>NW_006408519.1:2769345-2801088 GCF_000296735.1 Chrysochloris asiatica
TATATATATATACACTGCACTGCACTGCAAAGTTAATTTGAACTGCAAGGTTTACCAGCTGCTCCTTGGAAACTCTATACAGTGTTAATATGGGTCAGAACCAACTCAACGGTACCTAACAGCAATATCTATCTATCTACCTATTTATCTATACACACATGCATACACACACATATACATATAAAGACAAGTTTATATAAAGGAAATGGCTCATGATTGTAGCAATACAAGAGTCCCAAGTATAGGGCAGGTGAACCAGGCCCAGAATACAGGAATCCGAAGTTGGGACACATAGCAGGACCAAGGCACTGGAGCAGGGGCAGCAGTACGGTGATGGACCACCAGGGCCCTCTGGTGGGCATTTTTTCCAGGCACTCTAGGCAGGCAGGCCCAGCAGGCAAACACAATACAGCAGGCCACTGGCTCAGGTTCAAAGGAGGTTGGTAGATGACCCAAATACAAGATTCAGATTCGGTGGAAAGAGAGTGGATCTTCCTGCATGTCCATTATATTGGGAGCAGGTCACACACACACTTCCCCCAAAGAAACATCCTTTCAATTGATTGGCTGTTCATAGCCAATCATAGAGCTAACTATCAACTGGCAAACAACTGGAAATCCTTGACACAGAACCTAACTATCACAGTAGAATTGTCTGTTTCTTTCTTCCATTGTCTATTGCTTTTATTAGAGTTTGATTGATGTATTTTGAGGCTCTTTCATTGGGTGCATAGATATTCATTATGACTATGTCCTCTTGTTCAATTTGACTCCTTAATCATGACACAATGTCTTTCTTTGTCCTTTATGCTAATCTTTGCCTTAAAGTCTATTTTATCAGAGATTAAAATTGCCACTCCTGCTCATTTTTTATTGTCATTATTTTGATAGATTTTTGTTTTGTTTTGTTTTCTTATCCATTCTGTTATTTTCTGTTCCTCGACTGCTGTAGTTAATCCATTTACATTCAGTGTAATTATTGATAGGTTTGAACCAATAACAGTCATTTTGCTGTGTGTTTTTTGTGGTAGTTCTGTTTCTTTGTTTCACATAATTTTCTGCATTGAGTTTTCATTTCTGGGTTTGCTTTGCAGTTTCATTTCTGTTGTGTTAATGTTTACTAAATCTTTCTGATTTTCCTTTCTTTTATTTTGCTGTGGTGTATTAATTTTCTTTGAGGTTATCCTATAATTAATTTCCCCCTCCCCATTTTAAACAATCTATCTTGAAATCTACTTAACTTTATAACCATTTGAAAGCTCTGTGTTTATGCTATTCCCTCTTTTTGCTTTGTAGTTTTCCTTATAAATTGGTATCTCTAGTTCCCTATTTACAGTCTTGTAACTTTGATGTATTTTAAATACTTCTACATTTGAATTGAGTTCTGGGTGGTGGTGTCATGTATGTTAATCTCATGTTGTTGCCTTTTGTTGGTTCTCAGTGCAAAGGTCACCTTTTAGTATCATTTGTAAAGTTGGTCTGTTTATTACAAATTCCTTTAATTTCTGTTTATCTGGAAATGTCCTAATTTCACTATAGTATTTGAAGAATGTAATTCTCTGGGAAAGTGATTCTTGGTTGGCATTTTTTTTTTCTTTTAGAGTTTTATATGTGTCTTCCCATTGCTTTCTTGCCCACATGATGTCTGCTAGAAATGAGACTAAGGTCTTACTGATTCTCTTTTGTAGGCAACTTTGCATTTTTTTCTGAGCTTTTGTGCTTTCAAAATTTGTTCCTTGTCTTTCATTTTGGAAAATTTGATTATGGTATGTCTTGGTGATTTTCTTTTGGAATTTATCCTGTTTGGGGATTATTCAGGTTCTTATATGCTTATCTTCTTATCTTTCATGATGCTAGGAAAGTTTTTTTCCAACAACCCTTGGACAAATTTTTCTATGCTTTTTATTGTCTCTTCCTGTTTTGGAATTCTTATCACCTGTAAGCTATTCCTTTTCATTGGTGCCCCACATAACTCTTAGACTTTGTGATAGTTAATGTTTTGTTTCAACTTGACTGGGTCAAGATTCGCAGTGGTTTGGAAGTTGAGATGTAGCCATTCCCCATGCACGATTTGATGATGTGATAAGAGGATTAAGGGTGGAATGTTGTTGTTAAGTGCTGTCCAGTCAGATCTGACCCATAACAACCCTACATAGGGTTTCCAAGGAGCGACTGGTGAGCTTGAACCGCTGACCTTGCAGTTCAAACGGCTTTGCAGTCTGGCCCATTAACCCACAGCACCATACCAGGACTCCAAGGGTGGGCTACTCCACCCTTAATCACATCACCACCCCAATATAAGGGAGATTCCCAAAGATGTAGCATGCAGCACCTTTTATCTAAGAGATCAAAGGAAAGAGACTTGAGCAGAGAAGGAGAGACCTGCTACCACCAAGGGGAGGAGTAGAGTGCATCCATTGGATCTGGGGGCCCTGCATTATGAAGCTCCTAGATCCAGAGGAAGATGGATGTGGAGCTTTCCAAGGAATACTGGGCCTACAGATGCTGACAGGAGACAAGGACCTTTCCCCAGAGCAGACAAAGGAAGCGTCCCCCAAGAGCCAACACTCAGAATTCAGCCTTCTAACCACCTTGTGGAGCTGTGGGTTAATGTGCCAGACTGCAAAGCCATTTGAACTTCAAGGTCGGAAGTTCAAGCTCACCAGCTGCTCCTTGGAAACCCTATACAGGGTCGCTATGGGTTGGAATCGACTCGACGGCACTTAACAACAACAACAACCTAAACTGTGGGAGAATGAATTTCTGGTTCTTAAAGCCATCTATTTGTGGTATTTCTGTTGTAATACTATTAAATAACTAAGACTTTCCTTGGATTTGTTTCATGCTTTTTTCTGATTGTTTTCTAGCACATTAATATTGAGAGATTTTTCTTCAATCTCATTAATTTGGGCTTCCATTGCTTCAAATCTATGCCTTTGTCTATTTGATATATTGCCCATTTCTGAAATCTTAGTATTAATCTTCTGGATTTCTAGTTGCAAATTTTTTTATTGCTTTCAAATTTTGCATATATTTTATCTGTTTGTTCTTGCAGTGTTTTCCTGAATTCTTCTAATTTTCTCCCTTGTGTACTCCATGCTTTCCTAATCTTTATGCCAATCCTTTGAAGGTACCTAAATATTTTTTTGAATTCTTTTTCAATTAGTTCCATTACTTTTCTTCCTCAGAAATGTTTTCTGGCTCTGTATCTTGGTCATTTGTTTGAGCCATTCTCTCTTGTTTCTTCATGGAGGCTAAAATTATCTGTTGTTTCTAAGGCATTGTGGGTTTTCATATTTATACTAATTAATGATTGTATGTTGATGTGTTCTTAGACTTTCACCAAGTGTCTCCTGTGGGCATAGTTAGAAAATGAAAGTGTGTGTATTGTTGTTCTCCATTGACTATTCATGTACCTCAGTTTAGGGGGAATTTGACTGGTATTAGCTGCCGTCTATCATTGATTAGGTGGTATAGGAGCTGGTGTTGTCTTTCGATCAGTGGGTGCAGCTGAAGAGGGTATGATTGTGGCTGGGCTTTATGGGCATGGTTGCTGTGTCCTGTTGGGTGGGAAAGAGAATAAAACCTCCCCCACCACACACACAAGAAAACAAAGCAGACTAAACAAGCAACGAAAAGAAAAATATTAAAGGAGAAAAAAAGGGCAGCAACCTGAAAAAAATAATATAATAACTAAAAAGAGGGACAAGAAAATGGAGTTATAAAAGAGAAAATAAAAGGAAGAAATTAAAAAATATATATACCACTTAGGAAAACCAGGGAGAGAGAAGACAAAAAGAGGAAGAGAAGAGAGAGTAGTAAAAAAAAAAAAAGAAAGAAGAAGAAGAGGGGGAATGATAAGCAGAAGAAAATAAGGAACAACAAAAGGGAAGACAGAAAAGATAAACTTCAAAGGAATGGATAGAGAAGAAGAAGAAGAAGAAAGACTAAACAAACAAACAAAAAAAGAAACAAGGAAAGGAAAACAAAACCCAGGGAAAATAAACAGTGCAGCTATTGGACCCAGAGAGGATAAACACCCAGGGGAGTTTCTACCAGCCATAGAGTTCATGGGGTGTGTGCACCAGGGATGTAAGAGCAGAGTTCCTGGCCCTAGATGGAATTCCTATAGACCTACATGTTATCTGTGTGCCTCAGTTTAGGTTGGGGTGGGTGGGTGGGAGAATATGTGTGTCCCAGGAAAACTCTTACTTCTAAATGACAGGGTTCATACCAAATACATGGGAATCTATTCTGTGATCTTGATAATCACTTATGAGGTTCCAGTGCCTAGCCCTGGTCAGATTTTCCAAGCACCCTGTTTACCTTGGTGATATTCTGATCCCTTAGGGAACTCAGCAATATTAGATCCTATTAGTTATATGTGATTTACCCAGTTTGAACTCTCCCCGGGATTGAGGTCTTTCCTTTGGCCCTGTGCATTACAGTATTATAGATACATGTGGAATATCTACTTCTAGCAATTGACCATGAACTCTCTAAGGCAAAGATGATGGCTGATTTATCTCTATATCATCAAAGTGCCACACGTGGAAACTAGGAAGTAATACCAGAAATACCCACTCATGAAATTTGGAAGGCAGCTACCAGGTCAACCGACTGGAAGAGTTCCATGTCTGTGATCGCTCCAAAAAGAGGTTATCTAACAGAATGTGGAATTATCAAACAACATCGTTAATATCACACACGTAAAAGTTTGCTGTACATAATTAACAAATGGTTGGAGCAAAACATTGGCAAGGAACTGGCAGAAATTCAAGCTGGGTTCAGAAGAGGATATATATGACAGTTAAGGTTTTGTGGCTTGGCGCTGTGGGCTAATGTGTCAGACTGCAAAGTTGTTAGAACTGCTAGGTCGGCGGTTCAAGCTCACAAACTGCTCCTTAGAAATCCTATAAAGGGTCACTATGGGTCAGGATTGACTTGATGGCACTTAACAACAACAACATTTGTCCTACAGCGCCACATCAAGACTCCATCTGTCTGTTGTTGTTAAGTGCTGTGGAGTTGGTTTCGACTCATAGTGACCCTGTATAGTGTTTCTGAGGCTTTAAATAATTTTTGGGAGCAGAAAGCCTCATCCTTCCTCTGTGGAGTGGCTGGTGTGCTTGAACCACTGACCTTGTGGTTTGCAGTTTAGGGCTTATCCTATTAGATAAGCCACTGTGCTCCCATCTATCTAATAAGACAGATAAAATAATTAGTGAAATAAAATATAGTGTCGCCACATTTTATTTTACTTTTTAGTAAAAGTAAAAAAAAATTAGTGTCGCCACATTTTATTTTACTTTTTAGAGCACTTTTAAGTGTTTAGAAAAATTGTTCAGGAAGTACAGAGCATACCCATACACCTCCTCTTCCCTTGCGCACAGATTGTCTATCCTTGGTTTCTTGCACTAACTTGGTGCATCTGTTATAATGATGAACAGCTGTTGACACATCATTCTTAACTAACCAGTCATGTCTGTTAGGGACTGGTCTCTGCACACCTGTTATTCAGTACAGCAAGAAGTGTAGTTGTGTTGTCTCCTTATTCCCAGTGAATAAATCCCAAAGACAGTTTATAAAAATGGACAACCAAGAAAAGACCAATAAAGATGGATATGCAGAGGGAAACACACACATGCGTTCACAATGTAGTAACAACTGGAAATAAACCAGAACCATACTTATGTGGACTCTAGTAAAAACAGCTGAGTATAGGGATGTTGCCACTGCGCCTTTGGAAGGACTCTAGACATGTAGCCAGAGGAACTTAATGAAGGTGAACATCTCCACATAAATGAGGAAGTGATTGTGACAAAAAGATTAAGATGTCCCAAAGAATGTGACATTGGCAAAGAACTTCACATTGAGGCAACTCTTTGAGGTTTTTCATGACCTTAAAAGTACAAAGGATAAAATGTTGAAAGCAGATCCAGAATTAGAAAGAAGTGTGCCAACACACCAAGGCATAGGAAAGATGCTCACTCTGAATCATAAGTTATGCAGTGAGAAGAAAGCAAACACTGTCCAACTACTCTTCATAACTTTCAACAAAGAAATAATCCACTTTAATTTTCAATAATTCTAACATTTTAAATTATAATACACTAAATAAACCCTCCACAGGGTTGATATGAGTCAGAACCGACTTGACAGCACTTAACAACAACAACAGATATTAGTTTCACTACTTTATTTCCCCATATATCAGCAAGTCTAATGTTTTGATAAACATTTCTAAAGGTCATGGAACAGTCTTAATTGTCCCCACTAATTATTAAGAAAGGAGTCCTGGTGTGGCGCTGTGGGTTAATGCGCCAGACTGCAAAGCCGTTTGAACTTCAAGGTCGGTGGTTCAAGCTCACCAGCTGCTCCTTGGAAACCCTATATAGGGTCGCTATGGGTCAGAACCAACTCGATGACACTTAACAACAACAACAACAATTATTAAGAATGCTTTACATGGCTTCAACTTACATAGTCATTTTTATAGTCCTACATTAACAAAAGCAACAACAATTGTGCAAAGTGAGGACTATTTGTATGTGTGATTGGAAACTTGTATAGCCTCTGTTTCTACCACTGGTGCTGTCCTAGGCTGGTCAATGACTTAAAATGTTCAGTGTCTGAGATGCTAAAATCTCTGACACATCCACTAAGATGTCTCTATTCCATCTGTCATTGTTAAAGATGTTTCCAACCTAAGCCCTGACCTTGGTAAAGACCCCCCCATGGTTGGGCACTTAGGCTTTTCTTTGAAGTTCAACTACCTGGTCCTGAGTTTGGTCCTCATTCTTTCCATCTGCCATTGCAAGGTAGAAGACCCTTTACTTTCACACCTGACTTGCACTCTCATCTACTCTTTATTTTTCTATAGAGCATCAGTAACAAGAGCCATTGAATCCTATTATCTCAAATGCCCTTGCTAATGCATTCACTCCCACTGGTACAATTCATCCTCAGTGGAAATTTTAATGAATTATATTTCCCTCTTTTAAATTCTAGGGAGAAAAAAATGAATGATTTTTCTTTTCCATGATCCTTTTACTTAAATTTCCGAAAGATGATCTAGTGACCCCTATTACTAATGTACAGTTAAATTGTTCAACACTAAACACACTTCACATGACTCTCATGGGTTCCCTCTGGAGAGCTGAATCACATCTACAAAAGCAAAGCCCCTCAGAAGAATAACAGATAGACGGGAAAGGAGAAGTCTTAACTGTAAGAGACCTAGCTGAAGGGAACTTGGAGCCTAACCATGACCTCAATTCCTAAGGTGCTAAAATAATATGATTTTAGTCAAGAAACAAGTGCCTTCAATGTTACACCATCTAATGTTGTCCTGAGGGTAGGCTGAGGACCACAATTGACTCCACAAGGTTTTAGTTAGCTAGTGCTGCTGTGACAAAAATATCACAGATTTATTCTCTCATAGTTTACTAGGCTACAAGCCCAAATTCAGGATGGCAGCTCTGGGGGAAGGTCCTTGCCTCCTTTCAACATCTGTGGGCTCCTGTTTCTTGGAGATCTACATGCGTCTTGGCCTCAATCCTCCCCTGGGGCTAGGACCCTGCTTTCAAAGGTTGCAGTTTTTCCTGGCTCATCTATCTTGGTAATGGTAGGTCTCTTCTTCTCTCTTCTTTTGTCTCTTGTAAGATAAAGGTGATCTAAGCCACACCCCAGGGGAACTTCCCTCTCATCAGATCAGGACTAACCTGAGTAAGGGTGTTGCATCCCACCCTGTCCCCTTACAACTGATTGCCCAGTCACATCAGATCATATCATGGGAATGATTGCATCATTACATAATTGTCAAATTCCATCTTTACATGACTGCCAAACCACTGGGAATCATAGCCCAGCCAAGTTGACACATCTTTTAAGGGGCCACAATTCAATCCATAATGGTCATGTTGCATGTTTCTGGCCTAGCTCAGACTAAAGCCTGAATGCTGGTACAGTGCTCTTTCCTGTTTTCTGTTCAGCACCAAATGCTAGATTTAGTATTGTTGTTAGGTACCCTTGAGTCAGGTCAGTCTCATAGTGACCCCATGTGACAGAGTAGAACAGGCCTGTAAGGTTTTCTTGGCTGTAATATTTATGAAAGTAGACCATACAAGTCTTTCTTCTGTGTGTTCAAACAACCAACTTTTTCAAAATAAGGACATTTTGGTTCCTTTTATGAAAGACCTCCACTTTTGAGACGCTGTTGGTAGGCACTGGCATCCCATGTACTTCGGCTCTGGCCAAGTAGAACCTTCTTCTCTTTGTTGAAGAGACTTTCTTCAGACTGCCAGAGCCCCTTTCCTTGTGCTCACAGAGAGCCAGATTTGCCGGGGATTATCCTGCTCCTTGAACCCTACTCCACTTTCCAAGAATGGCTTTTGGTCAGTGACTGACAGGACTCGGAGTATTAGTATCTCAGTCCCTTCCCTCTGATGGGACAGCTGAGATGTGACCTCTACCATCCCCAGAGCCAATCTACTGTACTTGACATCACCCCTTTGCTTGACTTCCGTCCCTCTCAGGCCCTATTTCCCCCTAATCATTTTTCTAGGGAGCACACCCTTACAAATCATTGTCATAAGAATTCTCATCTCAGAATCTCTGTAGAACTCAAGAAACCCCACCAGTCCCTAAATGATGCTACCATCACCAGTATCATTATCATGATAGTGATTACAGCCACCTTTTCTGGAATATCTGCTGTATAGAGCAGGGCATCAGAGAATTCCTGTGAAAATCCTGCATCCCCTACTGACTAGCTATTTGACTTTGGACATGTTACTAAAGTCTTCTCATCTGTTAAGCATGGGAAACGATCTCTCTCTCAAGGATAGTAAGTGCCTGTTTGTATGTGCTGTGTGATGGGGGCTGTACACTCAACTAGAGGAAGGGCCAAGTTGGTACCCTGGTGTCCCTTCAGTGGTATGCAGTGAAGCCGCTACCAAATAACTTGTAGATATGTCTGTCACTGATGTCTGTGATCACAGAGTAAAAAAAGAAACCCCAACAAAATTGTTTCCAAACCTTGTTGGTCAGTGGGGCAAGAGAAATGATATTTTACTATATTCCTTGTGGGATTAGACAACTGAAGCTCTAGTTGGCAGGCTGGTGAGCAGAGGTAGGCAAGCTCTCACCTGGCCTCGAACTCTGTACAGGAAGGCAGTGGTAGGTAGGACAAGCTGAAGGGGAGGGAGTGGAAGAGGCACAAGTTGAGCATCAAGACTAGTAGGTGCAGGGGACACAGGAGACCCAGTCCAGAGAGGTCCCAGGGAGTGAGTTGAAGATTCCATAGCAGTGGCAAGTCCTGGGACATCCAGGGAAGAGGTGAAACTAGATGAGGTCACGTGCACAAGCAAGCACCCAGGGAAGAGAAACATCCAGAAACAAAACAGGCCTTGATTCAAAAAACATTATTGATAACTTACTAAATGCTAGGTAGTATGGACGGTAAAGGACAAAGTCTTATGTCTTAAGAAACACAACGCATCCTATCTGGGTAGAGAGCAGGTAACTTCCTGTGTGTGGTGATTTAAGACATTCGGAAAAGCATAGGGATTCCTGCAGTTAACCAAGCCACTTGATTAAGGCCAGATTTCTTTTTTTTACCTTTTTTTTGTTTGTTTAATGTTTTCAAAAAATATTTTTAATTAAAATATTAAATATTTAAAATATAAGTTTTGAAAAATGAATATTCAATTTTAAATAAAAAATTGTTGTTAAGTGCCATTGAGTTGGTTCCAACTCATAGCTGTATAGGGTTTCCAAGGAGCAGCTGGTGAGCTTGAACAACCGACCTTTCTGTTCAAACCAACCCTGCAGCCCAGCGCATTCATCCACAGTGACAAACTAGGACTCCAAATAAAAAATACTTATTGCTAAAAAAGTCATTTAATTTTTCAAAAATTAATTATAGTATATATATTATTATTATTTATATGTGGTGCTCTGGTAGCTCAAGTTGCTAATCTCACAGTCAGCAGTTCAAAACTACCTGTGCCTCCGCAGGAGAAAGATAAGGCTATCTGCTTCTGTAAAGATTTACAGCCTCGGAAGCCCTATACAGGGTTGCTATGAGTAAGAACAGACTCCATGGCACATAACCACCACCACCACCATATATATAGGTATATAGTCCTGGTGTGGCGCTGTGGGATAATGCATTGGACTGTAAAGTCAGTTTGAGCCACAAGGTCGGTGGTTCAAACTCACCAGCCACTCCTTAGAAACTCTATACAGGGTCACTATGAGTCAGCTGACTCGACAGCACTTAACAATATATATATATATATATATATTCAACATATATATGAGCCAGAACCAACTTGACGGCAATTAACAATAACAATATATATTTTTCTAATTAAAATAATTTGCAGCTTTAGCATTTGCTGTTCATGGAGCAGGCCCAGGACTCATGGGAGCCTTGTGAAGACAAGATTTCTTAACCCTATATAACCTGGGGTCCAAGGACCTGAGAGTCTGTGAAGTTGGGTGGGGAAAAAAATTGTAATTTCATTTCCACTACCAATTAATTGAAATTCCAACGATAAATATAATCAACAAATCTTAGCACTACATAAGAGTTTGTCACTAATAGAAATCAAAGATATTTTCATATAATATTAAAATTGCTGTGGATATTTCAAAATATTATTTATGTTCATTGTATTTTTAAATTGAAATATGTCTCTAGATCTAAACCTGCCTTTAGATCTTATTTTTAATGTATTAACAAAGATGGTCAAAAAACCCAACAAAACCAATGGCCATCACGTTTATTCTAACTCATAGTGACCCTATATGCTATATAAAGTTTCAGAGACTGCAACCAACTATGTTATACATATTGACCACAGTGTCCTCTGAGATTATGGTCCTGGTCCCCCAAGTCCAGCCACTCAGTGCCTTAAGAAGTTTTCATCATTTTGCCTGCATTATGTTCTACCACATTCATAGTTTTGTTTGTCATGTATAAATACCTTCTTTCAAACCCTTAACTATTTGTGGGTATACTCCCACTCTGCCTCTCATACCCATTCAGCCTGTGTCACTGTCCATGTATCTACCCACATAACACTATTGTGTATAACACTATTTACCTCCATACACTTTAGCCCTTGCATACCTCCCTGTCTTCACCTGTCTTCACCATTTTTCTGTCAATCTTCCTCTTCTTGTACATTACCGTCCCCCTTCTTGTATATTGCCCTTCCCCCAAGTTAACATGTGTCTACCCTCTAGTCAGTGATCTTTCTTCCCTCCCATCCGTGGTAACCATCAAAGAGTGTTTCTTTTAGCATGAAAACTTTTTCTTGAGTTTTTACAATAGTGGTCTCATATAATATTTGCTCTTTTGTGATTGACTAATTTCACTCAGGAGTCCTGGTATGGTGCTGTGAGTTAGTGTGCCAGACTGCATAGCAAACCCTAAACAGCGATTCTATGGGTCGGACCCAACTCTACGGCACTTAACTACAACAACAATTTCTCTTAGTATAATATCCTCCAGGTTCATCCATGTAAAAAGATGTTTCATAGATCCATCACTATTCTCCACCAGTGCACAGTATTCCATTATGTATACGTACCAAAGTTTATCTATTCTTCCATTGATGGGCATTTAGACTGTCTTTATCTTTTTGCTGTTGTGAAACGTGCTGCATTGAACATCGGTGTGCACATATCTACTTGTGTGCTGGACTGCAGTTCGAGTCCAACAACCACTCTTCAGGAGAAAGATGAAGCTTTCTGCTCCTGAAAAGATGTTTAAAAACCTCAGAAACCCTATTATACAGGGTCACTATGAGTTAGAAACATCTCAATGGCACTTAACAACCACAACATATTGCAAGTAGAGGGATTACTAGGTCATATGATATTGCTATTTCCAATTTTGTGAGGAAGTTCCGTACCATTTTTCACAGTGGTTGAACAATTTTACAGTCCCTCCATCAATGTAGGAACATCCCAGTTTCTCTACACCCTTATTAGCATATGCTGTTAAAAAAATTTTTTTTAACTTTGCTATTAATGCTGGGGTGAAATGATACCTCATTGCTGTTTTGATTTGCATCTTTCTAATGGATAATGATAGTGAATATTTCTTCTTGTTTGTAGGCTGCTTGAATATCTTCCTTGGTGAAGTGTCTGTTCATATCCGCTGCCCATTTTTTAATTGTGTTGTTTTGTCTTTTTCTTGTAGAGGTGTTGCAGTTTTCTTTATATCTTAAGAGATTAGTTTCTGTCAGATAAGTCATTACACAAATTCTTTTCCCAGTCCATAGACTCTATTTGTACTTTTATGGTGAAATCTTTGGATGAACATAAGTGTTTAATTTTTAGGAGATCCGAGTCCTCTAGTTTGTCTTCTACGATTTTTAGTTATGCTTGACAGTGTATTTATGCCATGTATTAGAGCCCCTAAGTTTGTCCCTATTTTTTCAGATGATATTTATAGTTCTAGGTTTTACATTTAGGTTTTTAATCCACGTTGACTTTGCTTTTGTATATGGTGTGAGATATGGATCTTGTTTTATTCTTCTGAAAATGGATTTCCAGTTTTGCCAGACCCCTTTATTGAAAAGACTATCTCTACCCCATTTAATGTATTTTGGGAGAAACTGTATTTTTAACAAGCACCCAAGATGATCTGGAGATTAAGCATAAGTAGGGGGTCTTGCCTACACAGTCTGGATTGACAACATTTTCTAGTTACCACAAACTGTCATATGTACTACATACAGTGAGGTGAAGAATGTAATTTTCTGATGTTGCCATTCTCAGATGCTCACTCACAGATGTTCAATGTTGCGATTTGGTATTCAGAACACAGACATAGAGATTTCCTTTTCTAAACTAAATCAGGG
This sequence comes from Chrysochloris asiatica, assembly GCF_000296735.1. NCBI lineage: Eukaryota > Metazoa > Chordata > Mammalia > Afrosoricida > Chrysochloridae > Chrysochloris > Chrysochloris asiatica. Next base: position 2,782,227 of record NW_006408519.1, read on the forward strand.
ACTTCAGTTAATTGAAACCATGGATCCAAATGTCAATCAATTTGCTAGAATTGATAAGCAGATTCAGGAAGCAGTGAGATGTTACCTCAAAACATATGAAGAAAAAATTTAGACAAGTCTCACTAATTTGTTGATGAGAAAAACTATCCCCACTCCCAAGAATAATCCAGATGATCCAGGACCACAAGTGAAATTATTACTGCAGCTGAAAAATGCCACCATTGTCCAACTCCTCTTCATCATCAGAGTAAATTTTGATGATTTGTGTCTTTTCATGTGTGTGTTAAAATATATATGTAAATTTACATGTAATGTTTTCAACCCCCCAAACAAATAAAGATCAAATTAATAAAGATATCGATAATAAAAGGCAATAATTGTTGTTAGTTGCTGTCGAGTCAATTTCAACTCATAGCGACCGTATGCACAACAGAATGAAATACTCCCCAGACCGGCATAAGCTCCACAATCAGTGTGAAGCTTGAGCCCATTGCTGCTGCCACTGTGCCAGTTCATCTCGTTGGGAGTCTTCCTCTTTTTCATTGGCCCTCCATTTCACCAAGCATGATATTCTTTTCCAAGGACTGGTCCCTCCTGATAAAATGTCTGAAGTATGAGAGATGCAGTCTCGACATCCTGACTTCTAAGGAGTATTCTGGCTATACTTCTAACACAGATTTGTTCATTTTTCTAGAAGTCCATGGTACTTTTAATATTCTTTTCCAACACCATAACTCAAAGGCCTCAATTTTCTCTCCTACAGTCTTCTTTATTCACTTTCACATTGTGAGAACATTGTCTATACTGACAAATGCTCAAGTAATCCAATCTGTACTCATGTTAGTGAGAGTGAGGTTTTCTTTATTCGATTTTGTAAAATCGGGCACCCAGCCCTGTAGACAAGGGCAGATGCTCCACATGGCCTGCCACAAATGGTTTTTATTCTTGGCTCCATAAAGCCCCTCCTTCAGTTCCAGTTCCCCATATACATTTCTATGGCATGTCCCATTTCCCCTCCCCCAGATAAACCAAAATGGCTTGCCCATTGTCTTAATGGCTGTATTCATATTTAAATTTCCTAGTCCTAGAACAGACACATATCCCTCCCTGTATGTAAATCAACAATCTGTTTGTCAGGCCCTCAATCACATGAATTCCTGAAGATGGACCACACCCACAAGAGTTGTTTCTCACAACATAAATATGAAGTTACTGAAAATACCATGGCTAGAATCAGGTGCATCTTAGTCCTCAAATCGCTATCTTTGCTCTTCAATATTTTAAAGAGGTCTTGTGCAGCAGATTTCCTGATGCAATATATCCTTTGATTTCTTCACTATTGCTTCCCTGAGTGTTGATAGTGGATCCAAGCAAGATGAAGTCTTTGGCAACTTCAATCTTTTCTCCATTTATTATGATGTTATTTATTGGTCCAGTGGTGAAGAATTTTGTTTTCTTTACATTGAGGTGCTACCCATACTAATGGCTGTGGTCTTTGATTTTCAAAGTATTTTATGTCCTCTTCTCTTTCAGCTTTTTGTATTATTTGTTCAGCATACAGATTGAATAAGTACCATGAAAGAAAACAACTCTGGTGCACACCTTTTCTGATTTTAAACCACACAGTGTCCCCTTGTTCTGTTCGAATGACTGTCTCTTGATTCTTCACGTGCACAATTAAGTGTTCTGGAATACTCAATAATAATGAACACCAAAAAAAAAAAAAAAAAAAGTATTTTACTCACCTCAGAATTGATTCCTGGTGTGGCGCTATTGGATAAGCACTGGACTACTAACAATTAACTGCTATGAGTCAGAACTGACTGTTGTTAAGAGCTGTCAAGTTGGTTCCTACCAGTAGCCACCCTATATAGGGTTTCCGAGGTGCAGCTAATGAGCTTGAACCACCAACCTTGTGGTTCAAAACAACTTTGCAGTCCAGTACATTAACCCACAGCACCACACCAGGACTCCTAGGATGTTGTTGTTGTTGTTAAGTGCAGTGGAGTCAGTTCTGACTCATAGCGATCCTGTACAGGGTTTCCAAGGCTATAAATCTTTACAGGAGCAGAAAGCCTCATCTTTCCCCAGTGGAGCAGCTGACAGTTTCAAACTGCTGACCTTGGAGTTCGCAGCCCGATTCATAACCACTACTATGCTAGCTACCAGAGCATCCTTTGTAAGGATGTTAGGATAGAAGAAAATGTAGCTTTCTATGCATCTGTTGGGTTGTCTTTAGTGTGATAATTTGCACCTGAATTCCCAAGAATGGAGCTAGCAGTCCCTACTGGGTTATATTCAAACCCCCAGCTGGGGCAGGTAGATGGACCCTCCACCCAGTGGAATTCTAAATTTTAGTGTCTATCATTCATGAATGAATGATGCCATCTCTTTCAAACCTCCAGGTGAGGGCATTCCTTAGATTAGATGATTCTTTTTAGTAGGTCTGAGTTCTAATTACACCTCTAGACTGAATTTTATAATGAGTGAAACATTTATTAACAAACATTTACTATGTAAATTAAATATTCTAATCTTAGTGTAATTAAATGTAATTTTAAAAAAGAAACTCTGAAAGGGTAAATCTGTACATTTCAAAGCAAAATTTGAATTGCTAATTTCCAGGCCTTGGCAAGTGTGGAAGGATTATCACAGATTTACCATGAAATCCATGGAATTTAACATCCCTTTGTCTTAATAGGCTCTTTTGGTCTGGGAAGGCTTAAGGGCAAATCCCCCAGCAAGGGAAAACTTTGTTGTTTATCTTGAAGGAAATGAGAATTTAGGATATAAAGATAAAAAAAAAACCTCTTTAATAACCCGGAAGAGCTTCTTCCCACCAGGAAATAATTTTCTCTGTAAGCCCCACATGATTTTGTGTCTTTGCTCATATTGAAGGAAACTTCTCTTTTTCTGTTTGAGTTCTGCATTTTGATATCCAGAACAAGGAAGTGAAGGAATACTTAAGAGATATGCATAATAGAAATCTAAAGAACAAACACCAGACACTATATATTGAAACAGTGACATTGTTCACAAAGGAGCCCTGCTGGTGCAGTCCTTAAGTGCTTGGCAGGTAACCAAATGGTTGGAGGTTGGCCCTGAAAGAAAAGGACTAGTAATCCTTTAAAAAGTACAGCCTTGAAACCCTAGGTGGTTGTACTGTCCCGTTGGTTCTGATTTATAGTGACCCTGTATAGGGCTTCTGAGGAGCAGCTGGTGGGTTTGAACCCTTTACTTTGCAGTTAGCAGTCTAGTACAGCACTGCACTAGGACTCAGTAAACCCTATGGGGGCAGTTCTATTATATCCTATAGGATTGCCACGAATTGAAATCCATTCCACAGCACACAACAAGGTTCAGAAAGTTTTGCTGGGGAATTCTCTGAGCAGCCAAAATTGGATTCCTCCTTTCCCAAATTCAACGTTTCATCTTAGCCGGTTTATTGGCACTCATTCTCTCTTCAGTGACTGCTAGCAAAACCTCATGTGACAATTCCATGGCATGTTGCTGTTGTTGCTGGGCACCTGGAGGGTCTGCAGAAAAAAAGAGGAAGACCCCCAATGAGATGGCTGACACAGTGCAACAACAATGGGCTCAAACACAATAATGATTGTGAGGATGGTCGGACCAGGCAATGTTTTGTTCTTTTGTATGCAGGGTTGCTTTGAGTCAAAACAAACTCAACAGCACCTAACGCAACACCCAGTTGGTTCAGACAACAGAATGAAACACTGCCCAGTCCTAATCCTGTATTGCAGGGTTTCCGAGGAGCAGCTAATGAGCATGAACCACCAACCTTGTGGTTCAAAACTTTGCAGTCCAGTACATTAACCTTCAGCACCACACCAGGACTCCTATAAGGATGTTGTTGTTATGTGCTATGGAGCAGGACTCATAGCGACCCTGCACAGGGTTTCCTAGGCTGTAGTAAATCTTTATAGGAGCCGAAAGCCTCATTTTTCTCCCGTGGAACAGCTGGTAGTTTCAAACTGCTGACCCTGAGGTTAGCAGCGCGATTTGTAACCACTACGCTACTAGAGGAAAATGCTGTAGCTTTCTATGCATTCCTCACAATCGTTCCTATATTTGAGCTGACTGTTGCAGCCACTGCGTCAACCCATCTCGTTGGGAATCATATTCTTTTCCACTCACCTTTACTTTACCAAGCATGATATCTTTCTCCAGGGACTGGTCTCTCCTGATAGCATATCCAAAGTATGTGAAATGAAGTCCCACCATCAATGCTTCTAAGGAGCATTCTGGCTGTACTTCTTCCAACACAGATTTGATTATTCTCCTGGCAGTCCATGGTATATCCAATTATGGTATTGCCAACGCCTTAATTCAAAGGCATCAATTCTTCTTTAGTCTTCCTTATTCATAGTCCAGATTTCAAATGTGTATGAGGCTTTTGATAATACTATGGTTTAGGTCAAGCTCACCTAAGTCCTCATAGTGACATCTTAGCTTTTTAACACTTTAAAGAGGTCTTTGCACCAGATTTTCCCAATGCAAGACTTTGTATGATTTCCTGACTGCTGTTTGATCCTTGACAATTTCATTCTTTTCTCTGTTTATTACGATGCTTCTTATTGGTCCAGTTGTGATTCTTTTTGTTTTGGTTATGTTGAGGTGTAATCCATACTGAAGGCTGTAGTCTCTGATCTTTATTTATCAGTAAATGCTTCAAGTTTTCTTCACTGTAAGCAAGCACTGTAAGCAGGTTGGAAATGAGTATTCCTCCAATCCTGATGCTGCATTCTTCTTCACGTAGAATTAGTTACAATTTAGCCTATTAGGTTGTTTGTTTTTGTTCTTTTGTGCATTGGGTCGCTATGAGTCCGTACTGACTCGATGGTATCTAACAACAACAACTAGCAACAATGTCTTAGCCTGGGTTCTCTAGAGAAGCAAAACCAGTGAAGCTTATATGTTGTTGTTGTTAAGTGAAGTTGGTTCCAACTTACAGGGACCCTGTGCAGGGTTTCCGAGGAAAAGCTGGTGAGCTTGAACTGCCAATCTTGTGGCTCAAACCGACTTTGCAGTCCAGCTCATTAACCCGCTGCGCCATACAATATTTAAAGAGAAGTTTATACCAAGGAAATGGCTCACACAGTTGTTGAGGTGGGAAATCCCCAAATTCCTGGGTCAGATGAACTAAGATGGGCAAATCAGATGGCAGGCAGGCAGGTTGAGCAGGCTAGATGGCTGGCTGCTGATGACAACCAGAATCGGCACTGGAGCAGGTCACTGCTCAAGTCCAAAGAACTTGAGGTGTAATGGCGACCCAGATGCAGGATCTAGATGCAGCAGACACCGAGCAGACTGCCCCGGTGTCCAATAGATTGGATCAGGCAACACCCTTGAGGGAAACTCTTTTAATTGATTGGCTGTTCATAGTAGATCTTATCATGGAGTTGATTTCATGATATTAGATCCCATCATGGGGATCACTACATCTCCACTGCCAAGTCACTAAGAACCCTGGTCCAGTCATGTTGAAACAAAGCTACAGATATCACAAGTACCTTCTGTATCTACCAGCATCTGAGCTCAACCCCTTATGCACATTAGTCCATTGACTGACTCCTCATAATAATTCCATTGCATAGGTTTCATTACGCACAATTTTTTTTTTTTTTGTCATTACCCACTTTTACAAAATGGAATTTGCAGTGTTGGCACAGAGGGACTCTTCCATGAACAGTCACTTTTGATTTTCATTATCATTATTACCTTTATGAATAACTTCTATGTGACATGATAAGGAAAATTTTAGAGTTTGATTTAGGTCTTGGAAAATAGGTTCCGTTTAAGTAGATGGGGCTAGGAGGTGTTCAACCGCCATTTAGTGTAAACCTGCACAGGGAAACTGGATGGCTTGCCACAGTTGGCAGCAGCAATGGGCTCATGCATAGCAATGATTGTGAGGTTGGCCCAAGATGTGGCAGGGTTTCATTGTGTTGTGCATAAAGTCGTGATGAATCAGTACTGACTCAATGGCACCTAGCAACAGCAACAATATCATTTCTGAGACATAGGAGAGCTTTCGGTTAGAAATTGGAAGGTCTGACTTTGGACACATTGATTTTGATGGAAGAGGAACATGTAGGTGTAACTGCCCACTAGGCAGTTATAGAAGTGGCATACGTAAATAGTTTAAAATTTAGTAGAATGAAAGAAAATCTTTTCTTTAGAAACATTACTATTTCCTGGGTAGATGAGAAGGGGGTCACTGAAGGAGACAGAGGATAGATTTAATATGTAGGAAGAGAAGCAATGTAACAAGTAATTTCAAGTAAGCCAAGAGGGGAGGGATCAAGTCAGGGGGTAGGAGTAGGACATGGACAAAATGGAGAGAACTACTGTGGTTGTTAGCTAGTGACAGGATCATTCAACTTCTCCTAACCTTCCTGCATCAGAATTGCGCTTAAAAGATTCTAGGGGGCAGGGTAGGAGGAAGAGGGTAGCTCTATCGTATAAAGCTTATAGGGATTGCATTGGTATCTTTATTTACAATCCCAGAAATACAAGAGACTTTAAAAAGTGTGTGGGAAAATTCCATTAGCTTTTCATATAAATTTTCCAAGAACTTTTTGAAGACCCCTTGTAAACCTTAATCATGGTCAGTAGCACCATTTTTAAAACAAAGCCACTGCCGTCAAGTGGGTTCGGACTCATAGTGACACTGCTTAGGATTCCCAAGACAGTCAATCTTTATGGGAGCAGACAGCCTCATCTTTCTCCCATGGAACAACCAGTTGGTGACACCAGAGGTCTTTCAGCGCCATCTTTAGAGAGCAAGTATCCATTTTATTTTCCATGTCATTTCAATATCAGCATGAAACAACATTTATTAAGCACCTGGTAGTGGTGGTTATATGTCGTGGAGACGGTTCCGACTCATAGCGACCCTGTACAGGGTTTCCGAGGCTGTAAATCTTTACAGAAGGAGCTCTGGTAGCACAGTGGTTACGAATTGGGCTGCAAACCTTAAGGTCAACAGTTTGAAACTACCAGCTATTCCGAGGGAGAAAGATGAGGCTTTCTGCTACCTGGCACAACCAGGGTTCATTAGTTAGTTGGTGATTGTTGCTGTTAAATGCTGTCGAGTTGGTTCTGACTCATAGTGACCCTTTAAAGGGTTTCCAGGGAGCAGCTGTTGAGCTTGATCCTCCGACTTTGCGGTTAAAACGACCTTGAAGTCCAGCGCATTAACCCCACAGTGCCACAAAATGACAACAGAATTTTTAGTACAATGCTTGACACACAGCAGACACCCAAATATATTTATGTTGGAGAAAGGAGTCTATCGTAAAAACCCAAATGGGTTGTCATTGAGTCAATTTGGAACCCATGTGTGCAGGATACAGTGGTGCCCCCATAGGGTTCTCAAGGCTGTGACCTTTCAGAAGGCACCTGTTGGTGAGTTTGAACCACCACCCATTCAGTTAGTAGTCTAGTGCTAACCCATCTGCACCACCCACAGCCTCCTAATTGTTGTTGAGTCCATTCTGACTTATATGATAGAGCAGTGTTTACTAGGCTGTTAGCTTTAAAGGGACAGCTTGCCAGGTGTTTTCTCCTGAGGAGTGACTGGTGGGTTCAAACATTCAGACTTTCAATTAGCAGCTGAGTACTTTAACCATTTTCCCACCAGGGCTCCTGGTGGTTAGGGAACATATTAAACAAACAAACAAAACTCATTCAATGAGCAATGGTTTTGCCTCCAGAACACAGGTGTTGGTGAAAATTTAAGTCAGAATGTGAGAGGACAAATCCATCTAAACATTGTCATTACTGGACACACAGATTCGATTCAGGCAAGTCCACTGCTACTGGAAAGGGCTCCTTGAAATGTACGTGGGTCTTTGATAAACTGAAAGCTGAACATGAGTGTGGCATTTCCCTGTGGAAATTTGAGACCAGCAAGTACTAGGGCACCATCATTGATGCATGAACCATGGAAGGTGTTATGGAGAATGTTCATTTAGCCTCCTGAGTCTTCTGAGCTGACACGGTGACCTTGCCTTGATGACACCCACAGCTACCATCTGTCTCATATTGTGAACAGGAAAGCAACCTAGAGGAGGACAGTCAAGCTCTCAACACACAGGAGCTTGCCAGGAACCATATCAATGATGGTGCCATCACCAGACTTCAATAATTTGGGGCCATCCTTCAGTTTCTCAGCAGAACAACAATCAGTTGTCTCCTTAAGCTCAGCAAACATGCAAGCATAGAAACCTTGTGTGTCCAACCCAAAACCTGATTTCAGGATCATCACAGGCTGACTGTACTGTGCTTTCCTGATTGCTTGAGTAGGTGAATTTGAAGCTGGTATCTTCAAGAATGGGCAGACATGTGAACACACCCTCTGGTTTATACACTGGTTGTGAAACAACTAATTATTGGTGTCAACAAAATGGACTCCACTAAGCCACACTACAGCTAGAAGATATGAAGAAATTGTTAAGGAAGTTAACATCTAAATTAAGAAAATTGGCTACCACCCTGGCATCATAGCATTTGTACCAATTTCTGGTTGGCATGGAGACACCATGCTGAAGCCAAGTGCTAACATGCTTTGATTGGAAAGACTTCCAGAAGAATGACAATGTCAATGGAACCATGTTGCTGGAAGGTCTGGATTGCATCCTGCCACCAATTTATCCAACTGACCACTCTTCATCTGCCTCTCCAGGATGGTTATAGAATTGGTGGTATTGGCACAGTTCCTGTGGGCAGGGTGGAGACTGGTGTTCTCAAACCGGGCACGGTGATCATCTTTGCTCCAGTCAACGTTACCCCTGATCAGTGTGTGTTTTAATAGAAAATTGTTGTTGTTGTTAAGTGCCATCGAGTCGGTTCCAACTCATAGAGACCCTGTATGGGGTTTCCGAGGAGCAGTTGGTGAGCTTGAACCACCAACCTTGCAATTTAAACCAGCCTTGCTGTCCAGCACATTAACCCAGTTGTGCTCATTTACGTACTTCTTTAGATGTTGTTGGAGTTCAGTTTCTGCTATAGCTTTTCCCTTGAGACTCATGCACATGATGAAGCTTTGAGTGAAGCTCTGCTGGGGTACAATGTTGGCTTCCATGTCAAGAACATCTTTGTCACGGAAATGTGTCTGGTGACAGTCAAAATGACCTACCAATGGAGGCAGCTGGCTTCAATGCTCAGGTGACCATCCTCAGTCATCTAGGCCAAATCAGTGCTGGCTATACATCTGTGCTGGATTGTCACACAGCTTACATTGCTTGCATGTTTGCTGAGTTTAAAGAGACAACTGATTGTTATTCTGCTAAGAAACTGGAGGATGGCCCCAAATTATTGAAGTCTGGTGATGGCACCATCATTGATATGGTTCCTGGCAAGCTTCTGTGTGTTGAGAGCTTGACTGTCCTCCTCTAGGTTGCTTTCCTGTTCACAATATGAGACAGATGGCAGCTGTGGGTGTCATCAAGGCAAGGTCACCGTGTCAGCTCAGAACACTCAGGAGGCTAAATGAACATTCTCCATAACACCTTCCATCCAGTGTTTACAAAAAGAGCTAAAGTGAATAGAAAGAAATACTGTTAACTGCTGGTACATTGTTGTTAAGTGCTGTCAAATTGATGCTGACCCATAGCGACCCCCTATAGGTTTCTGAGGAGCAGCTGGTGAGTTTGAACCGCTGATCTTGCAATTCAAACGGGTTTGCAGTCTGGTGCACTAACCCACAGCACCAAGATGGTACATGGAGGGAATTATAATCATTGTAATGAAACAAGGTGTATGATTTGTTGAATGTAAAACTGATGATTTGCCCTGTAAACTTTCACTCAATCCACAATAAAAACTTAAAAAAAAAAAGAAAGAAAGAAAGAAAGAAACCTTTATTTAACAAAAATATTGAAAAGTAAATTTATTGTTTTCTCCATGTATCATCCATTCAAGTCTATACAGTTTTGGTTTTTTAAAGCTTTTATTGTGAGTTGAGTGAAGGTTTACAGAGCAGATCATCAGTTTTGCATTCAACAAATCATTGCAATATTTATAATCCCCTCTTTGTACCACCAGCTCACAATATTTACCTCTATTATCCCCTGGTTGGTTTTTTTTTTTTTTTTTGATGTACACATACCACATTGAAAATATATATTCATTTAAATGTCAAGAAGGGCACATTTTGCAAGCCAGCCTCCTGCCCACAGGCACACTGCCTTTCTCAGTCCATGGGCCTAGAGTTCTCTGCTGTTCTGTCTCTCTATGCCACCATCTCTGCTGTTGCTGTTTTTCTGCTTAGGATCCTTCACGCCTCTCATGTTCTTTCTTCTTGATGGTCCTAGGTTCCTCTATTCCTGAAATGACAGATTAACTGCTCCCTCCTTTTAGTTACACCTCTTCTACATTTACAGTTGTGACAATTGCCATTAGTCCTGATAACAATTACTTACAATTGAATCATAAAATCCTATCCCCCTCATCACCAGACCCATCTGGACAAGAGGAAAAATATTCATTGGGGGGATTATATCTTACTCCCCCTTTTCTGACACTAAGCACCCTCACGAAGGCTTATAAAATCAGCCTTTACAGCCCCCCAGTTTTGGTAGCGGGTTTAAATTGTCCATCCTATCAACCCAATATACTGAGGAAACAAGTTTGATTCTTGATATGAAGAATCCTTCCCTTTCTGTTGCACAAAATTCCAGCCAAAAGGGAAAGTTTCTTCATATAAAGGATCAAACTTGCCTCCTCAGTACATTGGGTTGACAGGGATGGGCAGCTTAGACATTTCTTTCTTTTTGGGTGGCATTTTTAAGTTATTAGTTTTTAAAATCAGTACTTTAAAAATGGAAACGACCAAAAATTTATCACAGAATTTTGAGACCAATTAAAACAAAGTTTAATGAGGAAAAAAATTATTTGATGAATCATCAAAGAACGAGCAGTTACTTCCTAATATTTGTAAAGTGGTTGCTAGTATCCACAGAATAGTGTTTTATCAAAGAACCATATGTTCAAAGGGAATTTATTGCATACCTTTTCCCTTTTGGGACTAAACATATTGACTGATGGAGGAAAAGGTGAACTATGTCTTAACATTTAAACAGTGCTTCCAAGTTTAAAGGTATTTGTTTTATTTTAGAATACATTCACTTATAAAATTATCAGGTTGCTTTTTTGATAAGTGAATGGAAACATTTACTCATATGTATCCTTCCCAAACACTAATCTGTTCCCTTGGATTTCCTTATAATAAGAAGTCCTGGTGGGACAGTGCTTTAATCGCTCAGTTACTAACAGAAAGGTCAGTGGTTCAAACCCACCAGCTGCTCCATGGGAGAAAGATATGGCCCAGCAAATGTATGAATGTTGACGTAGACTTTTAGTTCCTCTTTGATTGGAAAAATTTACTTTTATTAAAAGAAAGGCTTAGTTTGTCACAGCTTCATATTTAACTGTCTGAAGTGAAGAGAGTCTCAGTTTCATCTGATGTGGGCAATGTCACTTTCATTTGTATTCCACTTGTGCTTATTTGCTTCTTAGTTCACCCTTTTACCTTTTAGGTTGTAAGTTGTAGTCACTCCTGTGCTTGATTTGTGTGTGGGCACACATAAATGTTTCTGTGTGTGTATTAATAGAAAAGAAAAAACCAAGGCTAAACCCATTTGCCAAATCCATTTAGACTCAATATGGTGACCTCATGTGTTGCCGAGTAGAACTGCTCCCGTAAGACTTTCTTGTCTGTAATATTCATGGGAGTAGTTTACCAGGTCCTTATTCCATGGAGCTGATGGGTGGGTTCAAACTGCCAACCTCTAGGTTAGCAGCTCATCTGTGTGTGTTTTAATAGCAAATAGGTTGTGATTTTTCACATACTGGTTTTAGATGTTGCTTGAGTTCAGTTTCTGCTATAGCATTTTCCTTGAGACACAGGACTTTGTTCCAGTGTCTGATACCAACGCTTACAATGTTCTCTACCCCACCATGCTGAGAATCGTACCACATTTGTGCCTAGCTGACCTGGTGTCTCTCTTCTAGTAATGTGGCTACTGCCTTTTTGATATTCTATTCCCTTCCTTGTGTTTCATTTTTATTTAAAAGATGATATATAAAATTATAGTGATAATTATAGCTAGCATGGGGGAGGGCAATCACTGGGTGCCAGGTACTATCTTAAATGCATTATGAATATTACCTCATTTAATCCTCCTAATGAGCTCAGTAGAGGGTCTCTACAGATGAGAAAACCAAGATCCATATACATTAGCAAGCAGTGGCGCCAGGCTCACCTTACCCTCTGCATTCCAGTCCCTGCCCAATATCCAGTCCATCTAAGGGGATGCGTTACACCCTGCTTTCCTTTTATTGAGCCCATGCTCCCTGTTGATAATCATAGAAGTCTCATGGACTTAGCCCAATTAACAGTGTTTGTCTTGAGCGTTGTTGTTGTTGTTAAGTGTCCTCGAGTAGGTTCCAACTCATAGTGACCGTGTTTAGGGTTTCCAAGGAGCAGCTGGTGGGTTTGAACCACTACCCTTGTAGTCCAGTGCATATCCTACAGCGCCACACCAGGACAACACTCATGTAAAGGATCATTTATATGAGCTCAAACTGACAATAATCCAAAGCACAGATAAGATCTTTAAGGGGCAAAGAGCCTAAAGTAGTGGTGATGAAACAGTATGGGTAATGATTCTAAGAATGGTGACAGTGTGAAATAGATAACCATTTGCATTGAACTGAATGCAGAGAAATTGTGAATGGATGTTTGGTGTGTATTGTCTTCCAAAAATGAACCCTCATGGACACATTAGTCTGTCATAGTTTAATGGATGCTGGTATAAGACACAAGACTCCAAGATCAAAGACTAGAGGGCTTTATTGCTTACATCCAACAAGCAACATGATCATTAATTATAACCAGAATACTTCGTAATCCTATAATTTAAAGACAATGTGTTTATCCCCAAAATAAAATATTGTAATACTAATTTTCCCCCAAAGCATATCCCTCCTTATTTGAGGGTCCTTTCTCTAGAATCCAGGGAGCTCTGGTGGTGCGTGGATCAAATGCTGTGCTGCTAACTGAGAGGTTGGTGGTATGAACCAGCGACCTGTGAGAAAAAGATATAGAGCTCTGTTTCTGTAAATATTACAGCTGTGGAAAACATAAAGGGAAGCTGTACTTTGACCAGTAGGGTCACCGTGAGTTGGAATCAACTGGATGACCATGGGAAGCTGCAAGAATAATTTCTTTTAGAAGGTTCAACACACAGCTAGTCCCCAAATGTTTCACTTTTTCAAAATGTTGCACCACCATCATCTTAGATAACATCTACTACTCCCTTCCTCTGGGACTGCGGTGGGTCTGTATGATAAGTACTGGACTGTGAACCACAGGGTCAGTGGTTCTAGCCATCAGCTGCTCCACAGGAGAATGATGAGGCTTTCTGCTCCTGAAAAGATTTACAGCCTTGAAAACCCTACACAGGGTTGCTATGAGCTGGAACCGACTCTACAGCAATTAGCAACAACAACTCCTTCCCTCCGTATTTTCCCTCATATCTTAGGGTTCCACAATTCACTGCAATGTCTCACAGAACACAAGAAACATCAAGGAAATGGCTCATGTGGTTGTGGCGGATGGCAATTCCAAATCCATAGTTGAGACACCAGTCTGGAGGATTCGCTTCACTCACGTGGTTGCAGGGGCTGATGAACCCAAACTGGTTGGCCAGCTTTTGAAGAAGGTTGTAGAAACAGGCAAATCAGGTCAAGCAATCGACGACTGGATCAAGTCAGAATCAACAGCAAAAGTGTGAACTTTATCAAAGTATTACTGCAGTCTCCCAGGACTTGCTCACAATAGATACAGAGACAAAAAATGGCCCAAACTAAAAGAATGTCTTACTTGGTTGGCCAGCCAAATGAGTGCACTTGAATAAAGGTTCTGTGTCCTGCATGCCTTTTCCTGTGTTCAGTTCAGAAATAGAATCAAATCACTGAACTCTGAACCAGAGCGAGGGTCTAACAAAGACTCAAAGACTCACTGAATGGTCTGAGCCTCCTGTCACTAGGCTGATGTGACTTTCTGTGTAAGATTCACCCTATGCTCACTTCATGACTACAATATCAGATCTGTTCCTGTGTCCTGGGATATCCAGTTTCATTAATTGGTCTAGCTTTCTCTTACAACTGGCAGGTGGTTTTGCCCTTTACAACTCTAACACACTACCCTTCTTCCAACTTTACCGCCCCCCCACCCCCCAATGCTCACTTTACTTCCATGGAAATCTATGGTCTGTTACAGTCTGTTCTCCCTTTCAATTAATAGGCAAAGACTAATTGAATCCTGAGAAATAGCCAAGTTCTATGAAAAAAACAATTTCAAGTTTATGTTGCTGTTAAGTGCAATTTAGTTGGTTTCTACTCATATAGACACTGTATAGGGTTTCTGGGAGTCCTGGTGTGGCGCTGTGAGTTAATGTGCAAGGCTGCAAAGCTGTTTGAACTACAAGCTCGGTGGTTCAAGCTCACCAGTCGCTCTTGGAAACCCTATGCAGGGTCGCTATGGGTTGGAAACAACTCATCGGCACTTAACAACAACATAGGGTTTCTGAGGCTTTAAAGCTTTGCAGGACCAGAAAGCCTCACCTTTAGATGTCAAATTCTATACAATTATTAAAAGGGATTGTTTGTCCATTTTGTTGTTGTTGTTAGGTGCCATCAACTTTGTTCAGACTCATTAACCCTGTCTATGCACAATAAAACAAAACACTGTCCATTTCTGCGACAGACTCATGATTGTTATATTTGAGCCAATTGCTGTTACCACTGTGGCAATCCATCTCGTTGGGCATCTTCCTATTTTTCATTGGCCCTCCAGTTTACCTAGCATAATGTCCTTCTCCAGGGACTGGTTCCTTCTGATAACATGTATCAGAGATGAAGTCTGACCATCCTGGCTTCTAAAGATCATTTTGGCTGTACTTCTTCCAACACAGACTTGTTTGTTGTTATGGAAGTCCACGGTACCTTTAATTCTTCTCCAACATCATAATTCAAATGCACCAATTCTTCTATGGTCTTCCTTATTCATTGTCTAACTTTTATATGCATATGAGGCTATTGAAAATACCATGGCTTGGGTCAGGCACACCTTAGTCCTCAAACTGACATCTTTGCTCTTGAAGAAGTCTTGTGCAGAAGATTTGCCTAATGCAATACATAGTTTGCTTTCTTGACTACTGCTTCCATGAGTATTGATTGTGTATCCAAGCAAATTGAAGTCTTTGACAACTTTGATCTTTTCTCCATTTATCATGAGGTTACTTATTAGTCCAGTTGTGAGGATTTGTTTTCTTGATATTGAAGTGCAAGTCATACTGAAGGCTATAGTCTTTGATATTCATCAGTACTTTAAGTCCTTTTTGCTTCTAGCAAGTAAGGTTGTGTTATATACATACCTCAGGCTGTTAATGAATCTTTCTCCAATCCTGATGCCATGTTCTTCATATGATCCACGGTCTCAGATTATTTGCTCAGCACACATGAATAAATTTGGTGAAAGAATACAACACTGGTACACACCTTTCCTGATTTTAAACCATTCAGTATTCCCTTATTTTGTTCAAACTTGTACATAGCCTCTTGGTCTATGTTCAGTTTCCTCATGAACCCAATTCAGAGTTCTAGAATACCCATTTTTCACAATGTTATCCATAGTTTGCCATGCAGTTGAAAGTCTCTGCATAGTCAATAAAACTCAAGTACACATCTTTCTGATAATCTTTGTTGTCAGCCAAGATTCATCTGACGTCAGCAATGATATCCCTAGTTCTATATCCTCTTCTGAATTCAGCTTGAATTTCTGGGGGTCCCCTGTCAATATACTGCTGCAACCAATTTTTAGTTATCTTAAGCAAAATTTTACTTTCATGTGATTTTTTTTGTGTGTGGTCTCTACATTCTGTTGGGTCACCTCTCTTTGGAATGGGCACAAATATGCATCTCTTCCAATCAGTTGGCCAATGTCTTGGCATAGAGAAATGAGTGCTTCCAGGGCTGCATGAGTTTGTTAAAAGATTTCAATTTGTATTCCATCAATTTCTGGAGCTTTGTTTTTTTTGCCAATGCCTTTGGTGCAGCTTGGACTTCTTCCTTCAGTACCATCGGTTCTTAATCATATGCTACTTCTTGAAATGGTTGAACAGCAGATATTTCTTTTTGGTACAATGACTGTGCATTCCTTCCATCTTCTTTTGATGCTTTCTATATCATTCAATATTTTGCCCACAGAATGCTTCAATATTGCAAGTCAAAGTTTGAATTTTGTCTTCAGTTCTTTCTTGAGAAATGTTGAGCATATTCTTCCCTTTTGGTTTTCCAGCTCCAGGTCTTTGCATATTTCATTATAACATTTGACTTTTTCTTCTTGAGCTGTCCTTTGAAATTTTCTGTTATGCACGTTTACTTCCTCTTTTCTTCCTTTGCTTTGGCTTACCTAAACTCAAGGGCAAGTTTTAGAATTAATTCTGACATCCATTTTGTTCTTTTCTTTCTTTACTGTCTTCTGAATGACTTTGTGTTTTCTTCCTGTGTGATGTTCTTGATGTCATCTCACAATTCTTCTGGCCTATGGTCATTAGTGTCTAATGCATCAAATCTGTATTTGAGATGATCTCTAAATTTAGGTGGGACATATACAAGGTCAAATTTTGGCTCTCATGAACTTGTTTTCGTTTTCTTCAGCCTTAGTCTGAACTTGCATGTGAGTAATTGATGGTATGTCCCACAGTTGGCCACTAGTCTTGTTTTGGCTGATGATATTGAGCTTTTCCATCATCTCTTCCCACAGATGTAGTCAATTTGATTCCTGTATATTCCATCTAGTGAGGCCCATGTGTATACTTGTCTTTTATGTTGTTTAAAAAGGTATTTGAAATGCATAAGTCATTGGTCTTGCAAAATTCTGTTATGTAATTTAAATGAATATATATTTTTATTTTGTATGTGTGCATCAAATATTGTTGCTTTGTTTGTTTGTGAAATATAAGACATACATGGGGAACCACAGGGAGGAAGTAGGATAATTGTTGTTGCAGGGAGGGAATTGTAACCATTGAAATGACACAAAGTGTATGATCTGTTGAATGTAAAGTTGATGATCTTGTCTATAAACCTTCACTCAATTCACAATAAAAAGTTTTAAAAAAATCTGTCACATAATCGCCACAATAAAAAGTAAAAAAAAAACAAAAACTGTCATGTAATCACCAGCATCATTTCTATTACCAAGACCATATTTTCTAACTACTGACCCTTCCTCTTTGTTTCCAACCTTCCCATTCCAACAATTAGTAATTATCTGTGCATCTTGATTACATGTTTGATCAATTTCAGACTGAAGACATTGGTATAATTCAATTAAATCATCACTGGATTTAGTAGTTGGTGCATAAATTTGAAAAATAGTGGTATTAAGTGGTCTTCCTTGTAGATGTATGGGTATTATCTTATCACAAAAAGCACTGTACTGAAAGATAGATCTTCAAATGTTCTTTTTGGCAATGAATACAGCACCATTCCTCTTGAATTTGTCATTCCTGACATAGTTAGTCATATGATTGTCTGATTCAAAATGGCCAACACAAGTCCATTTCAGCTCACTAATGCCTAGGATATGTTCCATTTAATTTTTGACAACTTCCAACTTCCTTAAGTTCATATTTTCTACATTCCATGTTCTGGTTATTGGTAGATATTTACAGCTGTTTCTCCTCATTTTGAGTTGTGACCCATCAGCAAATGAAGGTCCTGAAAGCTTTACTCCATTCATGTCATTATGGTCATCTTTACTTTGAGGCGGTAGCTCTTCCCCAGTTGTATTTTGTGTGCTTTCCAAGCTGAGGAGATCATCTTCCAGCACTGTATCTGACAATATTTTGCTGACATTCATGTTTTCATTTTCTGGTACTATAGCTGACAGTGCTCTGTTTCAATGCCTAACGCTTTCAGTGGCTAAGCATTCAGAAGTAGTCTGCCTCTCCTTCTTCCTAGTCTGTCTTTCTCTGGCAGTTTTGCTGAAATCTGTCCTCCACAAGGCAACCCTGGTATTTAAAATACCGGTGGCATGGCTTCCAGCATCACAAGAACACAAAAGCTACCACAGTAAGACAGATGGACGGACAAGTTATGGTTTCCCATTTTGTTGTTGTTGTTAGGTGCCATCAAGTTGGTACCAACTCATAGCAACCCTCTACACAACACAACTGTCTGGTCCTGTGCCAACCTCACAATTGTTCCTATGCATGAGCCCATTGATGCTGCCACTGTGCCAATCCATCTTGTTGGGGGGGGAGGTCTTCCTCTTCTTCTCTGACCCTCCAACTTACCAAACATGATATCCTTTCTCTGGTGACTGGTCCCTCCTGATAATATGTGCGAAGTATGAGAGACGAAGTCTCGCCATCCTGGCCTCCAAGGAGTACTATGGCTGTACTTCTTCCAACACAGATCTATTTGTTCTTTTGGCAGCCCATGGCACTTTCAATTCTCCTCCAATGCCACAACTCAAATGCATCAATTCTCCTACAATATTCCTTACTCACTGTCCAACTTTCACATATATATGAGGTTATTGAAAATAGCATGGCTTGGGTCAGGCACACACCTTAGTCCTCAAACTGACATCTTTGCTCTTCAACACTTTAAAGAGGTCTTATGCAGCAGATCTGCCTAATGCAATATGTCGTTTAATTTCTTGACTGTAGGTATAGCAGGAACTATTAATAACTGAGCAGACAGTCCTTTGGTCCACAAAGTTGTTGTTGTTAAGTGACGTCGAGTCGGTTCCGACCCATAG
>NW_006408519.1:2804683-2809572 GCF_000296735.1 Chrysochloris asiatica
GGATATCATGTTTGGTAAGGTGGAGGGTCAGAGAAAAAGAGGAAGACCCCCAATGAGATGGATTGGCCAAGTGGCAGCATCAATGGACTCAAGCGTGACAACAGTAGTGAGGTTGGCCCAGGATTGGGCAGTGTTTCATTCAGCTGTGCACAGGGTTGCTATGAGTAGGTACTGACTCAATGGCACCTAACAACAACAACAACAAGGTATAAGCCACCATGCTTTGTGGTGTCTGGCTTCATGCAAGGAACACACAACTGATGGGACCTCCCCTCCCCCAAGTGGGATCTACATACACTATGCAGTGGACATAGTTTGACATTGCCTCTGATGTGGCCTCCTTGTTGAGTCTAGTCCTTGTTTTTGGAGGAACTGTGTGAGGGCAATCAGCCTAAACTCTCCTGTTTGTACAACCCTCCTGATGGGTGGCATTTATCTACCCCACCATATGATTGGGCAATGGCTATCAGAATAGGAGCAGGGAAGACGTTGACAGAGATGTTGACAGGTGTTTTGTATGGGAAGTACAGGAGTTGGGCCATCCCCTGCTGTTTCAGATAGACTTCTTTGTAAAATTAAGAATGGTGATCAAACCATAGTCAGAGGCACTTGGCAGGGGACCAGACCCAGCATCGAGTTAAGTGTAAGTTAATTGTAATAGTTTAGGAGAGCCATGCTAGGATGTTTTCCTTCATAAGTAAGACTCCTGGGATGGCAATGAAGACAATGATTACAGTCTTCCTTCTCACCACCCGCCAAGATCTAAGCTGTTACTTCCCTAAGTACTGAATGGTTGTTCTCCTTCTACTGTCACCAAATCCATGTGTCCTATTCCAGTATAACTCTACACACACATCCCGGCTCCGAATCATTCACTACTCACACCTAGACTTTTCATCTAAAAACAGTCATCAAAGAAGACAAGGCATGTTTTCAGACCTTACAGAGACTCCTTCTGCCTCTCCTTTGACCTGCATTCTTGTCATCTGTTGCTGTTGTTTGATAGGGAGTGGAACTTTCTGCCTATCCAGGACAAATATTGGTTCTAGTCATTACAATGGGGCAGACTCAGGCTGACTGATAGATTGGTGAGGAAGGGCCTCTGCCCCGTGCACGCTTTGGGCAGCCATTTTTGGACTTACTGCTCAGTAGATGGCCTGCAACCACCTCTCCCATTTCCCCTTATCAATAGCAATAAAATGGATGGCCATTTAGTTTTCAGTTGTTCATACAACTTGGCCTAATCCCAAATCTCAGGGACCATACAATTTGGCTTACTACCCATTCCCATGGATTTCTCTCGAATTCCATTAATTGGCACATGCAGTCTTAATCCTTCCTCTTCTAGAAAGCTATGTCTCTGATGTGTCCCTTCCTTGTCATTAAAACTATGGAAAATTGTGAAGGGTCTGAGATTTTATTCTGCAAGTTAGCCTGGTCCATCAAAATTTTATAGCTGCTGATAGAAGGCACAAGACTCGGGACAGAAACAAAGGATTTTACTACTTATCACATAGAAAGCAGTAAGAATGTCAATATATTTGCATCAGTTCCCCTTTCCTCAATTCTCACAGGGGAATCACGGATGGGCCCAGATGGATGCCTGGACACATCCAGATTTCATTATAAGAGGGAACTCTGAGCTTAGAAAACCCAATTTTTTTGTACCATACCATAGACTGAGTGTGGCTTTCCATTGCTCCAGTGTCCCCACTATCTCTATATTCCAATGCTGTTTGTGATATAATTATTGAAAAAATAGTCTGCAACAAAGGCAGTCAGTGTTTCTGCTCTAAAGACATGCAGGAATATGAAAGATCTATAAAAAAATTGATTCTGAACTTGCTCTTCAGTGCCATCGAGTCAGTACTGACTCATAGTGACCCTATGAACAACAGAACAAAACACTGCCCGGTCCTGGGCCAACACAATTGTTACCACGCTTGAGCCCATTGATGCTGCCATTTTGTCAGTCCATCTTGCTGGGGTCTTCCTCTTTTTCTGTGTGACCCTCCACTTTTTTACCAAACATAATATTCTTCTCCAGTGACTCGTCCCTCCTGACAATATGTCTGAAGTATGAGAGATGAAGTTTGGCCATCCTGACCTCCAAGGAGCAGAGTTGCATAAATAAAAGTGTTTAAGTGTGAGGCAGAAAAATTCAAAGTGTGCATTATTTCTGTGGGTAACTTTTTTTACTGGACACCCCTTCATTTCAGCCATTTTGAAGGGCATTTGTAAATTCAAGAAATTCAGGAAGTAGAGAATTGGAGAGAAGCTGTTTATAATTATTAAATATATGCTTTTGTTGTTGTTGCTTAACTGATGGGCACATTGTATCTACTAAATACTAGCCTCCTGTGTTGCCATTTTAAAGCTATAAATGGAAATACAATGAAAATCAGATAGTTTTAGTACATAAACAACCATTTTTTTGTACAGAAGAGTGGTTGTTTAAAAATCTTTCTCATTGTGTCATTTAGAAGGAACACTGGTGGTTCAGTGAATTAGTGATTGGGCTTCTAATGGAAAGATTGGCAGTTCAAGCCCAGTAGCCACTCCTAGGGAGAAAGAAGTGGCAGTCTGCTTCCATAAAGATTTGTTGTTGTTAAGTGCTGTCAAGTTGGCTCCAACTCATAGTGGGCCTGTATAATCTTTGTGGGAGTAGAGAACCTCATTTTTTTCTAGCAGAGCGACTGGCGGGCTTGAACAGCTGACTGAACTTGCAGTTTGTAGTCCAGTGCTTATCCTAAAGAGTCACTGTGCTCCTTTCATAAAGATTTACAGCCTTGGAAACCTGAAGGAGCAGTTCTTCTCTGTCCCACAGGGTTGAAATCAACTCAAAGGCAGTGGGCGGGTGTCATTTAGAGCCAGATTGAAGAAATAAGAAAGCCGTGATAAAGAGAACAAAATCTGTAAATGAAGGTGGAAGGGTAGCACTATTATCATATATATATATTTATTTTCATGTTTCTATGAACATTTGCTGTTCCAAGGAAGGTTTCATAACATTCAAAGGAGATGTCTTAGTTATCTAATGCTGTTATAACAGAAATACAAGTGGATGGCTTTAACAATCAAAAATGTATTCTGTCACAGTTTAGAAGCTAGAAATCCAAATTCAGAGGGCTGGCACTATGGAAAGTCATTCTCTTTGTCAGCTCTGGGGAAAGGCTGTTGTCTCCTTTCAGCATCTGTAACCCAGTATTCCATGAAGACCTCCATGCACCTTGGCATCAATCTTGCCCAGGGTCTAGGATCTTCACAGTGCAGGGACTCCAGGTCCAAAGACACACCCCACTCCTGGTAGTAGGTCCTTCTTTCTCTGCTCCAGTCTCTCCTTCTATTTCTTGTAAGATAAAAGGTGTTGCCTGCCACACACTTGGGAATTTCCCGTAAGTCTGATCCGAGTGTTAGTGGGGTTAAGAGTGTTGATGTTATTGTTAGGTATCATAAAGTCGGTTCTAACTCATAGTGACCCTGTGCACAACAGAACGAAATACTGCCAGGTCCTGTGCCATTCTAACCATTTTGTTATGCTTAAGGCCATTGCTGCCGCCACTATGCCAATCTATCTAGTTGGGGGTCTTCCTCTTTTTAACTGAACCCTTCATTTTACCAAACACAATGTCCTTCTCTAGGGACTGATCACTCCTGATAACATGTCCGAAGTATGAAAGACAAAGTCTCACCATGCTGGCTGTATTTCTTCCAAGACAGATTTGTTTTTCTGGCAGTCCATGGCATTTTAATATTCTTCTCTAATACCATAACTGAAATGTATCAATTCTTCTATGGTCTTCCTTATTCATTATTCAACTTTCACATGCCTATGAGGCTATTGAAAATACCATGAGGTGGGTCAGGCATATCTTAGCCTTCAAACCGATATCTTTGCTCTTGAACATTTTAAAGAGGTCTGTGCAGCAGATTTGCTTAATGCAATACAATGTTTGATTTCCTTTTTTTTTAATTAAAAAATTTTTATTTCTTGTTTTGTGGGGATGAGTGGGAATGAGTCAAAGTAAGGAGTTAGAGTTAAGATATGGCTACGTCTAGGCAAGGCCTAGGACTTTATTTAGGGTTAGGGTTAGGGTTAGGAGTAGGGTTAATATTAGAGGTAAGTGTTAGGTCAGGGCTAGGAGTAAAGTTTGGACTAGTTTTAGGGTTACAGTTAATTTTTTGTGTGTGCTTTATTTTTCTCTTTAAATCTACTTGATTCCTTCTTCATTTAGAAGTTCTGTAATTACAATATTCCTTTTTGGTTGCTGCTGTTGCAAACTGGTATCTCTGCTTCCATATTTGCAGTCTTCTAGGTTTGTTTTACTTTGAACGCTTCTGTATCTGGGTTGCGTTCAGGGTGATATTGTCATGTACATTAATCACAGGTTGTTGTCTGCTGCTGTTGATACTCTGTCCAAAGAATTCCCGTTAGTATGTTTTATAAGATTGGTCTGGTTTTGGCAAATTCTTTTCAGTTCTGTTTATTTGGACATATCTAATTTTGCCATATTTGATGGGCATTTTGCTGGGTATATGATTCTTGGTTGGTGATTGTTTTCTTGTAGAGCTTTTAATATATCATCCTACTGTCTTCTTGCCTGCATAGTTTCTGCTGAGAAATTAGAGCTTAGTCTTATTAGTTCTCCTTCATAGGTAACGTTTAGTTTTTCCTGTGCTCCTTTCAGGATTTTTTCCCCTTGTCTTTGGTTTTGTAAAATTTGACTATAACATGTCTTGGTGATTTTCTTTTGGGGTCTATCCTGTTTAGAGTTCATTTATCTTCTTGAATGACTATCTTTTCATCTTTCATGATGTTAGGAAAGTTTTCTCCCAGCAACTTTTGTCTATGGTTTTATTTGTCTCTTTCCATTTTGGAACTCAAATCA
>NW_006408519.1:2811362-2835366 GCF_000296735.1 Chrysochloris asiatica
TTCTTTCCTGTCTTTTTAATGACCTTTTGTTTCCTTCCTGTATGATGTTCTTGATATCATCTCATAACTCTTCTGGTCTTTGGTCATTAGTACTTAATGCATCAAATCTGCTCTTCAGATGATCTCTAAATTCAAGTGGGATATAGTCAAGATTATATTTTGCCTCTCATGAACTTGTTTTCATTTTCTTGAGCTTCAGTCTAAACTTGCATATGAGTAATTGACGATCTGCTCCATAGTCTGGCCCTGGCCTTGTTTTGGCTGATGATATGGAGGTTTTCCCCTGTTTCTTCCCATGACATGAAAACATCTGTGATTGTGGTGAGTTAGGAAATCATCCTGAGGCCTGACAGTATAATGGGTTACGAGTTGGGCTACTAACTACACAGTCAGCAATTAGGACCTACCAGCCTCTCACTGGGAGAAAGATGAGGCTTTTTGCCCCCTCTGAGATTTACAGCTTCGGAAACTCTATACAAGGTTGCTATGAGTTGGAACTGACTCAAAGGAACACAATCACCACCACCACCACCACCACTATGAGGCTTTCATGAGCTGCGTGGTGGCTCTCTAGTCTGACAGCACTAGATTACCAGTCTCAAAGTTTGTAGTTTGAACCTACCAGCTGTTCCTCAGGAGAAAGATGAGGGTTTCTGTTCCCACAAAGGTTTACAGCCTCAGAAACCCTGTACAGGGTCACTATGAGTTGGAATTGACTAGACAGCACTTAACAACAACAATTTGAGGCTGACTTATAGGAGCTAGTTGCCAAGCTAATGAGTGTGCCTGGTACACTCCCCGGCATTCACATCTCAATATCACTATAATTTGTTATATGATTCTATTTTATTATTTCAACACTAGAGGCAGATATTGTTTCAATTTTACAAATAAACAAAAACATGATTGAGGGTCCTATATACTATATTGGTAGCCAGGAATTTGGCAATCTGAGAACAGCATGGGTCTAACCTAGGGTTTTTTCAGCCTCAGCACTAATGGCATCTTGGATTGGATAATTCCTTGTTGTGGGGATTGTCCTGTGCATTGTAGGGTGTTTAAGAAGAACATGGCATCAGGATTAGAGGAAGTTTCATTAGCAATCTACAATATGCAGATGACAAAACCTTGCTTGCTGATATCAATGAGGACATGAAACGCTTGCTGATGAAGATAAAAGAAAACAGCCTTTCATATGGATTGCAACTCAGTGTAAAGGAAATGACATTTTTCACAAATGTAACAATAAACAACATCAGATAAGTGAAATAAAGATTGAAGTTGTCAAGAACTTAATTTTGTAGGCAGATGTGTGACCTCCTGAGCCCATGGGCACTGTCTAGCCACTGGGGGCTAGAGCTGAGAGTGAAGTGGCCAACTGGTCTGAAATGCAGAGAGGTATGCATGAATCCCCAAACTTGCAGCTAGTACCCATTTGACATAGCTTGGATGACCAGCTGACCAGGACTAGACCAAATGAAGATAAGATGCTTGATACTGTGAGAAAGTATAAATTCCTAGAATTTGATGAATTGAACCTTTGCTTATGGATAGTTGCTCAAAATGCCAACCAAAATGGGAGGATTCTTCATATCAAGGATCAAGCTTGTTTTCTCAGTGCACTGGATTTATAGGGATGGGCAATTAGACATTGGGTATCAAAAATGGGGGACACGAGATGGCTGGCTTATAAGCTTTAATGAATGTGCTTAGTTTCAGAATGAGGGGGGTAAGGTAGAATCCCCACTGAATAGTTTTCCCCTTTTCCAGATGGATCTCGTGAAAGGGGATGAAGAACAATGGTGATAGGATTTTATGATTTGTGAGTAAATGTTAGCAGGATTAATTGTAATAGTCACAACTGTAATTGTAGAAAATGTATTAAGTAAACGGAGAGAGTTGTTTATCTTCCATTGCAGGGACAGAAGACTCCAGAAGAATGAAAAGCATGACGTCCTAGTTAGAAAAGTGGTGCTATCAGAGACAGTGGCAGAGGCGATGGCACAGACAGATAGAGCAGCTGCAGACTCGAGGCCCATGGACCTCGAAAGGCTGTGTGATTGCAGGCAGGCAGGAGGCTGGCTTGCAAAATGTACCCTTTGGACATTTAAATAAATACATATAGTTTTGTTTTGTTTGTGTATATCAAATAGTTTTGCTTTGTTGATTTGTGAAAAATAAGATGTCAAAGGGAAGCCACAGGGAGGAAACAGGATAACTGTTGTTGCAGTGAGGGGAGTTTAATTATTAAGATGAAATAAAATGTATGATTGGTTGAAAGTAAAGCTGATGATCTTGTCTGTTAACCTTCACTCAATTCACAATAAAAAAAAAAAAAATTCATTTTACTTGAATCCACAATCGATTGTTACTAAAGCAGCAGTCGACATAAAAGAGCATATTGCATTGGGCAAATCTGCTGCAAAAGACCTCTTTCAAGTGTTAAGGAGCAAAGTTGTCACTTTGAGAACTAAGGTGCACCTGGCCCAAGCCACGGTATTTTCAATCCCTTCATACTCATGTGAAAAGTGGATAGTGAATAAAGAAGACAAAGAAGAATTGATGCATGTGAGTGTTGGAGGAGAATATTGAAAAGTACCATGGACAGACAGAAGAACAAACAAATCAGTTTTGGAAGAAAAGTACAGCCAGAATGCTCCTGGGAACCTAGGATGGCAAGATTTCTTCTCACATATTTGGACATGTTATCAGGAGGGACCAGTGTCTGGAAAGGGACATCATGCTTGATAAAGGGCCACAGAAAAAGAGGAAGACCCCCTAGCACAGTGACTGTAACAATGGCACAAACACACCAGCTGAGAGGATGGCACAGGACTGGGCAGTGTTTCTTTCTGTTGGGCATAGGGTTGCTCTTAGTCAGAACTGACGTTATAGCTGTGGGTTGATTTTAGGTTCATATACTATAATGTTTATATAAAAAAATTCACATAAAAATAGTTTACATAAAGCATTTGAGTTTAGACTTTATTAAAGGTTTGAACCTAAGGCAAAGGATTTATATCACAGCAATTTAAGTAATCTCAAATGGAGTTCTAAACCTGCCTTTTTGTACAAGTTATTTGTCATGTTGCATTCTTCTTCCTCTTTTCTCTTCCCTATGACTCCTTTCCTCTCAAATGTCTGTTCCTTTCCAACAGGGACTAGTTAGTTATCTCTTTATTTCTCTGACTCTATTTACTCAAGTTCTTTGTTTATTTCCCACTCCAGTGGCTTAGCAATGTATTTTCCTAAGCAAGGACACTATTTTCCCTAAGGAGAATATCAGTATCAACTTTCAAGTTACTCTTAATATTATGTTGTTGTTAAGTACTGTGAAGTCGGTTCCTGAGTCATAGAGACCCTGTATAGGGTTTCTGAAGAGCAGCTGATGGGTTTGAACAGCCAAGCTTGTAGTTAGCTAACTAGTTCTTGTGCCACATCACGTGGTGGTATTCCGTGGAGTTGGTTCCGATTCATAGCAACCCTGCATAGAGTTTCTGAGACTGTAAAACTTTACAGGAGAAGAAAGCCTAATCTTTCTCCCGCAGAACAGCTGGTAGTTTTGAACTGATGACTTTGGGGTTAACAGCCTGACTCGTAACCACTACGCTACCAGAGCTCCAGAACACTCCTTACATTGTTTTTGTTAAGTGCTAAGAAGTTGGTTCTGACTCATAGCAACCTTGTATAGTGTTTCCAAGGATCGACTGGTGTGTTTGAACTGCCAACCTTATGTTTAGCAGTCCAGCACATATCCTACAGCACCACACCAGGACTCCCCTTAATGTTATTGTCCTATTTGTTTCAATGTTTCCCTGACTTTAATAAAAAATTTCCCTTAAAGAGGTTACAAAGAAAAGTAGGTTTTCTCTAAGCTTGCTTTCAGTGTTCTCAGCTTAGAAGTTGCTTCTTGTTGTTCTTGCTAGGTACCATCAAAGTCAGTTCCAATTCATAGCAACCTTATGCACAAGAGAACGAAACACTGCCTAGTCATGTGCCATCCTCACAACCCTGTTAAGCTCGAGCCCACTGCTGCAGTCATCGTGCCAATCTATCTTGTTGTGGGTGTTGCTCTTTTACACTGACTCTCCACTTTACCAAGTATGATGTCCTTCTCTAGGGACTGGTCCCTCCTGAGAATATGCCTTAAGTATGATAAATAAAGTCTGGCCATCCTGGCTTCTAAAAAGCATTCTTGTTGTACTTCTTCCAACACTGATTTGTTTGTTCTTCTAGCAGTCCTTGGTACTTTTAATATTCTACTCCAACATCATACCTCAAATGTATTAATTCTTCTATGGTCTTCCTTATTCACTGTCCAATTTTCACATGCATATAAAGCTACTGAAAATACCATGGCTTGTGTCAGGCACACTTTAGTCCTCAAACTGACAGCTTTGCTTTTGAATGCTTTAAAGAGGTCTTGTGCAGCAGATGTGCCTAATGCAATACATCATTTGATTTTATTGCTGCTTCCATTAGTCGGATAATGGTCCCAAGCAAAATGAAGTTTTTGACCACTTCAATATTTTCTCCATTATTTATTGGTCCATTGGTGAGGATTTTTGTTTTCTTTGTAATGAGGAGCAACCCATACTAAAGGTTGTAGTCTTTGATCTTCATCAAAAAGTGTTTTAAGTCTTTGCTTTCAGGAAGCAAGGTTGTATCATCTGTATATCACAGGTTGCTAGTGAGTCTTCCTGCAATCCTGATGCCACGTTCTTCGTCAAATAATACAGATTTTCAGATTATTTTAGTATACAGATTGAATAAATATAGTGAAAGAATACAACCTTGGTGTACACCTAGAAGGTGCTTACAGGTGAGTATAGTTTGGCTGGTTGTTACTTTGTGTTCAACTTCATATGGAAGCTTTGAGAAATAATGTGGTGATTTTTTTTTTTTTTTTGATAGATACATTAGCAGAAAAGGAGTAGGCTAGGTCAGACAATCTGGGTCCTATATTAAGGTGCGCCTGACCCAAGCCATGGTATTTTCAATAACCTCATATGCATGCAAAAGCTGGGCAGTGAATAAGGAAGACCACAGAAGAATTGATGCTTTGAGTTCTGCTGTTGGAGGAGAATATTGAAAGTGCCATGGGGTGCCAAAAGAACCAATAGATCCATTTTGGAAGAAGTGCAGCCAGAGTGCTCCTTAGAGGCCAAGATGGCCAAACTTTGTCACTCATACTTCGGACATATTGTCAGGAGGGTCCAGTCGCTGGAGAAGGATATCATGTTTGGTAAGGTGGAGGGGCAGAGAAAAAGAGGAAGACCCCCAATGAGATGGATTAGCCAAGTGGCAGCATTGATGGATTCAAGCATGGCAACAGTGGTGAGGTTGGCCCAGGATCGGTCAGTGTTTTGTCTGCTGTGCATAGGGTAGCTATGAATCGGTACCGACTCAACTCCATAGCACCTAACAACAACAACATACAGTAACATCCTACCAACAATTGTGAGAATAGCACAGGATCAGGCAGTGTTTCATTCTATTGTGCATAGGGTCACTATGAGTCAGAACTGACTTAACAGCACTTAACAACAACATAATAGTGTGATGCTGTAGGATGAGCACTGGGTGAAAGTTCCTCGATTCAAATTCACCAGCCACCTGTGGCTCCTCAGAAATTCTGTTGTGTTATTTAGTGCAGCAGAATCCATTTCTATTCATAACCACCCTGTATAGGGTTTCTGATGATTGACTGATGGGTTTGAACTGCTGACCTTGTGGTCCAGTGTATTATCCTGCAGTGCCACACCAGGATTCCCAGAAAACCTACACAAAATTATGTAGATGGAACCCACTAAACAGCACTTAACAACTACTGTAATATATAGTAATAATAGTGACCATCTGCTGAGTGTTTTCTATGTGCCAGACACTGTGCTAAATGCGAACTTCATTTAATCCTCACTTGCCTCTGCAACATGTATTAGTATTTCTATTTTTCAGGTCAAGAAGATGCAAAGGGAGACAGTAGTTGCACAGCTAAGTGGAACTGGTTGTAAAACCGGGTGTATCCATTCTGTTATGTGGAACAACTGTTACTTCTGGTTCTTCCCTTTTCTCAAATCTCAAAGGACTAAATTATAAAAACCTCAAAGGTCTCTCCCGTTTATAAACTTTTATTCTAAATTAGAATAATTTCATCTATCTTCTTAAAGCAATAAAATATGCATGGTTCAGAACAGCTTGCTCCATACCTCTGTCCTGAAATCTCCCTTTGGTTTCAACCATTTATGATGTTTAGCACGTACCACACGTTATTCCTAAACAAGAAAATCGCTCCTCTTGGCAAGCAGGTAATCGTAAAATATTTGGCGCATCACGCTACACAGTACACATTCCATGAACATTTACGGAATTATGTAGTAGTTGAAGACTGCAAGGAAAATGTTAATCAGACCAAATGAAATATCAAGGATGGGTCTCAGAAAATGAGGCTGTCCAAAAAAAGCCCCAAGTGGAGAAGCCTGTGTAAGGATGGGGAGACGCCTGAAGAAGTGGGATGCTGGTGGTGACATTCACCTCTGCAGGGTGAGACGCCGCTCGAGAAACTGGGAGAAGCTGCAAACCCCACCCACCTCGGGTCAACGACTCCCGGGTCTCCTTCCTTCTTGGAGCCAACTTCCTAGCCTTGTCCCTCCTTCTGAGGCCGCGGCCACGGCTGCGCATTGGTGCGCGCGTAGGCGGAGCGGCGCGCCGCGGTCAGCTGACCGCTTCGGCGGGCACGTGACTTTCTCCGTGGGCGCTAGGGTCGAGGAAGCCGTCAGGCCGGAGCTTAGGTCTGAGAAGGATGGAGCCCTGAGCCGTTAACGTCTTCCAGGCTGTCGGCCTCCATACCTGTTCCTGCTGTCACCTCCTCGTTTGACACCTTCCTGGGTCAGTGAGCGATGGCTACTCCGGATGGGAGTCCTGTTCAGGCCATAGCTTGCGCTGCGGTCGTCGCAGGGGCGGGATGGGGGCGGGAGCGGGGTCGAGGCCGTGGCCGTGGCGTTGGACCTGGAGCTGACGGGGTGGTTGTATCTGGTTTCCCGGATCGCGTTCGTCGCAGCATTGTGCCTAGGATTCGTCTCTATGGAAGAGGAAGAAGGGAAAGAAAGGACCCGAGAGGGTATTAAGGTGGCAGGGGCAAAAAAGACGTGAGACCCTGTGGGTCCTGCGCTTTTCTCCTTGGGTGATGGGATCACAGCGAATCCACACCCGGATTGAGAGGGGATAAAAGGGACAGCATGGCCCAGTGAGTCCCTGGGGCGGTACGTGTGTGAGGTCACAGCGAGAGCAAGCGTGAGTAGGGAAGTGGCGACTTAGGGGGCTAAGGCCCCGAAACTGCACGCAGGAGGCCTTAGTAGACGACTGAAAGTTTTGTAGGCTGGTGAAATACAAGAATTTCGAGAATGAGAACGCATACCTTTTTTTACTTATTTTTTTAAATTATTAAGTAGAGTGGGGTGAAGGCAACAAAACAAAACAACTCGTGAAGAGGAAAGAACTTGGACTAAGAGTCACATAAGGCAAATTGAATCACTTGAGATGGGGGAAAGCTAATGATCTTTTCAGAGGAAAACTCTGGCATGCTAGGGAAAAGTCAGACATTTCATTGAGAGTTCAGTACTTAATACTGTGTTGGGAATGGAGAAGTGGGATGTAAACAGTCTAGCCTTAGAAGTAAGCGCCATTGTGAGGGACAGAAGTCATATGCTGATGACATATCAGTACTATGAGGCTATATGTAATAAAAAAAAGAAAAGAAAAAAGGATGTGAAGTGCTTTGGAAGTGGAGCTGGGACAGATGTATGAACTGGTATTATGAGGGTAAATGTCCTGAAGGAAGGAAAAGTCTTGGCAAACCAGTGGGAATTGAACAGAGAAACATGGGGTGATCTTTCTAGGCAGGGAGAGCCCTAGATGAAGAAAAGTGGTTCTGGCGGAGTTAGAAAGTTCTGGTTTGTGGTGGATTTGAATTGTGAAATGGGGAAGTTGAGGTCAGGTAGTAAAGATAATAAATATTTCTGAATGATTTTCATTTACTTATACATTCAGCCAATATTTATTGAATTCAGGCTGTATGCCAGGTACTGTGTTGGAGTCCTGAGTGGTGCAGTTAATGTGCTCAGCTGTTAACAGAAAGATTGGAGGTTCAAGTCCACCCAGAGGCACCTGGAAGAAAGGCCTGGTGATCTGTCTAAAAACAAAACAAAACAGACCCCAAAACAGCCCTTGAAAACTTTATGGAGCACTGATCTACTTTGATACACAGAGTCATCGTGAGTTAAATTTGCCTTGACGGCATTTGGGTTTTAGATGAGTGCTGTAGAAAACAGTTTGTGTGCTCATAGAGCTTACAGTCAAGTGGTGGAAATAGATTTTAATAACTAATCATGCAAGTGTGGCCTATGCTTTGAAGTAATAACAGAATGCTGTGAAAGAGGACATGCTTTTTATAGGAGGGACAAAGAAGGCTATGTCTAGGATATGACTTTTGACTTAAGATTTGAAATGAGGAATAAAAGTTAATAGGACACATTAGGTGTGGAGGTATGAATGAAAAGAGTATCCCAGGCTGAAAGAACAGTATATGTCAAGAAGTTGAATGAGGGCCAGCATGGCTGAAACACTCGAAGGAGTGATGTGAGAGAAGCAGGTAGAGAAGGTTGGGGAAGGCCCAGGAGGGCTTTCATCCTAAAATCAGAACAGTTAGCGATGACAGTGACCTACAGGTAGTGGAGTGGATGAGGTGTGGTTTTGAAAAGATTATTTTGTGGAGGATGGTAAAATGAATTCTATGAGACCACCGAAGATGGTGCAGTGGGTTAAGCATCAGGCTGTTAACAAAAATTTCTGTGGTTTGAGCCACCAGCAGCTCTGGAGAAAGATTAGGGCAGTCTGCTTTCCTAACGATTGTGAATTGGGTGAAGGTTGACAGCTAAGTTTTTCATTGAACAATTGATACACTTTTTTATTTCCTGTCTTGGATGTGATCGCACTGTGTAACATCATTTATTCCACTTCCTGTTTCCATTCTTCCTTCTTTTCTAGCCCTTCTAAACTTTGATCTCAGGAAAATGCTGCCCTTTTGATTATTACTGGTTGATTTTTCTAGTGTGCATACCTCCCCAGTGTTTTTGTTCATTCCTCTTTTAGACCTGTCTGTTGTTTGGCTAAAAATTGAGCCTCAGAGGGAGAGTTTGTTTCCAAACCTGAAAGGTGACTAAGGGTCATAGTCTCAGAAGTTCCACCAATGTCTCTCCCGCCAATAAACATGCTTTTTTGGTTTTGATTTTGAGTTTGGTTCCACATTTTTCTCCACTCTATTCAGGACCTTCTAATTGATCTCTTCCACAGCAGTTGGTAGTGGCCTTCTGTAAGGATTTCCATGTTTGGAACCCGTATGGGGCAGTTTGACTCTGCCCTGTAAGGTTGTTGGGAGTTAAGTAGTCCTGAGGTACAAAGGGGAAGGCTGGACCATTTGGGCGTTGGTGGGAGACCCGATTGCAAGCTTACCCTTTTACAATGGCAACTCCAGAATACCTCTTGTTGAAATAAAACTAGTCACGGGGAGGACTCAGTTTCCTTTCATGCTTATTTTATTTTCTCAGGTCTTTGAGAAGGGATAGATGAAAGTGGGTACCCATTCTAGACCCTAGGAACTAGAAACAAAGACATTTGTCTCTGGCTGGCATAAACTCCACCGTCGTCTTCTGACTGCTGGGGTGTGGACTGTCCACATGGGGTTTACCAGTCACATCTGGAGAGAATGATGAGTTTCTTGAAGTGCATTGACTCAACACTCTGGTAAACAATTTCTAGGGATTTAGTCATGGTGGCTAGTACCTAGATAGGATAAAGTCCATTTACAGCTCAGGCCGAGATAGTGAGCAACAAGGTGAGCTGAAAGTGCTCAGGTTGTCAATCACGGTGCTTTGGCAACAAACTGTGTCTCAAGTTGTGCTGAAGGGTTGTGTCTCAGAACTCCCAGATCTTTTTCTCTTGGTGTATACCCTGTGAGAGCTAGATAAAAATCTAAAGAAATTCTGCTTGGGATCTGGCTAAAGTAAATGCTGAGAGCTATGTGGTTGTAGTAATACTGCTTTTAAAGCTGGACAAAAAATAAGTATATTTTTGTTTTCTGGTATAGTAGTCTTAGGATCATGATTTATACTTTTTTTTTTAAATCAGGGCTTCACACTGGTTCATTCTGGTTTAACTCCCTTTTTATGATTTGCTTTTTCCATCTCAGATACACTGAATCGGAAGTTAAAATGTAGGATCAGATTCAGGATATCTGGGGTAGAAAGTCAAATTCTCAGCAGGGCACAGAACCAGAACAAACTGGCTCAAAGCCCGAGTTTAACAACCTAAAGGGAAATCTTGTTGTTGTTATATGCTGTGGAGTCGGTTCTGACTCATCGGGACCCTGCACAGGGTTTCTGAGGCTGTAAATCTTTATGGGAGCAGAATGCCTTATCTTTCTCTCGCGGAGTCGCTGGTAGTTTCAAAATGCTGGCTGTGAGATTGGCAACCAGTTCTAGAGTAGTGGTTACGAATCGGGCTGCGAACTGCAAGGTCAGCAGTTCAAAACTACCAACCAGCTGCTCCGTGGGAGAAAGTTGAGGTGTTCTGCTCCCGTAAAGATTAACAGCCTCGGAAACCCTGCGCAGGGTCACTATGAGTCAGAACCGACTCCACGGCACACAACAACAACGCTACCGGAGCTCCAAAGGGAAATCTTAGGGCTTCAAAAAAAAAATCTGATTCTGTGTGACTATTTTCATTCATTGTACAAATTGGAAAGCCCAAACAAACTTTTGCTAAAGGATCTTCCTGCCATCTACCAGTCTCTAGGTACTCAATTTTCTTTTTGAATTTGGATATGAATCTGCTTAGGAGTAACTAAAGTTCTGGTGGCACAGGGATTTCAGTGCTCCATTGCTAACTGAAAAAGGCTGGCGGGTAGAAACCACCAACCACTTTGCAGTCTGCTTCTGTAAAGATTGCCGTTGTTAAGTGTCATTGAGTTGGTTCTGACCCATTGCAACCCTGTATAGGGTTTTTAAGGAGTGGATGGTGAGCTAGAGCTGCCAACTTTGTGGTTCAAACTGACCTTGCAGTTAAGTGCATTAGCTCGCAGCGCCACACATTGTTAATTGCTATCAAGTTGGATCCGCCCCATAGCGACCCTATACAGGGTTTCTGAAGAGCGACTGGTGAGCTTGTACCGCCGACCTTGCAGTTCAGATGGCTTTGCAGTCTGGTGCATTACCCCACAGCGCCACACCCGGACTCCAAGATTACAGCCTTGGAAACCCTGTGAACTCAAACCTTCAGCCATCCGGTTAGCAGCTGACCATATTAACCAATTTGCTCTTCGTTCTTGTAAATACTTGCATCTATTTGCTGGAGTAAATATTTTTCCCTTTTTAGATGTGGAATCATATATCACCTTTTAGTTATAAAGTTCTCACTGACAATCCTCCAAGGATGTAAGTCCACGGAGAAACGTATGTTTCATTTTCAGAAGTAGTGAGGTGTAGCCCTTTTCTAACTGTGGTACTATAGAATAAGCACTAGACTGCTAACTGAAAGGTCTACCAGTTGTGCCTTACAAATGCTGTATAGATAAGATTGCTGTGAGTTGGCACCTGCTTGACAGCACTTAACAGCAACAATAACCATAATGCCCAGGAACCCTGGTGGTGGTGTAGGATAAGCACCAGACTGCTAACTGCAAGGTCAGTAGTTCAAATCTGCCAGCTTTTCCACAAGAGGAAGATGAGGCTTTCTGCTCCCATAAAGATTTATAGTTATGGAAACCCTATACAGGGTCGTTGTGGCATTGGTGGGAGGCTTAGTTATAAATTAGTTATAAATTGATTAGCATATACTTGAATTAAAATAATTTAAAATTCAGTTTTTGATATTTCAATGTTGTAATGCCTTTAATACAATACTGTTGTTAGGTGCTGTTGAGTCGGTTCTGACTCATAGCGACCCTATGCACAACAGAACAGAACACTGCGTGGTCCTGTGCCATTTTCACCATACTGGTGGTGGTGGTAGTGGCGGTGGTGTGCTGTTTTGTCGGTTCCAACTCAAAGCGACTCTGTACAGGTTTTCCGAGGCTGTAAATCTTTACGGGAGCAGAAAGCCTCATCTTTCTTCTGAAGACCAGCTGGTAGTTTCGAACTGCTGACCTTGAGGTTCGCAGCCCGATTCATAACTACTACATTACCTTTTCACCATACTACAGAAATTATATTCAGCTATCTCTCTGACAAACTTGTTTGTTGTAAAAATTGCATGAGTAACTCAGCGGTTCCCTTCAGTTCCAATAAAATGTTTCTATAGTCACTTGGGTGAGTAATTTTCTTAACTGTTCCTTCATCTGTAAATGGGGGTTGTGATAACATCTACATGAAGGAATTAAGTAAATTGCTTAACATATCAAAATGCTTATCATTGGGCAGAGCACATCGTACCTAATCAGTAAGTGGTTGTTTTTACCGGTAAATAGAATTTCAAGCTTAGGGAAATGGTGAATTGGGGGAAAGTAACTTATTTAAAAATTTTAAATTAATGAATTTCTAGCTAGAATATAGCTGTAAGATATTAGCACCTCCTAAAGGAATATGACATTTACTGGGATTCTGTTCCAGTAAATTTTATAAATTCCCAAACTCAAAGAAAAGGGAAGTTTACATTTTGGGAGCAATGAGTATAGGTTCAGGGAATCCCCTTGCGTGGGAGGAGTTGTTTGCTCCTTGGCTCACTGATGAGTTTCCCTTAGCAAAAGGGGGACAGAGACTCTGGGTTCTGTCTTCAACAGGTGTATGTCTAGTAATTTTTGTTTTTTCTACTTGCCATTGAATTGGTTCTGACTTGTAGCAACCCTCCACAGGGTTTCTGAGGATCAGCTGGTGGGTTTGAACCACCAGCCTTGTGGGTGGTTAGCAGTCTGGTGCTTATCCTACAGCACCACACCAGGACTCTACTTCTAGTAATGGTGGTGGTTGTGGGCACTGGAGTTGGTTCCGACTCATAGCAACCGTGCGTAAGTTTTCAGAGGCTGTAAATCTTAGGAGGACTAGAAAGCCTCGTGTTTCTTCTGCAGAACTGGTAATTTTGAACTGCTGACCTTCAGGTTAGCAGCCTGACTTCTAACCATTATGCTACCAGAGCTCCTTCTAGTAATGTTGTTAAGTGCCATGGAGTTAGTTACGACTCATAGCAACCCTATATATAGGGTTTTTGAGGAGTGGCTGGTGAGTTTGAATGGCCCACCGTTTGATTCAAAGCACCCTTGTGGTTCTGTGTTTTATCCTACAGCACCACACTTGGTTAGCAGCCCAACTCGTAACCAACTCACACTTAATGCTGTTAGGTGCTGTGGAGTAGTAGGTTCTGACTCATAGCAAGCCTGTGCATAACAGAATGAAATACTGATGGACCTTGCGCCATCCTCACAATTGTGTTTGAGCATAGTGTTGCTGCTACTGTGTTAATCCATTTTGTTAAGGGTCTTCCTCATTTTGGTTGACCCTCCACTTTTCTAAGCATAATGTCCATCCCCGGGTCTGATCCCTCCTGATAATTTGTTCAAAGTATGAGAGATGAAGTCTTACCGTCCTTGCTTTTAAGGAACATTCTGGCTGTACTTGTTCCAAGACAGATTTGTTTGTTCTTTTGGCAGATCATGGTACTCTCAATATTCTTTGCCAGCACCATAATTCACATGCATCAATTCTTCTGTGGTCTTCCCTATTCACTGTACACCTTAGTCCTCAAACTGACGTCTTAGCTCTTTGACATTGTAAAGAGGTCTTTTGTAGCAGATTTGCCTAATGCCTAGAAATTGTTTGATTTCTTTTTGCTTCTTCTATGAGTGTTGATTTTGGATGCAAACAAAAAGGAGTCATTCACAACTTTGGTCTCTTCTCCACTTAGCATGGTGTTACTTATTGGTCCAGTTGTGAGGATTTTTGTTTTCTTTATATTGACGTGCAATCCATACTGTGGTCTAAAATACAGTAAGTATTTTAGGTCCTCTTTGCTTTTCACCAAGCAAGTTTGTGTCACCTATATATTGCAGGTTGTTAATGAGTCTTCCTCCAATCCTGATGCCACACTTTTTTTTATTTAGTCTAATTTCTTGCATCATTTGCTCAGTATACATATAGAATAAGTATTGTGAAAGGATACAATACTGGTGCATACTTTTCCTAGTTTTAAACCATTCAATATTCCCCTGTTCTGTTCAGACAACTCTCTCTTGGTATATGTACAAGTTCCTGATGAATGCTATGAGGTGTCCTGGTATACTCATTCTTTGAAATGTTATTCAAAGTTTGTTTTGATTCATACAGTTGAATGCTTTTGCATAGTCAATAAATCATAAGTAAACATCTTTCTGATATTCTCTGATTTCAGTCAACATCCATCTGATGTCAGCAATGACATCAGTAGTTCCACATCCTCTTCTGAATCTGGCTTGAATATCTGGCAGCTACCTTTCGATACACTGTTGCAACTGTTGTTGTTTTTTATATTGTGAATTATGTGATAGTTTACATGGGAGAACACTAGTTTTACATTCATCCTATCTTACATAGTTTCATTGCCATGGTTACAATCCCCTCCATGCATCATCAATGAACCAAAGGGTATACACTAAAAGCCTGCCTCCATCCCCCGGTCGTCAGCACACAGCCCCTCTTACTCTCTGTGTCCCCAGCTGCTCCATCGCTCCAAGTTATTGTCTCTTGCCTCCATCTCCGGCAACACTGCTTCTCTGGGTGGTAGGGTCCCTCTCTCCACTCTTGGCTCCCTTGATGGTCCCATGGACCTCCGCTCATAGATTGAAAAGTTAATCACTCCCTCCTTGCTACAAAATGTCTTACCTTTACATTTCCAACCCTCACAATCAGTCCTGACAATTATTCACTGTTGTATCACAAGAGACCTAATCGCATTTACTTTCATCAGCCCCACATAGACAGATTGGATGTTGCAACTGTTTTTAAATTAACTTCAGCAAAACATTACTTGCATGTGATGCTGTTGATACTGCTCCATGATTTTTCTCTTGTTTGCTGACCCTCTACTTTACCAACCATGATGCTCTTCACCAAGGACTGGTCCCTCTGGAAAATGTATCTAAAGAATATCAGGTGAAGTCTTGCCATCCTTGCTTCAAAGGAACATTCTGGATATAGCAACCCTTAGTATATGCAGTGTTCTTCACTACAATTCAAAGGCATCAATTCTTCTTTGGTCTGCCTTATTCATTAACTAGCTTTTGCATGCATATGAGGTGATTGAAAAGATAATGACATATTCTCTTTTCCATATCTACCAACTCAGCCAGCTTAGCAGAAATTTCAAGAAATTTCCCAACACTGTATCATTACCCACAAGAACAAAACAGAAAGCATCTCTCAATTTTCAGTGAAATAATATCCCATTGGAGTCCTGGTGTGATGCTGGAGGATAAGCATGACCGCAAAGTCAGTTTGAACTGCTCCCCAGAAGGTTCTGTCTTCAATAGGGGTACGTAGCTCCTCCGAAACCCTATACAGGGTCAATATGAACTGACTCCAAGGTGCTTAGCAGTATCAGCACTAGAAATCATTACCCACCACCACTAAGCAGGTTTTTTATTGTAGACATACATGTGAAAGTAAGGTTATACATTAGAATATTTATGTCTAACCAACTATGAAATAGAGTTGGTAGTTAATGAAATGTTTATTAAAGATCAAGTGTTCTTTCTATCTTGCCATGCAATTCAGTTAGTCTTGAATAGAATCAGAGAGTTTTTACAAATATTGGTTCTGTTGAAAATAAAACAAGCAAAAGTCGGATGCATTTGAAAAAGGTCAGATGTATATTCTGACAATTCTAAATGTTCACGTTTCATCCCATGTGAATTCTTGAAATTATTTCTTGAACAGAAAAACGCTCATTGTAGTTACTGAAAAATGCTTCAGCAAGTTGTGTTATGAGCGAGCCTTGCCCACAGTCCCAATTAAGATGGTTGTTTTGAGGAGTAGAAGTTGTTGGGTGGTATGGTGCACTGGGCTGCTAACTGAAGGATTGGCCATCAAGTCCTTTCAGAGGTGCCTTAGAAGAAAAGCTAGCCAATCTATTTGTAAGCAAATCAGCCATTAAAACCTTGTGGAGCACAGTTCTACTCTGATATATGTGGGGTCTCCGGAAGATGGAATTGACTTGATGCAGTGGTTTGGATTTTGAAGAGTGCTTTTTAAGAGGAAGCAGTAGTTCAGATGTTTTCTTTATTGACAATAATGACTTCTGGAGTCCTGGTGTGGTGCTGCAAAGTTGGTTTAAACTACAAGGTCAGTGGTTCAAGCTCACCAGCCACTTCTCAGAATCCCTCTACAGGATCGCTATGGGTCGGCACCGACTTGAAGGCACTTACCAACAACAGTGTAGAGGATGGCACCTTTTCCTTTTTTCCCAGTAAATGTACTGTGATTTATGCAGACCATGTTTGTTAAAAACTGGTGTGCCCATTGGAAGGCAGTGTGAGATGATGTCATTGGAGGATCCAGCACTTTCTGAGGTCAGACTCATGCCTGACATGCGTGGAGGGGCTAGTCCCTCCCCTGTTCAGGCTAATTGTCTACCTGACATTTTTTACTGGTGTGATTGTTACTACTTTATTGTTTTTAATATTTAAATCAATTCTGTTAGGATGATACTCCAAAGCCTTCAAACTCCCAGAAATAAGTAATACAGTCAATGAGACGAACAGTCCCAAAGTGTTGGACCAGGTTTTCCTTCCTTTTCTTCCCACATTTCCTTCCATCATTTGAAAAAGAATTGTTTTAAAATCAGTATGCCTGTTGCCAAAAGCCAGTCATGTTAGAAGTGTTTAAAATTTTGACTACTCTCCTTTGTGCCTCCACTATGCCTAAGGTTTTTTTAAAGCTTGGTATCTGCATTAAGATTCCCTCCTTCTTCTGCCTATACACACAGACCTGCCTACAACACCTGCCTATACAGATCTGCTGTGTGCCTATGTGTGCACAAAGGAGCGCGTGTGCGTATGAGAACACACACACACAAGCGTGCACGCGTGTGCGACTGTAAACTCCTTGAGGGCATGGCTTCATTTTGTTTGTTTTACCTCCTGAGGCTACCATAGTTCTGGGAACTATGGTAAAACATCCAGAACATTTTGTGAGATGAATTATATGAGTCCTGTTGTGGCACTGGACTGCTAACCTCATGGTTGGAGGTTCAAACCCACCAGCTGCTGTTTGGAAACCCTACACAGGGTTGTGATGAGTTGGAACATACTTGACTTCACCCAAGAACAACAACTTGGAAACAATTACAGTCATATGAGATGCGGCCAAACACAAAGCAGGTTACTCCATGGGTTTAGATGGACATGTGAGTTGAAGGTGGAGGAGAAATTTGGGGTTTTACTGATGGGTTTGGCGCATGAATGGACTTAGTTTGGTAACTCTTTTTGTTAGGGAGGCTAAGTTGGTTTAAAGAGGAAGACAAGTTAGTTGAGGCAAAACTGAGCAGAGGCAGGGGTAGGAATGAAAACTAGGGGCGGGGATAGCTGAGGTCTCAGTGGAGGGAAGCGGGTGAGGAGAGGGCAGACAAACTCAGACAAGGGCTGTAGTGGCGGTGGTGACGAGTGGCAGGTAGGAGTTTTATTTCCCAGAAGGAAGAAGAAGTAAGGGCATCTGTTTCTGTGAGTCATTTGGCTTTACATCACCTAGAACAATTATTATAAGAGCAGGGGCATTTTTTAAATGAAAGTCTTGGGAATTAATCAGGACTCTTCACCGTGGTCCCAACCTGTCATTTATATGTAGGATTTTATTTTATATGCTATATTACTGTACTGGTGTGGCACTGTAGGGTAAGCATTCAACTGCAAGGTCAGTTTGAACCACAAGGTTGGCTGTTCAAACTCATCAGCCGCTCATTGGAAACCCTATATAGATAGGGTCGCTATGAGTCGGAACTCACACGAAGGCACTTGAAACAACAACTGTTGATGTATTTTTTTTAGGTATGCAAGATACCATAGCAAGTATGCAAAAAATGGGTTGATATGTTTAATTAAGGCTTCTAAATTTTATGGTGATGTTGTTAAGTGCCATCCGAGTAGGTTCCGAGTCGTATGATCTTGTTTAGGGTGGAGCAGCTGGTGGGTTTCAATCACCAGCCTTGATGTTAGCAGTCTACTGCTTTTCCTACAGTGCCACACCGTATTGTAAAAATAACAATACACTTGGGTGAAAGCGAAGAATAATGAAAATAAACAATGTTACTGTGTGGTTCTTGATAATGATAAATATGGTATTTAGTCATTTTATTAAGGAGTATTCCCATTTTTTGTAATCTCAAATGCATTTTATAATTGTGGAAATGTTACTACAGTGATTCCAAAAGCTGGCTCCTGTCTGGATTAGTAGAGGGACTGCGCTAAGCAAGCGGCCAAGTAGGTACAGCCTACCTTCATGGCTAGCTAAGTGGTAAGGCATGAAGCCAGTCCCCAAACTGTGTGGGTGGATTTCAGTCCTCACCTCCCCACTTCCCTTGTCTTTGTTTCCAGCAGCTCAAGGGGCACTCTCTCTATTCCTGGTCATCTGGAACTGGGTCAGAATTCAAGTGAGATGGACAGTGTCTTTCAGACCAGCTACCTACGGAGCCCTTCTCTGACCCTAGCCCCTGGAGCACACAGGTTCCGAAGGCCAGCTTCTGTCAGACTGCCAAGTAGGCAGAGCCCAGCCCCTGCTGGCTCTCACTCTCCCTGTGGGTTAGTTAATTCATTGAAACAACTCAAAGAATTCAAAGAGAGTATACCATACTTAGGGCTACAATTTGTTACAACCAAAAAGGATGCAAATGAGGAGAGACATGTGATGGGGCCTGGGAGGAGTCCCAGTGTGGAGCTGCTTTGTCCCAAAGAGGGACCTATTACCCTCTCGTGTGCATGGTCACCAACCAGGAAGCTCATGCTGTTGTCCTCACCACAGGGCTGAGACACAATGCCTCCCCAGGCTTAGTCAGCATTCCCACCCCCCCACCCCCAGGTCTGGTCAGCCCTCTCTCTTCCCCCTCAACTCATTAGCCTCAGATGTTGTCTGGCTAGAAAGACCAAGATCAAAGACCTTGCAGGAACTTAAAAGGAAATTGGGAGAAAAGAGGCCTGAGCCTCATCCCAGTATGGATTTATAGAACATGTTGTTGTTGTGAAGTGCCATCAAGTTGGTGTACCTAGGGTTTCTGAGAAGTGACTGGTGGGTGTTAATAGCTACTCTGCCAACTGCCTACCCAGCAGGGTCACCCACACTAGGACTCCAGGAGCAGAAAAGAATCTTGGCCATTGAATCCAGTTATCCCATTTTATAAATGCAGTTTGTGGAGAACTGGGGTTAGATTCCCAGCCTTCATTCCCAGTGCATCATGCTTCCTGAAGGTAGCATTCGGGTTTCCTCTGGCTGTAGTTCTCAGTGAGATAAGGCAGTTCATGGACCATGATGTCCTGCTTCAGACATACTTACCAGCGCTCTCCCTTCTCTATCATCTCTGGGATCTTTATTGGATGCACATGTCTGAACTCTTTCAAAATGTGAAGATACTTCTCCACTTAAAAAAAAAAAAAAGTGTTCTTTTTGGTGTTTACATGTAATTCATTATTTTTAAATTGTTGTTGACGTGTGCTGTTGAGTCACTTCTGACTCATAGTGACCCTGTATAGGGTTTCTGTAGAGCAGTTGGTAGGTTTGAATAGCCATCCTTGCGGCTCAAACCAACCTTACAGTCCAGTGCATTATCCTGCAGAGCCACACCAGGACTATTTAAAAACCAGAAAACAGGAATATACAGAAAGAATTAAAACATTCATAATCTGTTCTCCAGAGATAATCCTTAGTATCTTTTATAACTTAATGTTTTTACCTATATATATCCGTATTTCCTTAGAATAACTTCTTAAAATTGTAGCTGGGCCAGGAGAGGTGCATTTTTATGATTTTGGTGAATATCACCAAACAACCTTCCAGAAATAGCCCACATTTTTCTTAATTTGATCTTTCTGAGCTCTCACATGATAGTCATTTTAGAGTGAGAAAAAATTAATGATGGCAAACTATCATTATTAATGTTTAAAATGAATTTATATTAATCAGTAGCACATCGTATGCAAATGAATGGCATGTTGATGAACATGTGGGACATTTATTC
The DNA here is from genome assembly GCF_000296735.1 of Chrysochloris asiatica. Taxonomy (NCBI): domain Eukaryota; kingdom Metazoa; phylum Chordata; class Mammalia; order Afrosoricida; family Chrysochloridae; genus Chrysochloris; species Chrysochloris asiatica. The sequence continues at coordinate 2,831,604 of NW_006408519.1, forward strand.
AAGTTGCATCTTTTCTTCATTAAGATGAAGTGAGTTTTCCCCTTGTTACCAAAGTGATCGTGTTTATTGTTCTGCCCTTTACACAGCGTACTTCAGTCTTTCAGCCTGGGCTTGTTAAACGTCTAGTGTTCATGACAGGTAGTACCCAACTTACAATGGATTCAAGTTTTGATGAACCATACTTTGGATCCATCTGTGCTTTTTTGGGTGCATTTTATCGTTAGTAATATATACTGACTGCATGGAGTCCTGGTGTGGTGCCATGGGTTAATACCTTGGACTACAGAGTCAGTTTGAACCACAAGGTTGGTGGTTCAAGCTGACCAGCTGCTTCTTGGAGACCCTATACAGGTGTGCTGTGGGTCGGAACCGACTCGACAGCACTTAACAGCAACAACAATACATACTGTATACAATGTTCTGATTCCTAAAGATATATAAAGATGGTATTTATAAATATATTAATATATTAATAATCAAAGGCAATAATAATGATAAAAAAAGAGAGAGAACCTCATCCTGAATCGGTGTCTACTTGTGTGGCTGATCTGTTAAATGTCAAAACATAGGCGTGGAATCCTATATAAAAATAGAGTAACTAGGTAGCAGATTTGAATATCTATAAATAATACTTATGGATTTTTGGCTACAATGGAGTAACGTTTGTATCATAAACAGTTGAGAACTGGGTAAGATATAGAAACACTGTTTCCAGACTTTAGCCAAAAGGCAGCACAGGATTGAAAGAAGGGAAACAAACGAAGTGGGTCCCCGGCATCCCTCTGGCTTTCCGACTGGAGACATTTTCCAGGTCAAAGTTTAGAAAAGGGTTGTCCAAAGCATGTTGGTCTTGAAAGAACACCAGAAATCTGTGTAGGGGTCTCTGCTGGAACTTCAGCAAATAATGACTAGAGCTGCTTGTTGTTGAGTAGGTTTCAACCCATAGCAACCTGTATAGGGTTTCCAAGGAGAGGCTGGTGAGTTTGAACCAACGACCTTGCTGTTTAAACCGACTTTGAAGTTGTTAAGTGCCATCGAGTTGGTTCTGACCCATAGCAACCCTGCATAGGGTTTCCAAGTAGCAACTGGTGAGCTTGAACCACCGACCTTGTAGTTCAAACAGCTTTGCAGTCTGGTGCATTAACTCACAGCGCCACACCAGGACTCCATGCCACACCAGGGCTTTGCACTAGTAGGGAATAATTGCACTGCCCACATGGCTAGGAGGCATTTGAAATTTGATGAGGTAGAGGAGAAACCTTGTTGACCACCTGGGGCATTCAGTAGGATCTCTAGATCACACCTTAATAAAAAAGACAGACCCATGGCCATGTAGTGGTTTCTGACTCATAGCAGTAACCCTAGGACGGAGATGAACTGCCTGGGGGGTTCCAAGGCTATAAATCTTTATGGAAGCAGACTGTCCCATCTTTCTCCTGTAGAGTATCTGGTGGGTTCGAACTGTTGACCTTTCAGTTAGCAGATAAGTGCTTAAGCATTGCACCACTAGGGCGGTGTCACACTTAATATACCCACTGCGACAGAGTTGATTCTGACTCATAGCCACCCTAGAGGACAGTAGGACAGCCACACAGGGTTTCCAAGGTTGTATGCAATCTTTACAAAAAGGAGCTCTGTGTTGGGGTTTGGGCTGCTAACCTGAAGGTCAGTGGTTCAAACCCACCAGTCACTACTCAGGAGAAAGATACGATGTCTGCTTCTGTTAAGATATAGTGTCAGAAACTCTATCAAGTGTCGTTATGAATTGAAATCAATTCAGTGTTTTTTGGAACTCTGTATAGAAACAAACTGTCACATCTTTCGCCCATGGAACAGCTGGTGGGTTTGAACCACTGCACTGAGTGCTCAACCACTGTGCCCCCTCACACGTACTTGAGTCTGTTCTGACTCATAGCAGCCATGTTATAGGGTTTCTGAAGAGCGGCTACGTAATTTGCTACGTAAATTTTCATCTATAGCATAATCAGATGTTCAAAACAAAACAAAAAGCAGTTTAAAACTTATGTATGATATAAATGTTTTTTCATGGCTCTTAGATTTTCTCTGCTTGGACTATTTGATTGGTTCACATTCATTCTATATGTATGTGTCATTTATTTAATGCCTCATGTTGTCAGGAATTGTACATGCTGGACCTTGAAGTTTCATAGAGAAGATGTGATTCTGACCCTTTAGGATTTCCCTGTCAGGTGGAGAGGAAAATGCATTATGAAAAAACAAGTGGAGAATAGTGTGATTAAGTACATGATTGTGGCATTTGTAAAGTATTAAATGAACAGGTGGTTTCTGGAGCACTGGGAAGAGCCATGGAGGCAGTATGAAGGGAGAGTAGGATGAGTTGGGACATCAGTTAAGGTCACCTCCAGGAATGGGGCAGTGTGGGAAGGGGAAGCTCTGTCTTCATTTTTCCTTCCAACAACCCTGAAGAGCTTTACAGTATTCTTACTTTACAGATAAGGATATTTACAGACAAGGACATTTGTAAGTCAGAGTTTTGAGTGTTAATGAGACATCAGAGTTTGTGTTCTTTATGATTTTGCAGGTCCCTTGAATCACATTCTTTTTTACATTTTTGGCTTTCTGTTTGTTACTTCTAGAATATAGCACAGTTTGGGATGTTGGATTGTGCTGTTCTAGAAATAGTGATGAACCTGTCTGAAAAGAAGAGGGAAAGGAAGCTTAGACTCCAAAGCTTTGTTGGGCATTGAAGGTGCTTTGAGCTTGGAACCAAACTTACGGCAAGGGGGCTCATAGTTACGTAGGATCTCTTAAACCAGAAGAGCTTTGCCGGGTTTGGGTGCGCAACATTGTCTTCTACTAGTGTGGTGCAATAGAAAAAGCCTGGCCTTTAGAGTCAAAACAATGTAGAAGGCACTTTTTCCTTCTCTCCTAATTTCCAAACGTGCTAGAAAAAGTTCCAGCTAAAAGATAGAGAACTGTATAATTTTTGAGGCATTCTGGGCCATCGTTTTATTGAAAATGTGTTTCATTTGCTTCTGATGAAAGGTCAGTGAAGTAGGTAGAGAACTGTATTGTTTCCAGATGAGAAAATGATTTCTTGAAGTCCCTTGGTAACCCAGAGCTCTCAGTGGTATGATAGTGACATCTACTGTAATTGCTCAGATGATCACAGTCTTTGAAGAAGCTGAGTTTAGATAACAAGGTCTAGTTTTACTGTCAATGGGAGGAATTTGACAATTGATTTCATTACTGCCATTTTATTAATGAGAGGAGCTATAAAACATCATAAACATACATAGTATAAATAATTGTAATAAAACCTCAATTACCCCAACTGCTATCACTTAGAAGACCTATGTCATAGCTGTCTAGTGATGCTATAACAGAAATAATACAAATCGGTGGTCTTAATATGCAGAAGTTTATTTTCTCACAATACAGTCTAACATATGGCAGTGCTAACTAACATTTTGCTATATTTGCCTCAGAAAAAATTTAAACAAAATATACCTACAGTTGTTGTTGTTGTTGTTAGGTGCCAGCGTGTTGGTACGGACACAGAGACTGTATGCACAACAGAATGAAACACTGCCAGATCCTCGGCCAACCTCACAATTATTACCCATTGATGCTGCCACTTTGCCAGTCCATCTCGCTGGGAGTCTTCCTCTTTTTCTTTTTCTCTGGCCTTACCAAACATGATATCCATCTCCAGCTGCTGGTCCCTCCTGACAGTATGTCTGAAGTAGGAGAGATGAAGTTTGGCCGTCCTGGCTTCCAA
>NW_006408519.1:2838761-2875969 GCF_000296735.1 Chrysochloris asiatica
AGTTAGTTGTGAAACAGATCACTTGTCCTGAGACTGAAACACTTTAGAAACAAGTTACATTAAATGTAGGGTTTTTATGTTTGTTTTGTTTTACATTTTAAAGTCTTTGAGTTTGGAAGAAATACCTGGTAACCAGCATGACTGAGTTCTGGCTTATCTCGGCTCCCGGGGAGAAAACATGTCAGCAAACATGGGAGAAACTGCATGCGGCCACCACAAAGAGCAACAATCTTTCTGTGACTTCCAAGTTCAACATTCCTGACTTAAAGGTAAAGCTGTCTGTTTCCAAAAGAGCCTGTTTACTTGTCACTAGGAGGACCAGTTCTCTTTGCTTGTTGTTGTTAAGTGCTATCAAGTTGGTTCCGACTCCTAGGATCTTGTATGGGGTTTCCGAGGAGTGAGGAGCGGCTGGTGAGTTGGAACTTTGGACCTTGCTGTTCAAACTGACCTTGAAGTCTAGTGCTTACGCTATGCTCTCTTTGCTTAGTTTTCAGTAAAAATGATGTACCAAGGTTTCTAGATGAGAAGGGCACCTCTCATTTTTAGCCACTGGCAGAATTTAAGACATTTATTGACCATTCCAGTCTTCAGATTTTAGATAGTGAGAAGATTGAAATTTTTTGGAAGTAAACTTCCAAAAGGAAATAATTTTGTTTTTGCTACTTAAACAGTTTTGTGTTTTTTTTCTAAATTATGGTTTAAATTGTTAAGAGAAATCTTATGAAAATATTTGATATTTTTGCAGAAGTGGCTGGTGAGCTTGAACCACTGACATTGCAGTTAAATCTGACCTTGCAGTTCAGTGTGGTACTGTAGGATAAGTACTGGACTGTTAACCACAAAGTTGGTGGTTCAAACTCATCAGTCTTTCCTTGGAAATCCTATACAGGGTCTCTATTGGGTTAATGTGTTGGACTGCAAAAATTGGTTTGAACTGCAAGGTCAGTGGTTTAAGCTCACCAGGCTCCTTGGAAACCCTATACAGGATCATTACGGGTTGGAACCGACTTGACGGCACTTAACAACAACATGAGCCAGGACTGGCTTGATAGTACTTAACAACAATCATGCTTGGCAGTTGTAACGTGATTCCTGGTGTGGTGTTATAGGATGGTGGTTCAAACCCACCAACCAATTCTAGGAAACCCTTCCCAGGGTCTGACTCGACTGCACTTAACAATAACAATAACAGCAGTGTTGTCAATGTTTTGTGATGGTGCTGGTGGTTATGTGCTTCTAGTCGGTTCTGACCCATAGCAACCCTATACAGGGTTTCTGAGGCTGTACATTTTTACAGGAGCACAAAGCCTCATCTTTCTCCCGCGGAACAGCTGGTAGTTTCGAACTGCTGACCTTGAGGTTCGCAGCCTGATTCATAACCACTACACTACCAGAGATCCTTTAGCTCTTACATAATCATATTTGGCAAATCTAATGTAGTTATTTAATCTAATTAATGTGTTTAACATTACTAAAGATTAGTAACCTAGCAATATTGAAGAGAAGCAAGTTGCCAGTAATCAGCTGACTGAACCCTTTGTAAAGAATGGAATGATCTTTTGCTGCTTATGTTAATTAAGTGACACAATCATAGGCAGCACTGATTTAAGAAAACTTGATTACTTGTTTCTTAATATTTTGGGGTTATGGAGTCCTTTGAGACATTGATATGAATTGTGGACATTTCTTCAAAAACCTGTACAGTTTGGCATGCAAATTCAGTTACTGACCTTTTGATGCGCCCCAGCTTCAGACTGTACATAAGAGCCCCTCCTGTAAATCATGGCTTCCAGGAACCCACTATCTCTGAACAGTATAAGCAGACGCACAGGGCTGCCTTTGACGAGTCTCACGTCACATAATGGAGGCAGCCATGATTATTTTGTACAGCCATGATTATTTTGTACATATGAATAAAATTTAAAAGTCTAACAAACGTTTGGTCTTTTAAGCACAGCACGGAAATAATTTTTTGTGCTGTTTTTCTCTTTTAGGTTGGCACACTAGATGTCTTGGTTGGTTTGTCAGATGAACTGGCTAAACTGGATGCATTTGTAGAAGGGTAATGTACTCCTTCATTTGCTTCCTGTTGTTGTTGTTGTTAAGTACCTTCATTTGCTTAGAGTAGCACAAATAGAGCCAGTGTTACCAGGCAACGTAGACATTGGTTTTATCATTCACATGTATACTTTGCTTATTAAAATGGTTTTAGAAAGTGGTTGTTGTTTTGTAAGTCAGCTTTATTAAGAAGGTGTCATTTACATACAATAAAATGCTGAAAACAGATGCATTTTAATGTATGCAAATTATACCTTCATAAAGTTATTAATATCTAACTGAAATAATTCATATATCATGCAATTTACCTTTTTGAGGTGTACAATTCAGTAGATTCTAGTATATTCAGAAGAGTTGTGCAACCCTTTTTATAAGATTTTCATCTTCACTCCAAAAACCCTGTACCCATTAACAGTCACTCCATCCTTCTCTCACATACCTTCTTGGGAGAAGTGTCTGTAGTTGTGGCAGTTTGGTTTCTTCTCTAGCATAGTTCCTTACAAATAGTAGATGCTCAATAAATAGTTCTTGAATAAACAGTGTTTGACGTCATTCTTTATCTTTACTGTTGTCTATGTTCTCTTCCCTGTCAGATCTCTTTTTCCCTAAAAGGAAGCAAGGTGTTCCGCATATACTAATAGGCTCTTGGTAAATGCTAATTCCGGACTCATTTATCTTACAATTAGATATATTGTCCAGCTTTTCCTCATATAATATATGTCTGTTTACAGACTGGTTCTCACTAGTTTCCCATGACTTTCTTTCCAAGTAATAAGCACATTACATGTAATCCCTTTTAAACCCAATGAATTTTCATTAGTTTTTGTATACAAGAAGACTTGGGTCCATTTTACTTTTCAACTATTTTGTAGACAGTAGGACTAATTAATTAATTCTGTAAGTATGTAAATAAAATGTATAGGTCATCAAGTATCATGGGCACATATATAATCAAATTCATGTCCTAATGTAATGTGTTAATTTAAAAATATGGAATTTAGGTCTTTGTTCTGAAAATGGTTGTTGATTTTTTTCTTTTAAGAGTGGTTAAGAAAGTGGCCCAGTATATGGCGGATGTATTGGAGGATAGCAAAGATAAAGTTCAGGAGAATCTGTTGGCCAATGGAGGTAAGTACTGTTTGATTTAATAATCATTTACTTAAACTGAATGACTTAGTTACAAAAACAAAAAGTAATTTTATACATACTGTGTTAAGTGCCATCGAGTCAGTTCTGACTCAGAGCAACTCTGCGTAGGATTTCTGAGGAGTGGCTGGTGGTGAGTTTGAACTACCAACCTTGCCATTCAGACTGACCTTGAGGTCTAGTGCTAGTTGCAGGTCCTACAGCACCACATCGGGACTCCAAATATACATATACATATGTAAGTGTGTATGTATGTATGTATGTATGTATGTTCATGTATATTTTTGTTGTTGTGGTTAAGTGCCATCAAATAAGGTCCTACTCATAGCGCCACACAGGAGTCTCTTTCTCTCTCTGTGTGTGCGTGTGTTTTATATATATATTGTTTTTAAGTACCATCTAGGTGGTTCCAACCCATAGCAACCCTGTATAGGGTTTCCAAGGAGCAACTGTGAGCTTGAACTGCTAACTTTATGGTTCAACGTGACTTGTGGTCCAGCGCATTAACCCACAGTGCCACACCAGTACTCCATATATAAATATAGATATATACACATGCATACACAAACATGTAAGTACAATAGAAAGTCATCATAATTTCTTTGTTATGACTGAATTTGGTGTTTCTGGTAGTTAACATCCGATTCTCGAAGCACAATCTCATGTAAGACAGTCTTACATAACACAATGTGGTTAATGATGTGGATGTCAAGTCTTCCTCAAAAGCAGTGTTTTAAAGCTTTGCCCTACTTCTTTCTGGGATTTATCTGTTAACACACAAATAAATGTCCAATTTACATGTCTCAGCATTGGTCCAGTTGAAATGTGTTGTCTTCTCCAGTTTTTCATAATTATTAAATGTATAGCTGCTGAAACCTTGTTAATTGTTGTTGTGTGTCGTTGAGTTGGTTCCAACTCATAACAACCCTCTCTAGGGTTTCTAAGGAGCAGCTGATGGATATGAACCATTAACCTTGTAGTTAACGTAAGTCAGTGCTTATCATCCAGCGCCGCCCCAGGACTTTGTAACCTTAGTATAGTGGTTTATGTGCCGTTGAGTCGGTCCCAACTCACAGCAACCCTTTATAGGGTTTCCAAGGCCATAGATCTTCATGGGAATAGAAAGCCTCATCTTTGTCTTGAATAGTGTCTGGCAGATTGAACTTGCTGACCTTGTGGTTAGCAGCCCAACTCATAACCCACTAAACTGCTCGAGCTCCTTAGGTTAATAAAAGTATCACAAGTGACATCCGACTTATATCTGAGTCTTTCAGTCCTGCCAGTCCATTTAAGTTGGTTCTGACATAGTTGAATACTTATTTCTTTTTTTTTCCTTCCAATATTAATACCATTTACTATCAGTGTCTATATAAATACACTGTTTATATTTGGGGACTGGAAACATTCCATAGAAATTTATAGATATGACAACATCTGCAAAGTATGCACTACAACATGGTATATGTTGTGTGTATTACTAACTATGATGATGTCAAATGCTGTCAGTTGGTTCCGAAGAGCGGAATGGTAGGTTTGAACTGCCAGCCTTGTGGCTATGCTTATCCTTCAGCACCACACCAGGATTCTACGATAAGATGTAACCCCTACCACCCATCTTCTCCTTCCCCCCTAAACAAGTGTGGTTTGTTTTAACTGAAGACTGCTGTAATTTGATTGCAGGGCAGTGCTTCCTCTCCTTAGAGTTGAGTATGGCAGTGCTTTAGGACTCAGAAAGGAGCTTTGGTGGTACAGTGGTTACAGTGCTCAGTTGCTAACTGAAAGGTCAGCTGGAGCCCTGCAGTCACTCAGCAGTTGAACTATGGATCAGTCTGCATCTGCCTTGGAGACCTTTTGGGGCAAGTCTACTCTGTCCAGTAGTAGGGTAGCTGGGAGTTGGAATTTTAGCTCAATGTTTCTTCTCGTTTTTTTTGTGGTTGTTGTTGTTAACTGCCCTGGAGTTGATTCCGACTTGTAATGACCCTATATAGGGTTTCTGAGAAGCACCTGGTGGGTTCGAACTGCCGACCTTGTGGTTCTCAGTCCGGTGTTGATCCTAAAGCACCACATTGTTGTTTTGTCAGCACTCATAAACTATTATAATACTGAACTCTGTTAAGTCAGTTCTGTGTAAGGGTTTCGAGGAACAGCTAGTGGGTTTGAACTGCCACCCTTGTGGTTAGCAGTCCAGTGCTCACCCTACAGCACCTCACTCAGACTCCTCTCTGTAGCTAGACATGAATGTTTGTGTAGAATCTATGCTGTATTAATAATGATTTTGTAAATATGGCTTTAATCTTACTGTTGTCATTTACATTTGTGTTTGTTATATTTTTATTAGCTATCATTTTAGCATTTGCTTCATTTTAAATTATGTCCATCTTTAGTGATTCATGTCATTGTAATATAAATAAGCCTTTCTTTTAATTGGATACTGTATTTCCTCCTGTGATATGGTTAACTATGTTTTAAATATTTGTTGTTGTTGTGTGCTGTCAAATCAGTTCCGAGTCCTAACAACCCTTTACAGGGTTTCTGAGGAGTGACTGGTGGATTAGAACTGTTGACCCCTCGATAAGCAGTCCTGAACTTATCCTACAGCATCATACCAGGACACCTTATGTGAAATATGTTGTTGTTGAGTGCTTTCGTGTTGGTTCCGACTCATAATAACCCCGTATAAGGTTTCTGTAGAGTGGCTGGTGGGTTTGAACTGCTGACCTTGTACTTGGCAGTCCAGTGCTTATCCTATAGTGTCATCCCAGGACTCTTAAATACAGTGTTCCTTTAATATTAGTTCTTTTTGCAATATGTTCATTAAATATTTAATCAATGAAAAGATAGTAATTTATTGTTGCTCTTTGACACAATGTTCCTGACCTACTCTTTTCCTGTGTCCATTGATTTGGGTTTGGGAACAAGAGAACAGAAGGGAGATATGTTAACTTATAATGTTTCATTGATGGAGGTATTTGATGAACTGGCAGTCAGTCTGGTAGATGAGACAGTGTTGACAATGTGGGACAATACATCGACAATGACTTTTGGAATGTCATCTACAGGGTTGACTGGGTGTATTACATAAGAAGTTGAGGAAAAAGAGTTTCTTGGTTATGAATTTCTTAGTCAGTTAGTTTTGTCATACTTAACGTTTGGTTTCTCTGACCTTGTTCTCATCAGATTTAAGATAAAAATTATCTTGATTCCTAAACATCCAAATAGTTGAAGTGTTTCTAGCTCGCCATCTGAAAGCAAATGGCTCTGTGTGTTGAAAATTATTGAAGTGTGTTGTTAGTTGCTGCTGAGCAGATTCCACCTGACGGCGGTGTAGAGCTGTTCCACAGGCTTGGCTTATGGGAGCAGATTACCAGGCCTGTCTTCTGAGGTGCTTTCTGGGTGGATTCAGACTGCCAGTCAGCCAGCGTAGAGTCAGGTGCTTAACCATTTGCACCCAGTGTCGGCTCTGCCCAGTGAAGGCTGCTAGCAGCAGTCATCACGTTCTTTTAACGAGCAGGTTCATTTTCATTTTGTTTGGGTAAATTGGCAAAGAAAGAGCATAACTTTTGTCATTGTCTACTTTTTGAGAAAACAGTTTGAATGAGCTCATTCTCCTATATGTAAGGCATATCATATGTATGTGCATATTCCATTTATTAAATCATTAAAATTGAAGTGTCTTATTATGTATGTTCAGTTTTGAGGCAGGAGTAAAGATCTGACAAGATTACAAGGTAAAAGTTTTGATTAATCAATGGTACTTAATATAGTTCCACATTTATTTAATCAGGGCTCTTCAGATAAAATCTTTGCAAGTTATTTTCAGCATTAAAATGTATTACTGTTTAAAAAATTCCATTGCTTCATCTAATAATTTATGTCCTCATTTCAGTTGACTTGGTTACATATATAACAAGATTCCAGTGGGATATGGCCAAATACCCAATCAAGCAGTCCCTGAAAAATATATCTGAAATAATTGCCAAGGTAAGAGTGAAATTTAGGCAGGGAGAATGCATTTGTTTCTTTAGTGGATTCATTTTATAATTATTTAGATATGAAGTTTTTTTTAGGTTTTTGACAAGGTGCCTTAATTATCAAACACTTGTTGTAATGTTGTTACAACTTTATTGAAAAAAGGTATTTTAAAATATAATCCATAGGAATGCAAGCTGTCAGTGGTAGCAGAAACTGTGTGCTAGGGGCTGGGAAGGAGAGTAGGTTGGAACTCTGTACTTCATACACACTTCCTTAAATTTGAAACTGTTCTAAAAAATAATTTATTACAAATAGTGTATTTAACACTTTCAGGGGTTAGGTTATCTAAGTTATGTGGTTTACTTATTAACCTCATTAACTTTTAAATATTACATCAACAATTTTAAACAAGAAAAGTCACTTTCACAATTGTATAATTATTGTTTATACAAGCCTTAATGGTGCCAGAGATCACATAGACTGGAGAATTGGAATCCTTTAGAGGGGTGTGAGTCATTTCAGGTAGAGTAGATGGTAGTAGTCATTTCAAACAAACAAAACCTAAACGCACTGCTGCTGAGTTGATCCAACTCCCGGTGACCCTTTCGGACAGAATAGGACTGCCCCTTTGGGTTTGTAAAGGTGTAAATCTTTATAGAAGCAGACTGACACGTCTTCTTCCAAGGAGCTAATGACTGGTAGATTCGAACTGCTGACCTTTTGGTTAACAGCTGAGCACTTCACCACTGTGCCACCAGGGCTCTTTAGTTACTTGTTAAATCCTGTAGGTGGAATCTAGGCCACTGAGTTTGGAGATTACTAATTAAAACCTTCTTTTCACAAGGCTGAAGGATTGATTGCTAAAAGGAACTAAATTACGTAAGAGAATTTCTTTGTTCACAACTTTACTATTAATCTACAAAATATTTCCTCTATGGAATTAGAAATTAAGTTGAATTTATTTATAAATGCTACCAAAGATGATTTTTTCAAAAGAGAGCTTTCAAAAAAGATCTCCAACAATTTAGAAAACACAAAATAATAAATTTCAAATTTGAAGAACTGGTTTCAACTTGTGGCTTTCCCACAGTTAGCCGTGTGACGTTGGGAAAAGTCACTCAGCTGTAAGTGTGTTTCTTTATCTGTAAAATGGAATCCTTTTATTGGTTTAGAGCTGATGCAAACAAAACAAAATAACTATTTAAAATGTTTATCACCTAAACAGGAATTTTTCTGGCTTTACTCAAAAACACGGAGTCCAGGTGTGGTGCCTGTGGGTTAATTTAGCACTAAAAAAAGTGAGCTGCAAAATCATTGGAATCGCAAGGGCAGTGGTTTAAGCTCATCTGTCACTCTTTGTAAACCGTATGTAGGAGCGCTGTGGGACAGAACTGACTTGACAGCATTTAACATCAAGAACTTAAAATCATGGCTTATAATCATTGTTATTGTTGTTGTTAAGTGCTACTGAGTGGGTTTCAACTCATGTTGTTGTTGTTAAGTGCTGTCAAGTTGGTTCCGACTCATCGTGGCCCTGAATATGGTTTCCAAGAAACAGCTGGTGAACTTGAACTGCGAACCTTGCAGTTCAAACTGACCTTGCAGTCCAGTGTATTAACCTGCAATGCCACAACAGGAATCATTGTCACTGTTGGTAAGTGCTATCGAGTCAGTTCCAATTCATAGTGACCCCTGTACAGGGTTTCCAAGGAGCGGCTAGTGAGTTTGAACTGCTGACCTTGCAGTTTAAACTGACCTAGAGGTTGAGTGCTTTTCCTGTGCTACACCAGGACTCCTTACTAATCGTTGTTGTAGTTATGTACCGTTGAGTTGGTTCCGACCCATAGTGACCCTGTATAGGGTTTCCAAGGAGCAGCTGGTGAGCTTGAACTGCCAACCTTGTGGTTCAAACCAATTTTGCAGTCCAGTGAATTAACCCACACTGCCACGCCAGGACTCCTACTAATCGTTGTTGTTAAGCGCCTTAGAGTCGATTCTGACACATAGAGACCCTGTGTTCTCTTTTAATCAGAAATACTAATGTGAACAATTAGCTTAAATTAAGGAGGACTATCAGTTTGATTTGCATAACATGTAAAACATGCACATTTTTTGTGCTTTAATTTTTTCCATGTAAAGGAGCTCTGGTAGTGTAGTGGTTACGAATCGGGCTGTGAACTTTAAGGTCAGCAGTTCGAAACTACCAGCTGTTCTGTGGAAGAAAGATGAGGCTTTCTGCTCCCGTAAAGATTTACAGCCTCGGAAACCCTGTACAGGGTTGCTATGAGTTGGAACCGACTCTATGACACACAACAACAACAACAACAAATAAATTATAAGCTGGAGGATTTCCAAAGTCTCAAATTTAAAATCCCAAAATTGTATTTTCTTAATATACTGTGATCTACAAAAAAGAATAGAAGATATTAAGTAGCATTATACTGATTAGACTGAATCAGGTAAGATTAAAACTGATCATCTCTAATTTTTCTCCTTTTTCCTTTCCCCTGTTAGTATTAACATTCCACTTTACAGAGTGTCTGGCTCCATTTTTGATTCTAGGTATAATAGAAAAGACACTGGTATTAAATTTAAGTACAATCTAGTCTTCCATATGATTTGTTACCATGTAACTATGGCTGGAAAGGTTGCTCTTATTTATAAACATCCTCCTGAGTTAATGTTTATTTCTGCCATGTAGTCCAGATTCTTGTCCATTTCTTTTTTATTGTTCAGTTTACTGCTCACTGAATAAAAGAGATTGGATGTAATCCTGCCCAGAGGAATTTCCCCAAGCTGAGTGATGATACATTTTTAAAGCACGAGGTCTTTAATGCAATTTGTCAAGGCTATATTTGAGGTCCTGGTGCTGACTTTATTGTAACAGCCTCATTTTTTTGGTTCTCTACCACTTACCTGGAGTCCTGGTGTGGCACTGTTGGAGTCCTGGTGTGGCACTGTTGGATAAGCACTGGACTGTCAACCATAAGGTTGGCAGATCAAACACACCTGTTGCTCATTGGGAACCCCATACAGGATCACTATGAGTAAGAACTGACTTGACGGCTCTGTACAACAATAGCTATCTAATGCCCCAGCTACAGTAAGCTTCTTTTCCTGAATTCTATATGCTCGTTCCCACCTCCATGACCTTACAAGTTCTGTCCTCTCTTACTTAGTCCTTTCCTTCTTTACCTGTACTATAGCTTGCTTGTTTAGACCCTGCTGAAATATCACCTGTCTGTAAAACTTCCCCTGATGCATTAATATATAAAGAGACTTCAAAAAGTTCATGGGAAAATTCCAGAACCTTTTTTTTTTTTTTTTTGGCGTGGGGTAGGGGGATACATTGTCTTTTTATTTTTTATTTTTTTAAGTTTTTATTGTGAATTGCATGATATTTTACATGGGAGAACATCAGCTTTACATTCATCCCATCGTATTTCGTTTCATTGCAATGATTACAGTCCCCTCCATTCATCATCAAACAACCAAAGGGTACCCCCCGCCGTCAGCACACAGCCTCTCTCTCTCCCTGAGTTCAGAGTCCCCAGCTGCTCCATCTCTCCACGTCATCGTCTCTGCCTCCATCTCTGGTGTCACTGCTTCTTTGGGTAGGGCCCTGCACTTCGCTCTTCTTCCTTGATGGTCCCAGGGTCCTCGGTTCCTGGACTGCAAAATCAAGCACTCCCCTCCTTTTGTTACAGAACATCTACCTTTACATTTGCAACATTCACAGTCAGTCCTGATAGCAGTTATTCACCATTGAACCACAAGAGTCTTATCCCCATCTCCTTTCACAAGTCCTGTCTAGACAGGTTGGAAACCACTCAGTGGAGAGTCTACCTTCCCCTGCAACCTCTGAAACTAGGCTCCCTCTTGAAAGCTTGTGTAAGCCAGTCATTTCTTGCCTTTATAGCCCCCCATTTTGGGTATCCAATGTCTAAGTTGCCTATCCCTGTCAACCCTGTGTACCAAGGGGGTGGGAATGATCCCCACTGTAAAGATTCGTTCCCTCTTTTGAGCTACTGCATCCGTAAATGTAGACCAAGTTCATCAAATTGTAGCAGATTACTCTTTTTTTCCTCTTCTTTCTACCTCTAGCTGAGTTCTGACCATCCAGCCATTGAAGCCAGGTCAAGTGGGTACTGTCTGAAATTATGGGTGTTCTTGACATTCCATTATTTTATTTTATTTTAATATTTAATGTGAAATAGTGATAGTTTACATGGGAGAACATTAGTTATACATTACATTCATCCTATCTTATATTGTTTCATTGCCATGGTTACTATCCCCTCCATGCATCATCAACCAACCACAGGGTATACCCTGCAAGCCTGCCCCCCGGTCGTCAGCACAGAGCCCCTCTCCTTCTCTGGGTCTAGAGTCCCCAGCCGCTCCATCGTTCCACATCATCGTCTCTGCCTCCATCTCTGGCATCACTGTTTCTCTGGATAGGGTCCCATACTCCGCTCTGCTCCCTTGATGGTCCCAGGGACCTCCATTCCTGGACTGCAAAGTTAATTGTTCCCCTCCTTTTGCTACAAAAAGTCTACCTTTACATTTTCAAAGCTTTTAAAAAATTTTTTTAAAGTTTTTATTGTAAATTGAGTGAAAGTTTACAGGGCAGATCATCAGTTTTACATTCAACAAATCATACACCTTGTTTCATTACAATGATTATAATCCCTTCCATGTACCATCAGTTAACAGTGTTTCTCTCTATTCACTGTAGCTCTTTTTTTTTCTAAACACTCAGGCATATATAATAATTTACACCACCACAGGGCACATTCTGTAAGTCTGTCTCCTGGCGGCCAACTCTTAGTCCCTGCCTTCCCAGTCCTCAGCTGCTCCCTCTCTCCATGACCCCATCTTTGCCTTCATCTCTGGTGTTGCTGCTTCTCTGGATAGAAAATTGCATAATCATTAAAAAAAAAATTTTTTTTATTGTGAATTGAGTGAAGGTTTACAGAGTTACCCATTTTACATTCAATAATTAATACACATTTTATTTCATTTCATTGATTATAATCTCCACAATGTGACATCACTTATCCTGCTTCCGCCCTGTTTCCTATTTCCATTCTTCCTCCTTTTCTCTGTTGAAGTTTGCCCTTGGGTAAATGCTGCCCATTTGGTCTCAAATAGTTGGTTATTTGAAGGTGTGCATATCTCACTAGTATTATTGTTTCTCTGATAGACCTGGCTAGTGTTTGGCTGAAAACTAAGCCCTTGGGTGAATTCAGTCCTTCAGTATGCCTGAGTACCATAAATAAACCATTCCTAAGTGACAGGTAGGGGGCCTGGTGGCTCAGCTGCTGTTTAGACCCATCAGCCACTCCGTATGAGAAAGATGTGACCATCTGCTTCCATGGGAATTTATAGCCTTGGAAACCCAATGGGACAAGTTCTATTTTGTCCTATGATGTCACCATGAGTTGGAATTGACTCCACAGTACCAGGTTGTCGTTATTTTTCAGTGTCTATTACCATCTTCCTGAATGACACATAGCCCCTTAATAGATTCCAAATTCCGAGTCTCTATACCTTTAAAGCTTGTATAAATAAATAATGGTTGTACTCTGTCCTATAGGATCCTGTGAGTCAGAATTGGCTTTGCAACAGCAGGCTTGATAAAGTAATAATAATGAAAATACACATGAATTAAAATGTTACGTTAAAAAAGATTCACATTGAAATGATTCTGCTCATTAAAAATAAAGCAGCTTCTTTTTAAAATGGTCTTCTATAGCTGTACTTCTAAAAGAATATGAGACTATTAGATCAGGAATTGCTGGTGTGTTTCGGTGGAAGTTCATGTTAAATGCAACCATTTTAATTCTATCAGTAGAAGCAGATTTAGGGAAATTTTGTCAATTTTTATTTTCCTTCTTTTTTTTTTTTAAAGGGAGTAACTCAGATCGACAATGACCTGAAATCTCGAGCATCTGCATATAATAATCTGAAAGGAAACCTTCAGAATTTGGAGCGCAAAAATGCGTAAGCATATCAAATAGCTGTGAATAGTAGAAACTGGGAAGCATTCTAGCGTGTATTGAATTAGGTATTGCTGGGATTTAGTAAGTTCCAGTTTGTTGCTTCTGTCATCAACTTGATATGTGTTTTCAATTCATGGAGAACATTTCATTCAGGTAAAATTACAGAATGCAAGGTAATTGAAACAAACATAAGACTGCTTTATTATATTTATTAAATAATACTTGTGACTAGAACTTGGTTCGAGTTGAATTCCTTTATTTGATGTTTCAATGAAATTTTGTTGAAGTCTAATGACTTTAAATCGAATCCTTGTTTAATTGCTTATCTGCTGCCTCTTGAGTACCTTCTGACTCAGAGTGATCCTAATAGGACAAAGTAGAATTGCCCCGTAGGTTTCTAAAACCTCTTCTCGCCAGTGAGTAGCTGGTGGACTTTAACCACTAATCGTTTGCTTATTAGCAGCTGTGGAAGAATTCCCTTTTTATGATGTAAATAATAATTTTCTAAGTTTAGATGTTCACACAGGTTAATAATAAGGAGCTTTGGCTACACTGTGGTGAGACATCGGGCTGCTAACTGTAAGGTTGGTTCAAACTCGCCAGCTGATCCATGGGAGAAAGATGAGGTTGTCTGCCCCCTAAAGACTTAGTCTCAGAAACCCTGTGTTAGGGTCACTATGAGTCGGAATCAGCTCGAAGGCAGTGAGTGAGTTTTCTTAAAATAGTATGTTTGCTTTGGTAGTTCTGGTTTTTATTTGTGTGACTACTGTAAGTGTAGCTTTAAGAGTTGAACTACTCAGGTTCTGCGTTCCTCTCCCAGAGCAAGGTTTGTTGGCTATTATTCTGGAAGACCCAATGAAGACTTATTTGAAAGAGCTGCTTATTGTGCTAACTAACCAAAATTGCCAGGTATAAAACGGCAGCCAGGCTGAGGGAGGCAAACCAAAGATTGTGCTTAGATGATGTAATTTCATAATTAGGATGAAGTCGACTTTTAATTGATGTCTATTAAGCAGCAGTTTTCCAGTCAAGATGTTATGTGTGTAATCAAGAGAAATGCAAAGAGAAAATATGCCTTTTTCTTGTTGTGAAGTGCTATCAAGTTGATTCCGACTCTTAGCAACCCTGTGTAGGGTTTCCAAGTAGCGACTGGTGGATTTGAGCTGCCAACCTTACAGTTAGCAGTCCAGTGTCTACCCTACAGTGCCACACCAGGACTCCTTCTCCTCACTTTTTATCTAGTTATCTGAGATTTTTCATATACAGTAATAGCAAAAAGTTTTGCCATCAGACAATTTTGTACCTTAACGACGTGCAGCACTGAGGTGAAAGGCAAGAGTGAGGCTGGTTGTGGTGGTTCATACCAGGTGTCTGCTTGCCTGGGTTCTGATGCTCAGTGGAGCAGTTATGCAGTGATGTACTCATCCTCTGGGTTGTGATTGGTGTTGTCATTCGCCATGTTTCACATAACATCGATTTTAACAAAACAACTTGGTCTTTGGAACTTAGCCATGTCAATAAGTGAGGAGTGGTGTATAGGGAGATACTGGAAGCAACTTTTGATAAGTTTCATCAGCATGCCATTGGTTTGCAGGGATGGGAAACATTCTGCTAAAGTTTGACTTCTTATGCAATAGAAAGGAGTCCTGCTGTGGCGCTGTGGGTTAATGCGCTAGACTGCAAGGTCGGTGGTTCAAGTACGCCATTCGCTCCTTGGAAACCATATGCAGGGTTGCTATGAGTCATAACCAACTCAGCAGCACTTAACAACAACAACAACAACAATGCAATAGAAATGTTAACCAAGGCTGATCTCTTACGATATGTATGTAGTATGTGTGAGTGTGATTAGTTTGCTGTTTCTTTATTCTTTCTTACACATATTTATTGCCCTAACGATTTGTTTTTTCTTACTCTTTAGGGGAAGCTTGCTAACTAGAAGTCTAGCAGAAATTGTGAAGAAGGATGACTTTGTTCTTGACTCAGAGTATCTCATCACATTATTAGTGGTAGTTCCAAAGTATGTCTTTCTGTTGCTAAAGGCTTGTACTTGTTTAAATATTTAAAAATGTTAGTATCTGGTATTGCAATTTGAAAATTACCATAAAACCTGTGGAAAGAGACTCCAACTGTATCATTCAGTCAACCAGTGTGTACTCATATGACACAATAGAATTTAACTCATAAGTTGGAGATACTAATGATAAATTGAGATTCCAAATAAAATTTAGTAACTTGGTAGAGTTGACTCATCAAAAATTGTTAGGTTGTTGTTGTTAGATGCCGTTGAGTCAGTTCCTGTTCATACTGGTCCCTAAGCACAGCAGTATGAAACACTAGCTGGCCTTGTGCCACCCTCACAATTGTTGTTACGTTTGAGCCTGTTGCTGCCACTCTGTCAGTCCATCTTGTTGGGGGTCTTCCTCTCTTTCTCTCACCATCCACTCTGTCAAGCATGATGTCCTTCTCCAGTAATAAATAATAAATTACTTGCTTTTTTTTTTTTTTCAAATACAGATTTCAGATTTTTCAAAAGAGTAAGGAAGGTCTTTGTGTTTGTTTTTGTGAAAAGTTTTTCTGACTGGTTAGGATGAATTAGGAGCTCTGGCAGCGCAGTAAGTATGTGCCCTGCTCAGTAGTTTGAGCCCAGCAGCTGACTCCATGGGAATGAGATGTGGTAGTTTGCATTCACAAAGATTACCATTAGTTGGAATTGACTTGACAGCATTAGATTTAGGATGAATTAAGTCCCATAAAAAGAAAAGGAGAATTAGATTAGGGGTTAGCAAAATTTTTCTGTTAGGGACCAAATAGTAAATATTTTAGACTTTATGGAACCTAAGGTCTGTTGCAAGGAGCTCTGGTAGCGTAATGCTTACAAATTGGGCTGCCAATCTCAACGGTTAGCGGTTTGAAACTACCAGCTGTTCTGCAGGAGAAAGATGAGGCTTTCTGCTCCCGTAAAGATTTACAGCCTCGGAAACCCTGTACAGGGTTGCTATCAGTCAGAACCGACTCCACAGCACATAACAACAACAAGGTCTATTGCAGCTACCCATCACTTCCATGTCAACTTTCCAGCTGAAAACCAAATGGATGTGGCTTTGTTTCAATAAAACTTTCTTTACTAAAACAGGTTTAAACTCTGGGGTGCATAGTTTGCCAAGCCCTAGTATAGATGGCCCTTGATGGCTCCTTTAGATTAGGCTTTCTGTGTTCATTAATGTTTAATCATAGTAAAATGAAACCTTTG
Source organism: Chrysochloris asiatica (assembly GCF_000296735.1). NCBI lineage: Eukaryota > Metazoa > Chordata > Mammalia > Afrosoricida > Chrysochloridae > Chrysochloris > Chrysochloris asiatica. Next base: position 2,855,196 of record NW_006408519.1, read on the forward strand.
AACACTCACAGGAGATTGGGATTCTGTATTGTGTTATTATTAAACATTGTTAATGGTTTTACTTCCTTACACTTGTTGCTAAGTGCTGTTGAGTCAGTTCTAACTCATAGAGATCCTGTATAGGGTTTCTAGGGAGCAGCTTCTAGGTTTGAATTGCTGACCTGTGGTTCTCAGTCAAGTGTGATTCTACAGCGCCTTACACTAAAGCCTTGCTATTAGGGAATCCTTGGGATTCAGATCTGTGGAACTGTGGGGCCTCCTCCGAGCATCATTGCATGAATTCGTCTTATGTTGTGCTCTGCATTGTTATGTGGTTAGGAATCAGGAATACTGGAATATGTCTGATGACACCTGGAAAGGGCTGGGAGAACCTCCGTAGAATTTACAGTGGCTGCAATATTCTCTCACTTATGCATTTTTTTCCTTCTTTATTGAGAATATCGGTTTCTGAATTATTCTATGCACATGAAGAAGGGCTAATAAAACTAAGGGCTTGATTCTAAAAGTTGTGCTTTGAATTTTTGTTTCCTGATTCTTCTCTGCTATCTAGGGGCACCGACCATTTCTAGTCACTATGTCCATATGTTGTTTATACTCTATAGGAAAATAGTTATTGCCCAGGTAAAGGGTTTGCCTCATTCAACCTTTATTTTAAATTTGTTTCTGAAACTATGAGTATTCATAGTTTTCTGTACACTAGAAACATAGGACCTGGGTCACATTACATAATGCGTTACTGTCTTTCCTGTCTTAGAAACACTATTGTCAATTTTAACTCTCCAACACTGCTCCCAAAGCCAGTGGCCTCTAGAGGAGGTTGTTGCACCGTGTTTCTTGGCAATGTAGTTTACTGTTAACTTTATGTATGTAATACTTCCTGGTACTCTGTACTTTCAGTAAATAGTTTTATCTAACCTTTCTAAAGACCACTTACTAGAAATGATAGGGATTTTAACGTCTTTTTCTTATTTTTTTAAAAATGAGATCACGTGTATCAACCATAGCATTTGACAGTATACGGGATCCGAACTTTGCTTTCTTCTTTTCCAAACTTAGTTCTAGGATGTACCTCTCTTGCACTGCTACTGGGTATGAGAGGGTGGTGAGTTGTATTTGGAATTTATTCTCAGTAGGAAACTAGGTGATGCTTTGGCTAGGTATGAAGTGCACTTGCCTATAGCTAAATTTCTTATTTGCTCCATCATTTTTTTCTCATTCTGAATATGGCAAGAAATAGGATTATTTTTCTCCAGTGCTTAATTGTACTTTGTTTTTGTTTTTTTTTGCAGGTTAAACCACAATGATTGGATGAAGCAATATGAAACTCTAGCTGAAATGGTAGTCCCAAGGTCTAGCAAGTAAGTAGTAGTAGTCTCTGTAAAACTGTTTATTTCCTAGAATTCGTTTTATAGTTTGGATCAGGAAATCTCTTAGCTGTCTTTCTCTTGCAGTAAACTTACTGCCTAAGAACCAATATTCTCAACTTGTAAAGAAGGGAATTGTAGTAACGCTATAGTTATCTAATTTTAAATCTGGAAGGATCGGCACAGTCTTTTTGACCCACTGTTGTTTATATATGTAGAACTTTGAGGCCAGAGAGTTGAAGGTATCTATCAGACTCACACTGGTCACTAGTGGCAGGACTTGTACTGGAACTCAGATCTCTGGTGTGGGTCCTTTTTCTGCGACATTGCACTGCCATCTGAACATTTTTCATTCAGTTAATTGTATGCCTGCTTTGTAACAGTAATTCCTCATTTTCCCTTGAAAAGAAAGTATGCCAGAATGGCACTAGCATGTCCTGCCAGAGTTCTGCTTCTACCTCCAAATCTTCACCATCATTTTCCAAGGAGCATAGAATTTGCAGAACCTGTTCTTTCCTTTAAAAAACAAAACATAAGCCTCAAAGTTTTTTGTGAAGCTCTTTTTTATTTATGGGTTTACAAGATGTTGTCTAATTTGATATAGACAGCAATTCTGTGAAGTGGTGTAGGCAGTTACTGTTCCAGATGAGGAAGTCAAAATGCAAAATGATTAAATAGTTGCCTAAAATACATGTAGCAGTCAAGAAATCAAAAGTCGTATCGCATTAGGCCGATCTGCTGCACAAGACCTCTTAAAGTATTTTAAGAACAAAGATGTCAGTTTGATGACTAAGGTGCACCTAACCCAAGCCATGGTATTTTCATAACCTCATATGCATGTGAAAGTTGGACACTGAATAAGGAAGACCATAGAAGAATTGATCCATTTTAGTTACGTTGTTTGAGGAGAATATTAAAAGTACCATGGACTGCCAGAAGAACAAACAAAGCTGTGTTGGAAGAAATACAGCCAAAGTGCTCATGGACAGACATCATCTCTCATACTTCAGACATATTACCAGGAGGGACCAGTCCCTGGAGAAGGACATCATGTTTGATAAAGTGGAAGGTCGGAGTAAAAGAAGACCCCCGACGAGATGGATGGCACAGTGGCAGAAGCAGTAGGCTCCAGCATAACAATTGTGAGGCTGGCACAGGACTGGGAATTGTGTAGTTCTGTTGTGCACAGCATTGTTAGGAGTCGAAATTGACGAGATGGTGCCCAACAGCTACAAGACTCATGACTCTATGTATCCAGTGGTTCAGTGTAGAATGCAGCCAGTGACTCCAGAGTCTCTACTCTTTTGGCTCCACATTGTTTTCCTTTGTTCTGCCATTGCCGCATACGGTGTTCTTTGGGAAAATATTTAAATACACTGTATCTGCAACCCACAAAACATTCTTTTGTGTGTATATGCCTCCAGAGGAGGCAGCCTGGTGAAAGGAAGGTATAGGAGATAGGAAAGAGGTGGTGTTAGTAAGGCCAGGCCCATGAAATATTTTCTTTCCCAGTTTCATTGTGTCATGTAGGAGGTAGCTTAGTATAATGGAAAGAGTCCTGGACCCAGGGATCTGAGTTCTATTGCTGGTTCTCTTGCTGTGTGACTTGGGGTAAGTCTTTTAACTTCTTTGGGCCTCATTTTTTATCTGTAAAGTGAGCATAGTACCTTCCCTGTATATCTCATGAGGTTATTTTAAGACTTGGTGGTGGTTGTTGTATGCCGCTGAGTCAATTCCAACTCATAGCCTGTATATGGTTTCCAAGAGCAGTGTTTATCCTAGGACACACCAGGGTGTAAGACTTTGGTGTGGGGTACACAAAATATAAAATGTGGTATTATTGTTATTACAGTTTCACAAATACTGATACTTTACAGGATCAGCACTGGACTGCGAACCACAAGGTCGGCCGTTCAAACCCACCAGCTGCTGCTCCGAAAACCTGAATTGGGTCTCTATGAGTCAATACTGACTCGACGGCACTTAGCAACAACATGCCCATTTTGGGGAAAATACTTTTCAGTGCAGCCCTGCACATGATAAACTGAAGACTGCATTGATAACTTTGCCCTTAAAGTAGTTAATCCTGACAGATGTTACTGTCTCACTTGTGCTCTGTAGGGCATTAAATTCATGTCTAGATGGCAGGTAAAGGAGGCGAGTAAGGACTCAGTACACACACAATGTTCTTCACTTTGTACATAGGCAAAGCCAGATTTCCAGGAAAACGATGTGTAGGCTAGTTAAGTAGTACAGATTTTTTCCCAAAGAAGGACTAAAAATGCTACATGAGCTGGAACAGCAGAGGAAGGAAAGTTGACGAGGAGAGAAACGGACTGTATGGTTAACTGACTCCAGGATCATGTTCCTCCTTTGTCATGAGACCAGAACTGGGTGGTGCCCAGCCACCATTACTGCATGTTTTGAATAAAGGTTTTGTAGAAAATTTCTGATCAAAAAGGCGAAAATGCAGAACAGAATTTCACATTTTCATGGAATCCGGAATTTCTGGAGTCATACAGCCTGAATGACCCCCTGGAACTATTGCCATTGGTTAATCTTTAAACCTTATACACAAAATATCCCCTAAAGGCTTCTTAAAACCAAACAGAAGTGTAGCATAATGAGTTAAGAATGTCTTCTTTGAGCATTGTGCTATTTTAATTGTTGTTGTTAAGTACCATCAAGTTGATTCCGACTCATTGTGACCTATGTAGAGTTTCCAGGGAGCAGAGCTGGTGGGTTTCAACTGCTGACCTTGTGGTTCACAGTCCAGTGCCGATCCTACCGTGCCACACAAGGAGTCTAGTTACACAGGATCAAATTGACAATAGCAACTGATAAGATGAGATAGGAAACCGAGGGGGCAGTGAGTTTATTTTACTGGAGGAAGAACAACATGGAAAATGAGGATCAGAATTGTGCATCTTAGAAGTGTATAATTAGTATCACTGAATCGTACATGTAGGAATTGTTAAATTGATACATATTCTCATCAACAACAAAAATAAAATTATTTAATAATAATTATAAAAAAAAAAGAATTCTAAGGTTTCAGAAAACAGTTTACCCTTTTACGGAGTTTTCTTTTGGAAGTAAGTGGTTTGTGACCCCCAAATAAAGTCAAAGTCTTAAAGTGTCAATAGTGATGCTTATGTATTACTTTTGTTTTGCAGTTTTAAATATTACAGATATAAGATACTTGTAGCACAAGTAATACTAACTCTGTGCATGAAGCTGGAAAAAACATTACTTTGGAAATTTAGATCTTTTTTTTTTTTTAATTAAAATGAATTCAGTGAAGGTTAACAGGCAAGATTATCAGCTTTACTTTCAACCAATCATATATTTTGTTTCATCTCAGTGATTACACTCCCCGCCCTGCAATAACAGTTACTGTACTTTCATCCTGTAACTTCCTTTTTACATGTTATTTTTCACAAATGAACATAGCAAAAATATTTGATGTGCACATACAAAACAAAAATGTACGTATCCGTTTAAATGTCCAAAGGGCACATTTTGGAAGCCAGCCTTCTGCTTGCAGGTACACAGCCTTTCTCAGTCCTTGGGCTTAGAGTCCTCAGCTGCTCTATCAGAGATTTAGGTCTTTTGGAAAATATTTTAGCAAGTTTAAAGGGAAAACTGTTGGGCCCCAGATGGCCCTGTCCAGTAGGAGACCCCAAAAAGATGACCAGGACTCAAGTTTGATGCAACAGCAAGAGGTTTATTTGCCAATGCTCTGGGGTCCACCTTCACTCACAAAAGCAGGAGACAAAGGCGACCCCCCTTTACAGTACAAGCCAGTTTTTATAAGGTAACAATTGGCAAAGTATGAGATGTTCTAGTTTAATTGGTCAGTTTTACTGGTGGTCTTTGTTCTTAGGCTAGGGTAAAGGAAAACATCAGGCATCTGGCCTTGGGTCCTGTCTATTTCTTATCTGGTTCTCGCTGTTGCTAGGGGTGAAAGGATAGTTTAAGGCAGCATGAGCTGATTTAGCACGTTCCTGAACAGGAGGACATGTTCAGGCTAATGTACAGAATAGGGATTGACCTCGTCTCTAGAGGGAACTAAAAACTGAGGCCTTATCTATTTAAAATGCTTTTCTGAGCCTGACTAGAGTTTAGTCAAGCAACCTCTAGGTAGGCAAAATCAGGTAAAATCAGTTAGGTCCTTACAAAACATGTCAGGCAATAACATTTTAATTGCAGGCAGTACTTGTCTTTTGGATGACTCATTAAGTGCACTCTGACCCTGAGCGTTCCCTGACCTTTGTAAACACCCTCACAAACTTAGTGGTGCTTTGCAGAGGTTTGTATTCGGGGAGCTAGATTCCAAATGATGAAGGCCTGAAAAAAATGGTTCTAGCCATTGTATGAAGAAAAGATTCTCTTATGAATTGGAGGAGGGGTTGGAAAGATAACGTTTATGAAGAAAGACAGGGACGATACCTTGGGGCAGTGGGACAGATTGAACGGAGAGGGGGATAGCAGGTTTTAGGAGAGAGATAAGTAGCAGTGGGAATTTCCAGAGAACATTAGTAGTCATGTGGTTGACTGAAGATGCTATGTGGAATATCTAAAAAACATTGACTAGAGTGTTGCTACTTCTACAAAACAGGAGTAAAGGCACAGAGAAAGTTTGGGTTATATATTTGAACCTAGTGGAACCTTTTAATGTTACGTTTGTGAGAAACATCTATACTGACAAGCGCTCAAGTAATCCAATCTGCTCATCTTAGTGAGAGTGAGGTTTTCTTTATTCTATTTTGCAAAATCGGGAGCCCAGCCCCATAGACAAGGGCAGGTGCTCCACATGGCCTGCTACAAATGGTTTTTCTTCTTGTCTCCAAAAAGCCCCTCCTCCAGTTCCCTTTCCCCCATATACAATTCTATGCCATGTCCCATTTTCCTTCCCCCCAGAGAAGCCAACGTTGCTTGCCCATTGTCTTAATGGCTGTATTCTTATTTCAATTTCCTAGTCCTAGAACAGCCTGCTTGTTCCAACAATCTGTTTGCCAGGTCTAGCCATCTCATGAATTCCTGAAGACGCCCACAAGAGTTATTTCTCACAGGTTGAATTATACTGAGCCCACTTTGAAGCACAGCTGTTGGCCAACATCCCATTTGGGGAGGGTTCAAGTCCACGCTTAGTCATGAAAAGATGTTACTTTCTCACCTCCCTCCTTTCCTTGTGGCTTTCATTCTATTTTGTTACCTTGCTCTGCCTCATATGTAAGACGACTGCTGGGTTTGCCTTGATTTAAAAGCTGGTCGGCAGTTTGTTTCTCAGTCCCCGGTGCTGCAGCCCTTGGATTGTCACTGCCACTTGATTTCTGTCACCAGTTACTGTGGTCTCACCCCCAACCACTAGAAAGGCTCTCCCTCTGGAATCCCAGCTGGAATCCAGCTCTTGGACCCCAACCTTTTCTCTATCTTTTTCACTCCCTCTGAACGGGCCCTTTGACCTTGTCTGCATCTCCAGGTCCCTGGCACTCTGTTTGCATTGTCCTGATTGGTTCCTTTGTTGGTGCCTCTGCTCTTACTGACATGGATTCTTTAGTCACCACTTCAGCCCCTCTCTTGGCAGCAACATCAGCTCTGACCCTTGTGACCTTAAAACTCTCACGTCAATTGAATTTTTATTGTCATCTTCTGTCTTCTGTGGAGTCCTTATCTTCTATGGTACGGCTCTGTAGTATAAGCAGTGACTGCTAACCACAAGGTTGGCGGTTCAAACCCACTAGCTATGAGTTAGAACTGGCTCGACAGCACTAAACAACAAAAATAACAACCTATCTTCTATGCCTGAATTGCTTGAGTGAGACTCTGGTACCCCTGAATATTGGCCACTGTAGACATAGCTGTTCTATTTCACCAGGGCAATCTGTTCTCTGTCAGCCCGTGTCTGACACACCCATTTATCTCATTCCATCTGTAGCCTGCCTTCCCACCATAGCTTTCGACCGATATAACCAGGTTTCTGCTGGACCACTCCGTGCAGATGTCCTCTGGGTAGCCACCAGCACCACATTCAGTCCCACACTGTTCATTTTACATGTAGCATGTGGTAACAGCACCTACCTAGAGATCCACACCAGAAGCATGATCGTTAATCATGTTGAACCTTTTCCTCTAATCTAATCTAAAGTCCCAGTCTAATCAATTGTCATTTCTCTCTCTTACAGTATTTGGTTGAACCACATGAAGTGGCTATTCTATAGTTCAAAATGGTCAAGTAGCAAAAATGTCTTGTTCCAACCTACTGTAAAATGTCCCCCCCCCCCCCCCCCATTTACTGCTGCTGCTTCAGTTTAGACTTCTGACTCTTGTGTAATTTCCATTAGCTCCTAATCTCTAGTGTTCCCTCCTCGTATCAGTCCTTCACATCACTGCCATTTCCTCTCTGTGAGACACAGATCTGTTACTCCCACATAAATCCTGTCTGTTCTTCACTTTTAACTGGCTCCCTCAAAACACACATACACCCTACACACACCCACTCGCTTCTCCTGGTGCCCTATGTTCCAGGTGTACTTAATTTATGGTGGTGTGTGGGGGGTGGTAGTGGTTATGTGTCTTGGAATTGTTCCAACTCATAGCGACCCTGTACAGGGTTTCCGAGGCTGTGAATCGTTACGGGAGTAGAAAGCCTCATCTTTCTCCCGCGAAACAGCTGGTAGTTTCAAACTGCTGACCTTGCGGTTCGCAGCCCGATTCGTAACCACTATGCTACCTTTGATTTATGGTAGTTCTCCAAATACACCATCTATCCCACCTGCATACATTTTCATGTGGGAGTCAGCCTGGAATTTTCTTATATGCTTTGCCTATCTTTCTAGTTTCCATTTGACGTTTCATCTTCTGTGCCCCTCAGCCAGCTAGTCATTCCCTTTTTTGTCCCAGTCTGTCTTACACATTGTCTGTCATGTAGAGAAGCCAGGAGAGCTGGGGATCCATGGGATTGCTGAATTTTTCCGGTTTTTTTTTTTTTGTGTGTGTGTGTGTGTGTGTGCAAGTTTTCTTGCTTAGATAAGGTTTGGTCCCCACTTTTCTGTCAAGCTCTACTTAATGTTGATGAGTTTCCTATCTTTCACAGCTGTCACCCTAAAAACTCTTACTGTAGTAACCTGTTGTTTTCTCATAGAATCATTTCCTCGAGATCAGGGAAACATGGCTTAATTAGTGTTATTCTTAATACTTAGCAAGAACTTGGTGTATGTATTGAGGCTTCACTCAACTCTGCCACCGAGTTGGTTCCAACTCTGAGTGACCCTGTATAGGGCTTCTGAGACTGTAAATCTTTACAGGAGCAGAAAGCCTTATTGTTCTTCTTCAGAGTGGCCTTTGGGTTTGAACCGCTGAGCTTGTGGTTCCCAGGCCAGTACAAATCCTACAGAGCCACCTAGGCTCCTGTACATGCTGAATGACTATAAAACGATTGCATTTAGAGTTCCTGGGGTTATGTTTGCTTTTTGTAGAGTTGTAAGAAATGTCTATCTTGGAGAAAAGAAGGAAAAGCAAGTGATTTGTTAAAATCTTATTTCAGTAAGGTGGTACACTGGGATTTAGTCCAAAAACAAGACTGAGTTTATCTCAGCTTCTTTCACTGCAAGACTTGAGTAAGTGATGCACCTCTGTGCCCTGGGTCTCCAAGTGATAGATAGGAATTTGCATAATAGGTACCCTGCTCACTGATAATGGCCTTGTCAAACACTAAATGCTTTTCAAAGAATCTTCAGAATGGCAAAGTGCCAGAACTTAAAGGAGTAATATGATAATGGCTCTGAAATAACTTTTTAAGTTGGATTTGTATTTGTTTGGATTTCAATCAATTTGCATGTCAGAGTCAATCTTGGCATAAAAAAGGGTATTGAATTTGAGCTCTGTCCACATGGTAGCTGCCTTTTGGGTATGCTAAGCACTGGGAGCCGAAGTAAGGGTCCTTTTGAGGAAGGCTCAGTTTCTCATAAAGGAGGCTTAAGCTTTATAAAAAGGAGCTCTGGTAGCTTAGTGGTTACAAATCAGGTTGCGAACTGCAAGGTCAGCAGTTCGAAACTACCAGCTGTTCTGCGGGAGAAAGATGAGGCTTTCTGCTCCTGTAAAGATTTACAGCCTCGGAAACCCTGTACAGGGTCGCTATGAGTCGGAACCGACTCCATGGCACACAGCCACAGCCAAGCTTTATAAATGCAGAGCAGTTGAGTTTCTCTGCACGACTATGATCCATGATCCCAGAGATGAATGCTCCCAGAGGTGTCTACCAGTCCCACTACTAGGTGGTCCATCCTGTGGCAGGCTGACAAGAGCCAGGAAGCCTTCTGTTTTTAAAGCCAATCTGACCTTATACTTTGTAGTTCCCTTCTGTGTGTACTTGGCTAACCAGTCCTTAGATTTCCTGGGAAAATGAAGCTAGCTTTTTCTTTCTCTAGTTTTTGGTGTGTTTATGAAAATATCTCTGAATTTCATAAGCATTTCCTCTGTTTTGTAAAACTTTGATAACTTTTTAATTGTTAAGGTAATATATTATAAATAAAAATCAAAACATTGTGTTAAGAACATTCCAGAAACTAGAAAAATAAGAACAAAATTACCCACCAGCTAATGTTCTCCTCCCCCCAAGACCATCACTGTTGACTATGTGCCTTGTAGACCTTCCATATTAAAGTCGGTTTTGAAAGCCAAATCAGTGCCATTGCTGTACAAGAGCTTTCCCCCAAAGCATTATAAACTTGTATGACAGGCACAACATCCTGAAAGCTCTTTTTGATGATGCCCATGTGCTGTGACTCCACTTGGACCTTCTAACGACTTGAATGGACCCCGAGATAAATCAAACTGTGTTTACTCTGAGGTTGATTCGACAGTTGCAATGAACAATTTTTGATTAGGAGGTGAGTGTGAGACACTCACAGAGGAGGTCTGAGGGACTGACAGTGCAGGAGGAGGGGGACAGGCTCATGGGGACTGGGCTGGGCTGGAGACAAAAGAAACCTGCTTCCAGAAGAGGAGGAGGAGGCTACTTAAGAAAGAAGGAAAAAGACACTGGAAACAAGCCACCCACTCACCAATTTTGTCTCGATCCGCCTGACACTGATGATGATGTTGTTAGGTGCCATCGAGTAGGTACTGACCCATAACGACCGTATGCACAGCAGAAAGAAACACTGCCCTATCCTGGGACAGTCTCACTACTGTTGCCACGCTTGAGTCCATTGATGTTGCCACTTGGCCAGTCTATCTCGTTGGGGTCTTCCACTTTTTCTCTGACGCCTCCACCTTACCAAAGATGATATCCTTCTCCAGCGACTGGTCCCTCCTGATAATATGTCCAATGTATGAGGGATGAAGTTTGGCCATCTTGGCCTCCAAGGAGCACTCTGGCTGTACTTCTTCCGAAATGGATCTTTTGGCACCGATGGCACTTTAAACATTCTCTTCCAACACCCATAACTCAAAAGCATCAATTCTTCTATGGTCTTCCTTATTCACTGTCCAGCTTTCACATCCATATGAGGTTATTGAAAATACCATGGCTTGGGTCAGGCACACCTTAGTCCTCAAGGTGACAACTTTAAAAAGTTCCTGTGCAGCAGATTTGCCTAATGCAATACGTCGTTTGATTTCTTGACTGCTGCTTTCATGAGTGTTGATGGTTGATCCAAGAAGAATGAAGTCCTTGACAACTTCAATCTTTTCTCCGTTGATAAGAATTTTGTGTATTGGTCCAGTGGTGAGGATTTTTGTTTTCTTTACAATGAGATGTAATTCATCAGTAAATGTTGTAAGTCCTCTTCACTTTCAGCAAGCAAGGTTGTATCATCTGCATATCGCAGATTGTTAACGAGTCTTCCTCCAATCCTGATGCCATGTTTTCTTTCCTAGAACACCCAGCTTCTCGGATTATTTGCTCGGCATACAGGTTGAATAAGTATGGTAAAAGAATACAACCTTGTTGCACACCTTTTTAATTTTAAACCATTCAGTGTTCCCATGTTCTGTTCAAACAACTGCTTCTTGGTCCATGTATAATTCCTCATGAGCACAATTAAGTGTTGCAGAATACTCATACTTTGCAACGTTGTCCATAGCTTGTCATGATCCACACAATCGAAAGCCTTTGTGTAGTCAATAAAGCACAGGCAAACATCATTCTGATATTCTCTGCTTTTAGCCAAAGCTAAGATCCATTGGACATCAGCAATGATAACCCTCATTCCACAGCCTCTTCTGAATCTGGCTTGAACCTCTGGAAGTTCTCTGTCAATGTATGATTGTAGCCGTTTCTGTATTATCTTTAGCAAAACCTTACTTGCGTGGGATATCAAAGAGATTGTCTGATGATTTCCGCATTCAGTTGGGTCACCTCTCTTTGGAATGGGCACAGATAGTTATCTTCCAGATTTCTTGGCAGAGATGAGTGAGTGTCTCCTGTGCCGCCTCACTTTCTTGAAAGATTTCAATTTTTATTCCATCAATTCCTGGTGCCTTGTTCTTTGCCAAGTCCTTCAATGCACTTTGGACTTTCTCCTTCAGTATCATTGGCTCTTGATCATATGCTGCCTCTTAAAATGGTTGAACATTAACCATTTCCTTTTGGTACAGTGATGGAAGAATACAGTGTATTCTTTCCATCTTCCCTTGATGCTTTCTGCATCATTCAATAATTTGCCCTGAGAATCTTTCAATAACAAAAGTCGAGACTTGAATTTTTTTCTTTAGTTGCCCCAGCTTGAGAAATGCTGAGCGTGTTCTTCCTTTTTGGTTATCTGATTCCAGATCTTTGCACATTTTGTTGTAATATTTGTTTTTTTCTTTTCGAGCCGATCTTTGAAATTTTCTGTTTAGCTCTTGGACCTCCTCATTTCATTGCATTTGCTTCACCATATTTACACTGGAGAACAAGTTTCAGTGTCTCTTCTGACATCCATTTAGACCTTTTCCTCCTTTCTTGTCTTCTTAATGACTTTTTGCTTTCTTCATGTATGATGTTCTTGATGTCATCCCAGAACTATTTTGGTCTTCGGTCTTTAGTGTTTAATGTATCAAATCTGTTCTTCAGATGATTTCTAAATACAGGTGGGATATATTCGAGGTCATATTTTGCCTTTCGTGGGCTTGTTTTCATTTTCTTCAGCTTCTGTTTGAATTTGCTTATGAGTAATTGATGGTCTGGCTCCACAGTCTGCCCCCTGGAGCTTTTCCATCGTCTCTTTCCGCAGATGTAGTCAATTTGATTTCTATGTATTTCATATGGTGAGGTCCATGTGTATAGTCATCTCTCATGCTGTTTAAAGAAGGTATTTGAAATGAACAAATAATTAGTTTTGCAGAATTCTATCATACTGCAGCATCATTTCTATCACCATGACACTGAGAGGTTGGAACTCATGATTCTTAATGTTTGAGGTACTACCATCATGTTTGAAGTAATGCGGCTGAGTAGAATTGAGGCATTCAGGGAGGGCTGTGAATTCTACCTCATATCTGAAGAAGAGAACTGTCAGTCTTTCAGTGGACTTTGTCTTTTTTTCTCATAGTGTACTCTCCGAGGACCAAGACAGTTACCTTTGTAATGTCACCTTATTTAGGAAGGCCGTCGATGACTTCAGACACAAAGCCAGGGAAAACAAGTAAGGTGATTTTGTTATTGGTTTTGAATTTGTTGGAGCAGCTGTACACGGCTTGGACAATTTTGTTTGTTCCCCCACAATACAGATTCATTGTTCGTGACTTCCAATATAATGAAGAGGAGATGAAAGCAGATAAAGAAGAAATGAACAGGCTTTCTACTGACAAGAAAAAGCAGTTTGTATGTCTTCTTAAATTTTAGTATTAAAGTGTTAAGAACAAAAATGATGTTGTTTTTATTTAAGAGAATCTAATGTAGCACTGTGAAGTCCTGGTGTAGCGAGGGGCAGGATAATGCCTGGATAGCAAGGTCACTTTGAGCCTCAAGGTCAGTGGTCACACCCACCAGCTGCTCCTTGGAAGCCCTGTACAGGATTGCTACTGAGTCGGACTGACTTGACCGGCACTTAACAACAACAATAACAACAGTGCAGCACTGTAGGATAAGCACTGGACTGGAAACTGAAAGGTCGATGGTTCTAACCTATCAGCTGCTCTTCGGACACCCTTTACAGGGTCACTATGAGTCGGAACCCACTTGACAGCACTTAGCATCAACAAAGCTTCTCTGGTTTTCTTTTAAAACAGTTGTGTTTCTTTCTTTTTTTTTTTTTCTTTTCTGTTGAAGAATGAGAATGAATTTTCTCAAAGCAAGCTTAGATTATGGGTCTTTATGAGATGAAACTGACTCAAGGGCACTTAACGACAACAACAATCTTTCAATAAAGGCCTTCAAACTAACAAATGCTTCTAAGTGCTCAACCAATGTGCATTGTAAACGCACTGTTTTAGTTAGTGCTACTGTACTATATCAGGAGCTCTGGTAGCGTAGTGGTTACGAATCGGGCTGCGAACCGCAAGGTCCGCAGTTTGAAACTACCAGCTGCTCCGCAGGAGACAGATGAGGCGATCTGCTCCCGTAAAGATTTACAGCCTCGGAAACCCTGTTAAGGGTCGCTCTGGGTCGAAACCGACTCTACGGCACTTAACAACAACTTAACAACAACTGTGCTATATCACCAGCTGCTCCTCAGAAACCCTTTACAGGGTCACTATGGGTTGGAACTGACTCGATGGCACTTAACAACAACACTGTAGTAGATGGAGTCCTGGTGTGGCGCTGTGGGTTAATGAGGCAGGCTGCAACGCCATTTGAACTGCAAAGTTGGCAGTTCAAACTCACCAGCTGCTCCTTTGAAACCATATACAGGGTCGTTATGGGTTGGAACCGACTTTTCTGCAACAACAACTGTAGTAGATGGGGTATTAATTAAGTTATTATAAATAAAAGCAGTTCTTTTCAGTACGAATTTTTTTACCTTTTCAATCTTTTGCTGAAAGGATTTGTATTTAAATCCTTGAGTTGTGTGCTAATGGGAGCAGGGATGAAGTTGTACCTTTGAAAGATGGTATCTACTCTCTGGCCATTGTCAAGATAGGAGTCCTGTGAAGACCAAAAGCTTGTGTGGAAGGGGAAACAGGAAGAGTGAAAATGTGTTCCTTTTGTAATGCCAAACTGCATTTAAAATGATTGCAAATGCTTTACAAATCCCTGCATCTTCTCTGTGGGAAAACTAACAGGTAATTAATGTCCAAAATAATCACCTCATCAGAGAAGATCTAAAACCCTTTTGAGAAACAGATATTTAATCAAAGACTTTCACTGTGGTTTTGTTTTGTTTTGTTTTTATTGGTGGTGTTACCATTTTTTCTTAAATTATTTGGTTGGCATAGCCAAATAAACCTAATATCCAACTAACTGCTGATGGTAACTGCTGATTACAAAAATTGATGATGTTTATCTTTTAAATGTAAAGAGGATGCATGTAGTTATTTGAAATATGTTCCTTTAAAATAGACATTTTACTTAGTACTAGAAATATCTTAAGTTTAGAAAGCACTTGTATTACATAACAAAATGATTAAAGTTTCACAGCATGTAGAGGTTTTGGAGATCTGGATCAACCTCTGAGTTGATAGAGGAGAAAACAGAAACCTCAGGCAGCAAATGACTTGCCCAAGTAACTGTCTTTGTTCCTGGGAAGCTGTTTATAAATTGAATTATATATAAATGTAGTAAATGTTTTAGAGGAATGGTTTTGGTTTTCAAACCTAGGATACCTCTATATTTTGTACCAGCTCTGGTAGCATAGTGGTTACGAATCGGGCTGCGAACCTTAAGGTCAGCGGTTCGAAACTACCAGCCGCTCCGCGGGAGAAAGATGAGGCTTTCTACTCCCTCGGAAACCCTGTACAGGGTCGCTATGGGTCGGAACTGACTCGACGGCACTTAACAACAACAAACTGCTTTCATTAAGACCTATGCCTTTTTCTGTGCAGTAAATCAGTTCTGTGCCTTTTAATATCTGTTAACGTTGTGGAATAATGGCTGGCCTTTAGCCTAATTTAAGGTAATGTATCTAAGATAATGAGAATAATGTTTGCAGTATTTTTAAGTGAAATAGGAGGAGACCTCAGAAAGCTCATGGAAGAATTCCATTCTATTTAACTTTCATTATCCATGAACTTTTTGAAGCTGCCGCATATAAGGTGATTTAATTCTCCTATAGATTCCTAAGTGGCTGTCCATTTCTTTAAAAAGATTTGTTTGGTTTCTGATTGCTTTTTTTGAGACCAGATTTGTAGTGATTCATTTTATTCTTTTTCTCCTTCTTTTTATAGGGTCCACTTGTCCGGTGGCTGAAAGTGAATTTCAGTGAGGCATTTATTGCGTGGATTCATGTGAAAGCTTTAAGGGTTTTTGTTGAGTCTGTTTTAAGGTAAAGAAAGTAAATGGAGAAATTTGGAAGTTAAGCATTCATAGGTCCCTTCATGTCCATCCCGCATTGTAACACAGTCCAGTAATATGAAATTGAATTGAGAAACCAAAGACCTAATCCTAAGGAAGAAATGGTCACTGTCATAGAGCTTATAAAGTCCTGGGGAGGCACTGTAGGATTAGCACCAGACGGCTAACCATAAGGTTGGAGGTTCACACCCACCAGCTCAGCTGCTCCTCGGAAACCAGGGTCACTAAGAGTCAGAACCAACACCATGTCACTTAACAGCAGTGAAGTGTGTAAGGTGCCCTGGTGGTGCAGTGGGCTAAGCATTGGGCTGCTAACTGGTTTAAGCCTACCACCTCCTCTTTAGGTATAAGGTGAGGCTATGTGCTTCCTTAAAGATTTAGTCTCAGAAATCCGGGGGACAAGTTTTACTTTGTTGTATAGGATCTCTGAGAGTGAGAATCAACACAACAGCATTGAGTTTAGTTTTTTGTGTGATTGGTTGGTTTATAAAATACATCAGGTTTAGAAGAGAAAGAGGTCCATGCTGCTGTGATCTCTGGTTCTGTTCTTATGTCATATTTAATTACAGGTAGATTAAAAAATGTCAGCCAATGATTGTTTACAAGGGAGCAGCCCTGGTAGCACAGGGGTTAGGCACTTGACTGCTAACTGAAAGATTAGCAGTTTAAACCCACCAGCTGCTCCCCAGGAGAAAGGTGAGGCCGTCTGTCTGCTTTTGTAAAGATTACAGCATAGAAAACCCCATTGAGCAGTTCTCCTCTGTCCTGTAGGGTCGGCTAAGGGTTGGAATCAACTTGGCAGGTGTTTGTTTAAAAGGAGCGCTTTAAAATATTTTACATATAATTTTGGTATATTAACCTAAAATATTTTAACATTTGAAGATACTTAAAATCAAACAATTATCCTCTCCACAGCAGTGCTTACTGTTTTAAAATTTCCTCAAATTGTCAAAGTAGATGTGGGCAATTTCATGTCCTTTATTATTATAAAAGTATTTACTAAGCTTATGTGTCATCCCTATTTCCTGAGGGTGGCCATAGGTTATCTTAAAAATTTAGTAGTGATTTAAGTAATTCCTAAAAAAGAATGGACTCTTTTTCAATAGGGGTTTCTAGTGGACAGTGAGGATGAGAGAAGGTTTGGATTCTGTGTGTATTACACGAGCCTATAAAGATGCTTATTAAAATAAGATTCTCTCTTCCCTTTAACCATGATTGAACCAATACAACAGTATTTGCTTTTATAAAAAACAAAATCTTTCTGTGTTTGTATGCTCTTTTTGCTTCCTTATAAGGTATGGCTTGCCAGTAAACTTTCAAGCAATGCTACTTCAGCCCAATAAGAAAACAATCAAGAAACTTCGAGAAGTATTATACGGATTGTACAAACACCTAGACAGCAGTGCAGCAGCTATTATCGATGTAAGTGCTCCTTAGATGACCTTGGTAGAGTAGGACCTGGAATGAGTTTCAGGAAAAATTATTGGGAGAAATAGAAAAGGGGGAGCAAATACTGTGTAGCTAAGTCCTGGTGTGGCACTGCGGGCTAAGACTCTGACTGCAAAGTTGGTTTGAACTGAACGTTGCCAGTTCCTGCTCACCAGTCACTCCCTGGAAACCCTACACAGGGTCTCTAAGGGTCAGAACCTACTCAACGGCACTTAACAACAAAATATTCATTTGAAGTCTTGAGTGATCTCTGAGTTTGTGAGATAAATGGAACAAGTCATCAACATGACCGACTCATATAAGAAGCTTACACTTTGCTAATTGATACAGCATATTTGGCCAAGCATTGTTTCTGTAAGCCTTTTTCTGTCTTCGTCTTAAAATAGAATGATTCCTCCTACATTCTTTCTCTTGTTTTTGTTGTTGGTAAGTGCCATCAAGTTGGGTTTTTGAGAAGCTGGTGATGAGTTTGAACCTCTGACTTGTGGTTCAAACCAACCATGTGGGCCAAGTGCTTATCCTATAGTGCCACACCAGGACTCCCATTTAAATATGTTCAACATTTTCATTTATTCTTGTATTTATATTGTCATAGAACTTAAAAAAATTTATTTGCAAACTCTCTTTGAACTAATGTGTATGTACTAGGCTGGCAGTTTTCCAGGAGCTTTCTTCCACATGCAGTTTTTGTTTACTTGAAATTTGAGAAAGAAATCAGTGAGGTGTAGCAATTGCAGCCCTGTCCCGTGTATGGCATCAGCCAGGACACTAGACTAGTGAGTGGAGGATCTAGAATCTAACCAAGCGCTCAAAACTCTAAATCTAGGTGAAGGGGCTGCTTCTGGGAAAAAGTTGTTTTTTTGTCAGCATTTTATTAAACAAACAAATATAAGTCTAAAGTTATTGACTAGATTCCAAAGACACAAAAGTACCCTGTCAAGTTGGTATGGAAGTTTCTAGCTATGAACGTTCTAGTTTTGTACTCATCTTGCTGTGGCATAGTTACAAACCGTTGTAGACTAGAACCTTCTCTTAGATGATGCTTTGATCAACATTAAATTGAACAAGGAATATAACACAACAACAGCTGCAAAAACCCAAATCTTTAAAACACATGTTCTCTTGATAGGAGAGGACTTACTGTGTGGAAAAATAGTGGTGTGAAAGGGAAAAGGCATCGCAAAAGAAAAGTTTTAATAGATGTGATTTCATGAAAGCCCTGTAGTCCCAGATGTTTTAAGTCCCTAGTGTAGGACCATTATTAGACAAGTGAGTAGAGGATGTAGAGTTGCAGAACTTGAGACTTCCTTAACTCCTAGGTTGAAGGGTTGCTTCCAGAAAACTTGCTTACTTTTCCTGTATCAATCTTATTGAAACCTATTTGATTTATATTGCTTCCTCTTTAACCTTTTACCCACAAAACACTCAGTTTTGAAATCCTTAAGTTAGTCTACATGTACCATTAACAATTTTAGGTTTGATATCACTGAGTTCTCAAGCCTGGTAGTCTAAAGACTTTTAGAAAGCAGCAAATGTGATGGTTAAAAACATCAACAGTGGCCAAGATGTTCTTAGTTAGCATTCTGGCTTTACCACTTAGTGACAATGACCTTAGACAAATTTTGTTACTTTCCTGTGCCTCAATTTTCTTTCTTATAAAATCGAGATAGTAATAGTACCCCCTAAGATTTAAATGACAATACATACAAAGCATTTAGAACACAGTCTTAGTAGATTCTGCTCTTGATTGGAGGCTTTCGATAACTGTGTAATGCTTAGCTGTCTCTCAGATTCTCCTAGATGTGTGACTTGTAAATAACTGTAGAAAGCACAATCAGGATAATGCAGAAATAGCAGGTAGAGCTTGCTGTTGTTGAATGCCGTCAAGCCGGTCCTGACCCAAAGCAACCCTGTTTAGGGTTTTCAAGAAATGTTATTGGAGGTTGCAAGTATACAGTTGGCAAGTGTATACCATGAAGACATGCATATGTTTACACTATTTCCTTATATAAATAGTATGTTCAAAGTAACCAGAACTCTGAACATTCTTTTTTTTTTAAAATGTTTTTACTTTGGATTGAGTGAAAGTTTACAGGGCACATCATCAGCTTCACATTCAACCATTCATATAGCTTGTTTCATTACATTGATTATTATCCCCTCCATATATCATCAGTTAACAGTGTTTCTCTCTATCCTCTTTAGCTTTTTTTGGGGGGGGGAGGGGGGAGGATGAACATTCTTGATGGCCTAAGTGTTCAGGGAATTTAATAGTCATAAACATCATCTTATAAACCTTTAAACTCAAGTTTTCTTTTGGAGACAGTGCCTTAAAAGGTAGTCTGTTTACTACCTTCCAGGGGCTCATACAGACCTTGTAACACCACAGTTTAAACACTTAGTTCATTTTGTTGGAGGTGTGTATATCAGGTGTAAATTTCCAGAAGTGCCATGTACTGAGCGGAAGGGTAAAGCATATGTAGTTTTGTGAGATGGTTCAAAACTGCTTCCCATGTACCATTTTGCATTCCTACCAACAGTGTGTGAAAGTGCCTTTCCAGCAGATCTGATGGGTGAGAAATAGCATCTTCATGTAGCTTTGATCTGCATTTCCCTTTTTATGAGCAAAGCTACTTGCTATTTCAATTAGTTTATCACTAGTTCTCTTTGGTTTCCTACTTGTCATCTGCAAATTTTTGTTTTCTTTTCCTATTCTTATATTCCTTTTCTGTCAGTTTTTCCTGCTGTGGTGGCTTGTGCTATACTGTGATTCTGGAAGCTATGCCATTAGAATTTTAAGTAGCAGCAGGGTCACTCATGGTGGACAGGTTTCAGCTAAGCTTCCAGACTAAAACAGATGAGGAAGAAGGAGAGGGGGACTACTTCTGGAAGTTTAACCACTGAAAACCTGATGAATGTAGCCGCAGAACATTGTCAGATACTGCTGGGAAATGAAAACATTATGACTAGCACCAGAATGTTGTCAGGTACAGTGCTGGAAGATGAGCCCTGCCGGTGGGAAATTACTCAGAATAATGTTGGGGGAAAGAGCTGCCTCCTCAAAATAGAGCTCACAGTGATGACATGAATGGAATAAAGTTTTTGGGACCTTTATTTGCTAATGGGGCACAACTCAAAATGAGGCGAGAAAGCTGCAAGCATCTGTTAATAATTAGAACATGTACAAAATGTACAAATGTACAAAATAAGAATCTGGGAAAATTGGCAGTTATTAAAGATGAAATGGAACACATAAATATCAATGTCTTAGGCATTGGCGAGTTGCAATGGACTGGTATTGGCCATTTGGAACCACACATTCGCAGGGTTTACTATGCCAGGAATGATAAATTCAAGAGGAATTGAGTAAGCATTCATCATCAAAAGTACATTTCAAGATCTATTTTGACTTATAATGCTGTCTGTGATAGGATACTAGCCATACACCTACAAGGAAGACTGGTTAATACCACTGTTACTCAAATTTACGCACCAACCACTTAAGCATTGATGATGAAATT
>NW_006408519.1:2878144-2892756 GCF_000296735.1 Chrysochloris asiatica
GTGTATACCTTTGAGTTTCAGTCTTGGGAGTGGGTTTGTCCTAAAGGCACTTGATTGCTTGTCTTATTGGCTCCCCAGTGAACAACTTGCTTGTTCTTGTAATAGATAATCAGGCTGCCATTTTTGTTTTTGCTTTTCCCTGCTGGTCTTTCTTTCAAGAAGTATCTTTTGTTTCTCTAGCTTCTCCATGCTGGTCTGCTTGTCTTTTCAAGTGGGAATTTCTCAGAAGGTTCTGGATGGGGGTAAGAATGTGTAATCATTTAAACAACCAAAGGGCACGTTACGCAAACCTGCCTCCTGGCTGCAAGTACACAGCCTTTCTCTTTCTAAGAGTTTAGAGTTCTCATCTCTGCCTCCATGTCTGGTGTCACTGCTTCTCTAGATTAGGTCCCACATTCCGCATGTGCTCTTCTCCCTTGATGGTCCTAGGGTCATCTGCCCTGGACTGTAAGATTAACCATTCCCCTCTTTTTGTTAGAGAACTTCTACCTTTACTATTGTGACAGTCATAATTAGTCATGATAACAATTATTCTGTTGAATCATAAGAATCTTATCCCCATCTCTTTTCACCAGACCGGTCTAGACAAGATGGAAACTATTCAGTGGGGAGTCTACATTCCCCTGCACACTCTGAAACTAAACTGCCTCTTGAAATCTTATAGGCCAGTCACTTAGTGCCTTTATAGCCCTCCCATTTTAGGTAGCCAATGTCTAAATTGCCCACCCCCATCAATCCTATATACAGAGGGAATAGGATTGACACTTGATATGAAAACTCCTTCTCTCTCAGTTGGCTACTACATTCATAAGTATAGGTCAAATTAATCAAATTATTGCGATTTACACTTGTATCCTTTATCAAAAAATTTTTTTTAATCTTCCTATGAAGTGAATCCTCCTAACTGAAAGCAGAGAATTCCAGAAAGATGTTTACCTGTTTTATTGACTATGCAAAGGTTTCACCTGTGTGAATCATGATAAGTTATGAATAACATTGTGAAGAATTGATGTTCCAGAACAGTTGATTATGCTCATGAAGAACCTGTATATAGACCAAGAGGATAGTCTTTCAAACAGAACAGGGGAATAATGAATGGTTTGAAATCAGGAAAGGTGTGTGCCAGGGTTGTATTCTTTTACCATATTTAATCAATGTGTATGCTGAACTAATAATTAGAGAAACTGGATTATATGAAGAAGTGTGACATAATTAGAGGAAGACTCATTTACCTGCAATATGCAGGTGATACAAACTTGTTTGCTTAAAGTGAAGAGGACTTAAAATACTTAGTGATGAAGATCAGAGATCAGAGCCTTCAGTGTGGATTGTACCTCCAGATAAAGAAAAAAATCCTTACAACGGAACCAATAAATAACATCATGATATGTGGAGAAAAGATTGAAGTTGTCAAAGGCTTTATTTTACTTGGATCTACAGTCAACACTCATGGAAGCAGCTGCCAAGAAATCAAATAACATATTGCATTAGGCAAATCTTTTGCACAAGACCTCTTTAAAGTGTTTAAGAACACATCAGTTTGAGGACTGTGATTCACAGGTACCGAAGCCATGCTGTTTTCAATTGTGTCATATGCATGTGAAAACTGGATAATGAATAAGAAAGACTGTATTGTGAGTTAACAGTATTGGAGGAAATATTGAAAGTACCATGAACTGCTAGAAGAACAAACAAATCTGTTTTGGAAGTACAGCCAGAATATTCCTTAAAAGCCAGGATAGTGGGCATATTATCTTCTGGACATAATATCAGGAAGAACCAGTACCTGGAGAAGGACATTGGGTTTGGTAAAGTGGAGAGTCAATGAAAAAGAGGAAGACCCCAATGAAATGGATTGGCACAGTGACAGCAGCAATGGGCTCAAGCCCAACAAAGAGCATGAGGATGGTGCAGGACTGAGCGGTGTTTCGTTCAGGTGTACATCGGATCACTGTGTGTTGGAACAGACTCTATAGCAACTAACAGAACGTTCTTATGCCTTGGTGCTCTGTTCTGATTGTGTTACTTAGTATCTTGAGAACAGTGTTATTAGTTGTGTTGTTAGTGGTATATTGTTCTTTACTTTAATGGGGAGGCTTATGAGGTTTCCTCATTGAGCAAACTGCTGGCTTTAGGAGTAAGGTAACTAAATGTTAGACATTGATAAATTTTATAATTAACAAAAAATTTTAAAGGCAGTGACTTTTTGTAAGTTTTTCAAAGGGAAGTGATAGACCCTTCCAGACTCCTTGTTCTTCAAAGTCTAGTTCAATATTGCCGTGTGTTCCCCCAGCCCGGCTGCATGCCACATCCCTGGCCTTTCTGAACCAGAATTTTTGGGAATTGGGTGTAGGTATCTGGATGTGTCAACGTGCCCATTGGTGTGTTGTTTTTCCTTCTTCTCTTGGTCTTTCGGAGGCACAGTTGTGTTTAGGGAGCCCCCACCATTCTACACAGTTCTTACAGCTCCTTCTGTGCCACCCTCGGGTCAAAACCTCAGCCTAGTCCATCAGTACTTGTGAATCAATGAATGGCAGGATTCTTTCACGTAGTACACAAGGCAGAAAAGAGAGACGACTGATTTCTCTGTATGAATACATAATAGGCAGTGTTCCTGGTAATTAGGTAGGAATGCTTGCAAATGTGTGCTTGTATGCATGTATGCACATGGTAAACCACTTTTTGATGTTTTTTTGTGTTTTCCTTCCTTCCCTACCTTTAGAAGTTTAGAACAGGTTTGTTGTAGTTGGGGTCCCATCACTGTGGTCTGTGGGCCTTCCATTGGCCGTGTTTCAGAAGTAGACTGACAGACCTTTCTCCCTAGTCTCTGTAGCCAGGGAACTACACAGAAACCTGCTGCTCATCACAGAATGTGAGCGCTTCCATTGACAACAGATAGGTGGTGGCTGTACTTGAGAACATTGGCCAGAAATTGAACCGGGCACCTTCTGCATGGAAGACGACAGTTCTTCCCCTGCGTGGGAAAGAGTATAACAATGCACGCTAATGAGAATGTTAACTTCGTGCTGCTAAAATCCATTTAGCTACCAGCATTTCATGGTTCCAAACATTGCCTTCACTCTGCTACCCCCAAGTTACCGTCTCTTGATCTTGATAACTCACCATTAGATAAAGGCCAGGTTAACATTAGGTTCCGTGGGGCCTCTTTTTGAAACTTCTATTTAGATAAATGTAGATTCACTTTGCAGTTGTAAAAATAATACAGAGAGATCCATTGCATAGTTTGTCCAGTTCCTTGAATGCTAACATTTTTAAAAAATATGTTTTTGGTGAAAGTTTACATAGCATGCTAGGATTTCATTTAACAGTTTCTATACATATTGTCTATTTGGAGTCTTGGTATGGTGCTGTGGGTTTATGTGCTGGACTGCAAAGTTCATTTGAATTGCAAGGCCAGCAGTTCAAGCTCATCAGCCACTCCTCAGGAACCCTGTCCAGGGTCGCTATGGGACAGAACCAGTTCAACGCTACTGAATAGCAACATGGGTCAGAACCAACTTGATGGCACTTAACAATAACAAGATACATACTGTTGGACTTCTAGTGTGGCACTGTAGGATCAGCACTGGGTTGTGAGCCAGAAGGTCGGCAGTTCAAACCCATCATCTGCTCCTTGGAAACCCTGTACAGGGTCACTGAGTTGGAACTGACTCCACAGAACTTAACAACAACATACATATTGTGGAGTTGGATCGGTGACATTCTTCACACCAGATCCGCAGTCTCATTTCCGTTTTGGTGGTTCTGTTCCCATTCATCCGCTTCTCTGCACCCTGTTACCGCT
This sequence comes from Chrysochloris asiatica, assembly GCF_000296735.1. Taxonomy (NCBI): domain Eukaryota; kingdom Metazoa; phylum Chordata; class Mammalia; order Afrosoricida; family Chrysochloridae; genus Chrysochloris; species Chrysochloris asiatica. The sequence goes on from NW_006408519.1 coordinate 2,881,950, forward strand.
CATCTTTGGTTTCAGGATAAATACTGACTGTTGGGTCTCACTCCTGTTGATGCTCCTTTAGACAGCAGGGGTGGTGGTGGTGGTTTTTTGAGCCAGTCTGTTGTTTGACAGAGAGGTGACATCTGAGGTGGGTCCGGCTCCAAGTTGAAGGGCTGTGGCTGCCTGTCTCAGCAGAAGTTTCAGGGCTTTCAATAGTGTCTACCGGCCAGTAAGTCTGTCCTTTTACTTTTGTGGGGAAATTTGAGTTTTGTTCCGTATTTTTCTCTCTTTCTATTTGGGACCATTAGTTGTATCCCTGGTCAGAAGGGTCGGTAGTGATAGCTGGGCACTCCCTAGTTGTTTTGGGCTCATTGAGGATGAGGATGTGATTTGTGTGGGCATGGTGCTTTTATGTTAAATGCTTTGTTTTACGCTAGTTAGAGCGGTGCTTTGCTTCTTGGTATTTCTAAGAGCCAGTCATTCTCTCGCCAAAAGAAATATAGAAACAACCAATACTACTTGTTTATAAAAATTATAAATTGCAACTCAAAAGATGACAAAAATAGGTATTAATTTAACTTTTGTTGTAGAATTAGAGGAGTTGGTAGACAAGCATTTTAAAGAGAACCATTATTTTTCCAAAGTTGATAGGAATTCACCTGTGTACTAGATGATGTTAAGTGCATCGTGTTGGTTCTGACGCATAGCGACGCTGTACAGGGTTTCCGAGGAGCTGACTGTGCAACTCAAACCGAGTCCAATGCTTAGAGAACCTGTGAAAAAAAAGTTTTCCTTACCAGATAGAGGAAAATGAAGGAAGTGAATTTTCTAATAGAATTGTGGTTGAAATAAGAGGCCTGTTACATAATTTCCTACCAGTAAATTCTTAACAGCATGTATATATAGTAAGTGATGTCTTGAAAACCACTGCAAAAAATAGGAGACACCAACCATCCCTCCCACCACATTCACGGCTTCTCATCTGGGCTCGATAATTCATTGCAGTGACCACACAGAACTCAGGCATCATCCTCACAGCTGTGGGGTGTGTTAGGGAGGCCAGCAGCTTACAGTTCAGCATCAGAAATGATCAAGGTACAGTTGTTCTAATCAGGACAACCTCTCCTCAGCTGTGCCCACAGGCAGGCCTCTCTCTGCCTAGCCCATGGTATGAAATTTTTTTAAGTCTGCTGATAAATGCCAAAGTACACACCACTCCACCATAAGTCTCAGCCTGAAGGCACTTGGCTCTAGCTCCTGGGTCAGCAAACCTAGCTCCCACAGTTAAATGCCTGCAGGTACCCCACTTGTAAGCGAGGGTCCTGCACACTCAGCTGTACTCGAGCCGCGGCCTGGAAAGTTCTCTGCTCTGGCTCTTGGTTCTGCTGCTGCTGCTCTGCTGCTCCTCTGGTCTCACTGTCCCTGGTTTGAGGAGGTTCTGGGTCCAAAAGACATGCTTCACTTCTGGCTCTTCTTCTTTGGTGGGAGTGAGACCCCTTCCCACCCTCAGATTCTGAGATAGCGAGATAGCTCATCTTAAATCTACATTAGGGCTCTAAGTTTTTATAATCATATTGAACTGTTAACAATTGCAGCTGAATTATATCACCCTATCAGTGTCTTCAAGGAGCTCTGGTAGCGTAATAGTTACAAGTTGGGCTGCTAACCTCAAGGTCGGCAGTTCGAAACTACCAGCCGTTCCGTGGGAGAAAGATGAGATTTTCTGCTCCTGTAAAGATTTATAGCCTTGGTAATCCTATGCAGGGTCACTATGAGTTGGAACGGACTCCACGGCCCATCACCACCACCACCGCCACCAGTGTCTTCTCCCACCTTTTCTTGCTCAGGCCCATCAGAAAAAAGTTGTTTGATGAGAGTTACAAGGGCTATGGGTCCAATAGCCATATGAAAGAATTCTCTGCACTGTGGCCATACTTAGGTCTACTCAACATTTTGTAAGCCTTGTATCTTACAAACCCACTGCTAAACCCATTACCCTAAGCTTGAGATTAGAAAAGTCATTTGTTGCAGTATGCATGAAAACGAGTGGTAGAGCCAAGAAATAATGTATAACTTTCGAGTCAGCATGAATCTGGCTATACTAGTCAGTATCCACCTTTCTGAGACTCCAGTTCCTCATTTGCAAAATAGATATAATAATACCTGTTGTTGTTGTTAAGTACCATCAAGTCAGTTCTGACTCATAGTGACCGTGTTGGACAGGGTTTCTGAGAAGCGGCTAGTGGGTTTGAACCACTGACCTTGATAGCACGCCAGGACACTCACCGAACTCAAGTTAAATTAGCATTAGTGTAGAAACGTAGTGCAAAGTAGATGGTCAGTCAAAAAGGTAAGTAGTGATACTTTTTTCCTTCTGTTTTTGAGCTCTGTAATAATATAATTGAATAATTGTCTGATTTTCCCCATAGGCTCCTATGGATATTCCAGGCTTAAACCTCAGTCAACAGGAATACTACCCCTATGTGTATTACAAGATTGATTGCAACTTGCTGGAATTCAAGTAAAAAATGGGCTCCTCGCCAGACAATCTTGTCCTTGTGTTGGTGTACGCAGTCTGATAGTACTTTAACTCTCTTACCCTTTGCTTGCTCCCTATTCCTCTTCTTAGGGGATTTCTCCCATAGTGGTCCTTATCTCAGCATTTTGTTTTTAAAGGAAAATATGTATACTATTGATCAGGTCTGTAAATGTGTACTAAACAAGAAAATCAAGAGTTTATTTATAAACAGAATAGTTTATTTAAGGAGAAGGTCTTTCCTCATTGATACTGTGGTATGCATTAATTCCATTTGTTACTCTTGTGCATAAAGACCTTGTTTACAAGGAAATGGTGTAAACATTTATGCCATGTTATTCACTGTATTTAGTAGACATAACTGTTTAATAGTTACTGAATCGTGATGTAAAGCAATGTGACAACATTCAGGTATGTGCTGTATGAGTGTTTCCAGTTACAATCTCTGAGCACTGTCATCACCCACAGGCGAGAATAAAATGACCTGTGCAAAGGTGTATTGTGTTTGTGACTTCAGAAGATTCCAGCTCAGTTGGAGGCTATTAAATGGGGTCAGAGTGAGCTTGTTTTGTTATTTCCAGGGTTTGGTTGTATGCTGAGGCAACAGTTGGTATCTGACTTTTGAATTACTTAATTGTGCCAAATTTGGGTGAGAGCACAAATTTGAAGATTATTTTTCAACAAATAATGGGTATTTACATTTGGTCACTAAAAATTTCTAGTTCTCTTAAATAATCAACAGTAGGTCCCATTTTAAGTAGAGGATGGCTGAACTATATAGCTTAGTCTTTCCCCCCCAAGTTTTCATTTGTTTCCTTTTAAGATCTTTTATTATAAAAGCTTTAATTTTTGACAAAGTCTGTAAATAGAGGCACTGTGATAGCCTTTAAAATCTATGAGATGACTTAGTTGAGCAGAATTTAAAGAATTTTCAAAAGAGGGTGTTTTGGCAGCGCAAACCCCTAGTCTGTACTCACAGGCTTGTTAATGGGAGAAAGAAGTTTACATATGGCATTTAACAACAGAAAAATTTGGAGATTATATAACCTCCAAAATCAATTTCTTTTAGAAATCTAAAATAATCTTAAAGATAATTATTAACACTTATTTCCACATTCCAGGCATAATCTTTATGGGAACAGGGCCTTTTCTGTATAATATGTGTGTGTGTGTGTGTGTGTGTATACACACACACACATATACATACATATACATAGCTTGCATTTAATAAAAAAGGATCATAATATAAATATTCCATCACTTGCTTTTCTTTAGCTTAGTATTGTTTATAGCAGTATGTCTAGAGCTACCTCATTCTTTTGTTAAACAGCTGCATATATGGCGTTCTATCGTGTGTCTGCCATCTGTTTAGCCGTTCACTTGGTATTCAAGTGGGAGTTAGTTTTGGCTGTAACAGACACTTGAAGTCAAAGTCTTTGCATAAATACTCTGACATACTTGTGTTAGTCTTTCTGTAGGAGAATGCCTAGAAATAGGTGTCTGTATAGAGTTGTTGGGTATAGGAGGGGACTTAAAAAAGTTCATGGAAAGATTTCATTAACTCGTCCTTCAATGTTTTCATGAACTTGTTGAAGCCCCCTTGTATATATTTAAGTTTTTGGCCCACTGCTGGGTTATATATGTTAGAATTCTAAACTCACGACATGTATGGAATACAGATTTGGGCTTGCGTTTTCCTTTGGGCAAACGAAAGCTGTAAAGTTGTGGGTTTGATGTCAGAAAATTCTGGTTCTCTGTACTGTTTGTAAGTGTTCTTCTGGGTGTTGTCATTGTTGATAGTTACCTTCAGATGGGCTCTGGCTGGTGCTGGGCCTGCACACAGCTGAAGGAAATGTCGCCTGGTCCTGAGCATCTTCACGGTCTGCGCAAGGCCACTGCACTGGTGGCCTGCTAATGCTGAGGGCTCATCTCCCAACACTAGACCAGACAGTGTTCTATTGAGTCCACAGGCTTTTCATTGGCTGCATTTAGGAAGTAGATCTCCAGGCCTTTCTTCTTAGTCTGCCTTGTCTGAAAGTTCTGCTGGTATTTGCAATACTAGGAGGTATAGTTTCCATCATCATAGCAACATGCAAACCACCTCAGAACAGCAAACTGACGATGGGTCTTTGTTTTTTGTTTGTTAAGTGCTGTTGAGTCAGTTCCAACTCAGAGACCCCGTATAAGATTTCTGAGGAACAGCTGGTGAGTTTGAACTACCGACCTTGCGGTTCAAACTGACATTGGGGTTGAGTGCTTATCCTATGGCACCACACTAGAATTCTATAAAATGGGTATAGTCTCTCTGTCAAAGAGTTGGATGTGTTTTGAGGATTGAAATAAAGATTGGTAAATCCATACGATGACTCTAAGATTTTATTTAAACTTTAGTGTTCTTTTGATGTGAGTAGGTTGGAATTGTTTTTTGTTGAAAATCCAGCATAGTTTTGGAACTATGGAACTTTGGCCCAATTTCTGTCAGGAATACAGTACAGCAGAGTGGCTGAGAGAGAGAGGGGTCTGGAACCAGACTGCATTCCCTCACAGCCCCGCCTTGCTGCCCGCTAGCCCTGTGTGCCTGAGCCCCTGGTTTGTTTGTAGAGTGGAGGTCAGGGTGGTGCCCACCCGGGCTGCTGTGCTGAGTGGAAGGGCTCCCACGGGCACAGGGGTGCGTCTGCACCTGCTCTGAACTCTCATACAAGGAGCAGTCGTAGCTCCTTTTCCACTTGTGTTTAATTCGGGAAATTCCAGGTTCCCATCCTTGGAGTCCTCGGATGGTGCTGTAGGATCAGCACTGGACTGCAAACTGCAATGTCAGTCGTTCAAACCTACCACCCGTTCCTTGGAAACCCTACACAGACGGGTTGCTAAGAGTCGGAACCCATTCCACGGCACTTCACATCGTCGTGAAGTTTTAGAATGTTTTTAAGTGTCTTCGAGTTGGTTCTGACTCATAGTGATCCTGTATAGGCTTAATGAAGAGCAGCTAGTGGGTTTGAACTGCTGACCTTGGAGTTCGCAGTCCATTGCTGATCCTACAGCCCTGTACCAGGAGTAGGAAAAAGTAACTGTGTGGCAGATAGTAGAGTTTTTTGTAACTTAATATTAAAGCAGTCTGAGTGTCACTGAGCAAGCATCAGACTGTGTTGTTGGGTTATTTATATAGGCCTTTGTGACTCCTCTCCCCGGCAAGGGACTCTTCCCACTCACTCACTTATTCCCCTTGTTCTGTGTGCTGCAGGATAGAGCTTAGGTAACTTTGAGATTCATTAACCATTTATTGTCTGCTGAGGGAGGCTTTTGCCTGTGTTACCTCACCCCTGCTGGTCTTCCTTCATGTTCAGACTTGGGTTCAAGGAAGTTAAGTGACTTCTTGGTACAAAGTCACAAGTTTTGAGTCAGAATAAGAATTTGAACTTAGGATTTCCGACTGCTGGATTCTGCCTTTTTCACCTTATACCTCACACCCTCCACTAAGTACTGTATGAGTGGCCTAAACACATGCCTTAATCTTAGCCCAGCACAGACAGTGATAAAGAGCCAGTCGGTATTAGGCTTGGAGAATCAAATAGGAAATTGTGTTTGAACTCCACAGGCATCCAGGAGCCTGGAGCATTCTCTTGAGGACAGGGAATATATGTCTAGTTGTGCTGCATGCTGATTTCTTTATAACCTAAGTTATTCTACATAAACGATTATTTTCTACCCTCTGATACTACCCTGCTGAAGAGTCTCTTAGCAGAAGCTGCGTGGTGTGGATGGAAACACATTCCACAGGGCTTTCTGAATGAGCGTGTACCAACAAGCAGCGCCTTCACAGTGATACTCTCCCAGCCTACACTTGGAGATTGTGAACTTCCCTCGGCTCTCGCTTTAAAATTAAAATAGTCCCAACTCTTCAATGAAATGAGAAATTGACCTAGATATGAGGTTACTCATTTTCATTCTCAGCTGCCTTTGTTTTTTTTTTTTTTTTAAAGAAAAATTGTAAATCAAAATAACAAATGCACATGGTTTAAGAAAAACTACAGACATAGATATGACAGAATAGCTTATAGTGAAACTTCCTGCCTTTAACAGGAAATAAACTGTCATCGCTATTTAACAGATGGTAACAGATGGTTTGTCTTAGAAGGTCTATAATACTGTTTTAGAGGAAACGTATTGAAAACTTGCCTAATTTAGTGGTTGTCTCTAAATTGAAATAACCTATTTCAGTAATGAACACTTATTTGTGGTCTTGATTTTTCTAGCACAGATAGCATTAGATTCTTTACATTAATATGTGACTATAATTCTGACTTTTAAAAAGAAACTAAGCACATCAGAACCATCTTGCTCACTACTGGATTTACCCTTGGAATACTTTTTGTTCTGAGCCCTGTGAGAGAAAGAACCAAATCAGCCCATGAGAGCAAGTAGCATGATTACCTCCTGGAATTGTTTAGCTCTTGAGAAGAAAAGACTGAGGGGAGACGTCATACCAGGAATGGCTAAGATATCTAAAAAAGAGCTTCAAATGAAGTAGGAGGCCCATGGCAGTCACAAAGAGGACATTACTTGACAGGGTTGCTTATTGGTTACGTGAGCTGTTGTATACCCACAGCGGTTCTTACTTGGGGAATCGAGTGAAAAGGCTCCATAGAGATGAGATGAACAGTCTTGAAGCAAAGAATACATTTTTAACTAGTGCTCAGGAGAATCTGATGATTGATCAGCCAATTACAATTTGAGATTGCCTATAAATCATAAAGTAGGATTTGTGTCTTAAGTGTAGTCGAGTTGGTTTCGACTCATAGCAACCTGGTATAGAGCATCTGGTGGGTTTGTGGTTAGCAACCCAGTGCTTATCCTCCAGCACCACACCAGGACTCCATCATGTTGTTTGTTGTTAAGTGCCGTCGAATCGACTCTGACCCATAGTTACCCTGTATAGGGTTTCCGAGGAGCAGCTAGCAGGTGAGCTTGAACCACCGACTTTGCAGTTCAAACGGCTTTGCAGTCTGTGGTCTTAGTCTTACTCAAATGAGAGTCTTCTCTTAATTGCACACAGACATTCTTAATAAGATCATTATTGGTAAATTAGCTTTTTACTTTGACACCACAAGAAGTATTCCACATTAATCAGTAGAACCAGAAAGTTCTGCCTCAGCAGAAACTGATCACTGTTATTAAGTGTTTCTGAGTCAGTTCTGGCCCGTAGTGACCCTGTATAGGGTTTCCAAGGTGGGCTTGAACCACTAACCTTTGGGTTAGTAGAATCCTATGGTGTCACACCAGGACTCCACTGGAGGTGGTCTTTACCTTTGCAAGGCCATAAAATATCAGAAACTTTGGAGAACTCTAAAAATGCTCACAGTCACATTTTATCTTTTAATGGAGAACGCATTTTTTAATACTCTGTATTAGATGAAAATTTACAAAGCAAATTAGATTCCCAGTTGACAATTGCCTTCTCTTTGCTTTTGGGTAAATGTTGACTGTTGGTCTCATATAGTTGATTGTTTTAAGAGGGAACACATTACTCACAGGTGTTAAAATAAAAGCCCATCTGTTGGCTGAATGGTGACCTCCAACTTCAAAGGGTACCTCAGAGTGGTAGTCTGGAGTGGTGGACATGATCTATCACTGTGGTAAACTGGAAAAGAAAATACAAAGACTTTAAAAGAGTGGTTTGTATGCAGAGACAAGGTACATTAAAATGAGTAAAAAAGAAAGCTGGATGCAGCAGAAGTTATTGTTGGCATTAGACGAAAGGAATAAAGTTACTTACAGCACTACCTTGAGCTTAAGAGTCATTTGTTCTTAACCAAAAGAGGAACAGAAACTATCCCGAGTATCAAATCCAAAGACCAGCTTTCACGTTCATATTGTAGCTATGTGGATGACCTCACAAGATACTTTGTGACAGAAGTAATTCTAAATGTCTCTTGTCAACATAGCTTGTCACACTTCACAGTTAATTATCTAGGTACATTTATTGGACTGATTTTCAGAGTAGTTACAGACCTTGAAGTAGCTCGTTTTTTTGAAGCAAAAATAACTGCGCAGGGACTGTTTGTAACCACAAGAGGGCACTCTGGTGCCATTGAAAAGGTGAAAGGGAAGGTCACCAGTACTCGGAGGGGCTTCCTCTTCACCCCACCTACCTCTGGCTCACCACCCCTCATGGTTGGTTATGAAATGTACTGTCAGTTTAGAGGATCTTACATACACTTGATAGCATTCTGATTTGAAATACAAGTGTTTATTAATAGACAGCTCTCAGAAAAGTCTAGAGCACTCACTATTTTGTGACTTACTCCAACCTTTGTGTGTGTGCTAATATACCAGTGGTTCTCAAAACCTCAGCCAACTGGTAGCCCGTGACAACTTTTCACCAAAGATAAAATGAAAACATACGGAGATTGGTATGTGTGTGTGCATGTGTACACACGGTTAATCATTTGTTCAGCAAATGGTTATTGAGCAAATACTATGGGCCTATGGGCCAGGCACAAGCTAAGCACAGTACCTGCCTCACCAAGGCTGATAGGCTTGTCATTTGGGGGCAACATGCTCTGGTAGCATAGTGGTTACGAATCGAGCTGCAAACTGCAATGACAGCAGTTTGAAACTACCAGTTCCACAGGAGAAAGATGAGGCTTTTTGTACCCATAAAAATTTACAGCCTCGGAAACCCTGTACAGGGTCGCAATGAGTCGGGACCGACTCCATTTCACATAACAACAACACTCCAAAATTAAATAATGTGTTTTATTGATCTCAAGTCAAAGTGTAAAAGCATACTGACTAGAAAAATCAACCCATAGTATCAGTCAGTGTAAAAAATAGGCCTAGCTCTTTTAAAATCTAACCACACAATCAGTAATCTGGTGCAACACTGTCCGGACTAGTTTTCTTTGATAATGCAACTTTGTTATCTGTACTACTTACTCAGTGATGGTCGCTAGCCACATGTGACTGGAGCACTTGAAATGTGGCTCATGTGACTGAGAAATGATTCCTAATCTTGTTAAATTTTTATTTAAATAGCTCTGTGGCTACTGTATTGGACAGCATAGGTCTAGTTGGTCACGCTTGGGTAATGAGCTATTATTTCATCCTTGAGTTTCCAATGTGTCCCATATCCTTTGGATTTTTGTTGTTCCTTTAACTGGAAGAGCCAGCTTAGCTTCTATTCACTTTGATTGCTGGGTTTAATTTCCCAGCAATCCTGAGAACAAGGAGAAGGCTGCTTTCTGAATCATTGTTGATGTGCCGCCGATTGCTACACAGGAAAAGACAGCTACATATACTTTGTGCCTTTCTGTTCACAAGCGGAAACTGGTTGCAGTCTTGAAAGACCCAAAGCTGTTTTTGATGGGAAATATTGAATCGGCAGAATTGGAAAACACAGCTGTGTGGGTGTAATCTCTTCTGTCAATCAGTGCTCACTTAGTGTGCATTGTATGCAAGGCAGTTGCTTTGCTGGCTCTGTAGGGAGACAAAGAGGAGGAGAAGCACCACAGCTGCACCTGTCCTGTTGTTGAATGATACCATCTCTCCAGGTTCCCAGGAATGTAAGGTTTTTAGCAAGATGGCTAACAACTTAAAGGATCGTCTGGAGAATGAGGCAAATCGTATACAAAAGGGACAGCAGTCCATTAGTACGTACGCAGAGTAGAACTGCTCCATAGGCCTTTCAAGGTTGGGACCTACCAGAAGCAGAAAACCATGCTTGCCTGCTTTTGGCTAGTAGTTGAGTGCTTAACTGTGTGCATCACCAGGGACTCAACACTACCAATGGGTTGTGTTTTCAGCAGTGAGATACTAGCATGGATAGTCTTGCTGTCAAGACTTGGAGCCTGACTGACTGCAGGACGTCACTTCAGCCAGAAGCTCCCAGCTGGTCTCTGCTACTTCCCCTCACCGTCTGCAGCCATATCCACCAAGCATTGTGGCGCTTCCTCCACCGACAATTCTTTTCTTCCCTGCATCCCACGGACCCATTGTCTCCCTAAGTCTATTTCCACAGCCTCCTAACTGGCCCTCTTGTCCCTGATGTCGTTCACCTTCAGTTCACCCCAGCCTGGCTGCCAGAGGAATGTAGAGGCTCCCCTCACAACTCCTGAGGAGACCTCATTTACCACAGAAGAGAGGCCCTTTGTTTCAACTGGATTTTTTCCATCTCTTTAGTTGGTGTTTTCTGAAAGCAGAATGTTGTTTAATGTTTGTTTTTTAAAAATTTGACCAGAGTTGATGGGGAAATGTAGACCAGGGATGTTTGTTAGAAATGCCTACTTCCCTCCC
>NW_006408519.1:2892856-2896506 GCF_000296735.1 Chrysochloris asiatica
CTGCCCACAACCTCCAGGGTCAGATCTGCCGTCTCACACGTGAGATCCTGGCTTTGGGTCTGAACCAGTGCATTGGTAAAGAGGGATAATTAGGACACACATGACACTATGGTTTTGAGGGTTAGACCTCAGGATGTGTACACAAGTCTGACAAGGTTCTTAACACAGCAGGCATTCAAAATACAGTTGCTGTTTTTACTTTTAGTAGTAATGATGTCTTTTTTTTAATCTTGGGGTTTTGTTTCTTGCTATGAAGACTGAAATGAGTTTTTCTTGAAGGTACATATATTTGAAGGCAAATCCCTTGTTAAAGAGCTGTAAGGATCATGTGACCAGCATCTCTACTCCCGCCCACATCAAAACTCAGCCTTGGAAACCCTATATAGGGTCACTGTGAAAACGCATTCCATGGTGTGTAGCAGCAGCAGCGGCGTATCCACACACTGGAATATCATTTATCCATTAAAAGGAATGAAGTACTGGTAACAGTACAGCATAAATGCACATGGAAAACACGCCAAGCAAAGCCAGACACAAAAGACCACACATTGTATGATTCCTTTCATATAAAAGGAAATCATGTAACAGGCAAATTCATCGACAGCAGATTCTATTTGGGGGGACAAGAGTTTGGGGGACAATGGAAGTACCAACCTGTTGCCTGAGTTGATTGTTACTCAGTGACTCTGTGGGACAGAGGAGAGCTTCTCCACAGAGTTTCCAAGGCTGGCGTCCTTACGGCCAAAGACCTCTGGGTCTCTTCTTCTGAGCCACTGATGGGTTCAAACTTCGGACATTTTGGTAAGCAGCCAAGTCCTTAACCATTGTCCCACCAGGGTTCCATAACTTAATGAGTAGAGAGAGGAAGAGAATACAACAAATGCAAGTGAGGCAGGGTGTTAGAGAACTTGGGGATGAATTTAGATGTCCTGGTGTGGGGTTGTGGACTAATGTGCTGGACTGCAAAGTCCATTTGAATCATAAGGTCAGCAGTTCAAGCTCACTAGTCACTCCTTGGAAACCCTATACAGCGTTACTATGGGCAGGAACCGACTCGACTGCACGTAACAACAATCGTGGGCTCTGATTTCCACACTTGAGTACTCATCCTGACATTGGTCATATTCATCTGTCTATAGCTCCGGTCTCTTACAGAGTGCATGGCCCACTCCTAGCAAGCACTAGATTCTGTTTCTCAAATGGATGGATTTATTGTGTCAATTCTTGGGATTTAGCACTCTAGTGCAAACATAACTTACTGTTCTCTTGTGAATGCCCAGAAACATTGAGGGGGATTTCATCATTTAACTTGATTTCTTGGAAATCATAATCATTGTGTGTTTATAAAGTTAATTGACATTTCACACTTCAAACCTGAAACTGAACCCATCCCCGGGATCACCCTTCAGCCAAAACAACCGAACGATAAAGGGAACAGTAACCCCATGTGGAGTGTGCGCTGCCCCCCACCCCCACCCACCCAAAAAAAAATCTCAAGGCAGGGGTAGAAAAGAGCGCTGACTGGAAATGGAGATCCCGTAAAGGAAGCAGCAAGAAGAGGGCTGTTAACATTGTGAAAATTACAATCAATGTTACAAAATACATATGAACTGTTGGGAGGGGAAACGAATGTGATCTGTGAACTTTCACACAAATCACAATAAAATAGATATTTTTTAACTAGTTGGCATTCAATTAAAATAGAATTTGACACATGACTGGCTGGCTCTGCAGCCCCAGAGTCACATGATACCCTTTGACAGTAGCCAACATATGAGAGGTATGTTTTTTCTGCTTTTTTTGGCATTCTGTCTAATTTTTCCAACATATCTGTATTTTTCACTTCCATTTTCCTTCGAGGGGAGGGTTGTCTTTGCTTCAAACTCTTAATTGCCTCGTGTTGGGAGGGAGACCAGAACGTACCATCTCCTCTGACTTACTGCAAGAAGTGTAACTGTCCATGCCTCTGCCTCTTAAGTTATTTCAAGTGTGCTCTTGAGTCAGCTTTATCAGATCCTCACATTCTTTCTGGGGAAACACTGCAGTTTAGGAGACATTGGGACACTGGAATGTATGAACCGACTCTTTGAAAAGGATTAGCGTTGGTTCTGAACCGGGACTGTAATTAGGAAGTGTAAAATTTTTCCATAGCCATAGCTTTCCAGATTTTAATTGGCAGCTTGCCCTCACATCAGAATGTCTTTGGAAAGAAATGATTTTGGAAAGCACTTATCTTTACAAGCAGACTCACAGCTTCAGTCCCTCCTGACTAGAAGGTCAGCTCCTCAGCTCTCTGCTGGGATGCAGTGTTGTCTCTGTTACTGAGTCGGCCTCCTCAGACACAGACTCCACATTAGAGCTGTAAGGAGACAGTGGCAGTTACCAGACTCTTTAAATTTTTTCCTTTTTGATGCCATGGTCAACTAATTTATGTTTTCATACTCTTTTATCGTTAATCTAATTTCCCCTCTATGCTGCTTAACCATTGCTGTCCAAATCTTTTAACATTTCATATTGGTTATTCTCCTCATAATCACACTTCCTTTTTTGTCATTGTTCATTGCATCAATTTACAGCAACTCGCAGGTACCACAACAGGAAATGTGCCCCGTTAAGCCCCATCGTCATGCTGCCGTGCTTGAGACCATCTTTGCCTTCCAACCTAGGAGGCTCATATCCTTTAAGGTGCAGTACATGGTCCCACTCAACAGAAAACTGTCTACCTGTTTTTGGCAGACACACAACCTTTCTCAGTCTACTGGCCTAGAAACCCTGTACTGGTTGCTATGAGTCAGAATCCACGTGACATCATGCAGCAGCGTATTTGATTTACAGTTCAGCATACTTCTGTTTCCTTCCTCCGAAAACACTCTCCCTTGATTCTCTGTCCCTCTCAAGCTACTACTTGTACCTGTCCTTTTCTTCTGATTACTCCATTCTTTATTCTTTTCAACCTCCAAATAAGACAACATGTTAAAAGCTACTTTTGTCTCCTCCAATGAAGTGATCCTTGGTAAAGTCATCAGTAGCATCCTAGATAGTCAAATGACAACATTCTGCATGACTCCAAAGCACTTGTCATTTACAACTACTCCTTTCCTCCTGCAATTCTCACTTCTTCCTCCTTGTACAGCATGTCCTTCATTGTCTCTGTCCAACCTTGACACCAGTGCTTCTCCAACTGAGCTGTGCATCAGAATCACCTGGAGGGCTTGTTAAACTACAGATAGCTGGGTCTCATGCCGGAAGTTTCTTATTCAGTGGTCTAGGGTGGAGCTCAGAGTTTTGCTTTTCTAACAGGATCCCAGGTGATGCTGCTAGTTTTGTTCCAGGGTTCATACTCGGAATCGCTGCCTAGCACACCATGGTTGATGGGTTCAGAGTGTGCTCTTATTACATGTTCATCTTGGTGTCATCTGATCTGGTACCTATGTGCTGATGATTCTGAGAGATCCATCTTTCATTCCATTGCTCTCCAGTGTGGCAAGAATCCAACTGATTTTTGTATGTTGATCTTATATCCTGCCACTTTGCTGAATCATCCAATGAGGTCTAGTAGCCTTTTTACTGAGTCTTTGGGGTTTTCTACGTATAGGATCATATCATCTGCAAATAGAGTTTTACTTCCTCTTTGCCAATTTGAATGCCTT
>NW_006408519.1:2907948-2915211 GCF_000296735.1 Chrysochloris asiatica
CTTCCCCCGTACCCTCCAGGTCTTCAGCACACAGTCGCTCTCCCTCTCTGGATCTAAAGTCTCCAAAATGTTGTCTTTGACAACTTCAATCTTTTCTCCATTTATCACAATGTTATTTATTGGTCCATTGGTGAGGATTTTTGTTTTCTTTACATTGAGGTGTAATCCATACTGAAGACTGGTCTTTGAGCTTCATAAATAATTTAAGTCCTCTTTGCTTTCAGCAAGCATGGTTGTATCATCTGCATATCACAGGCTGTTAATGAGTTTTCCTCCAGTCTTGATGCCACATTCTTCTTCATATAATCCAGTTTCTCAGATTATTTGTTCATCATATAGAATGAATAAGTATGATGAAAGAATACAACCCTACTACACATGTTTCCTAATTTTAAACCATTCAGTGTCCCCTTGTTCTATTTGAACAACTTCCTTTTGGTCTGTGTACAGGTTCTTCATGAGCACAATTGTTCCAGAATACTCATAGCAACCCTATGCGCAACAGAACAAAACACTGCCTGGTCCTGGGCTAACCTCACAGTTATTGCCATGCTTGAGTCCCTTGATGCTGCCACTTTGCCAATTCATCTCGCTGGGGGTCTTCCTCTCTTTTCTGACCCTCCACCTTATCAAATGGAGTCCTGGTATGGCACTGTGTATTAATGTGCCAGACTGCAAAGCCGTTTGAACTGCAAGGTTGGCAGTTCAAGTTCACCAGCTGCTCCTGGGAAACCCAATACAGGGTTGCTATGGGTCGGAAACTACTCGACGGCACTTCACAACAACAATAGCCTTATCAAATATGATATCCCTCTCCAGTGACTGGTCCCTACTGACAATATGTCTAATGTATGAGAGATGAAGTCTGGCCATCCTGGCCTCCAAGGAACACTCTGGTTGTACTTCTTCCAACATAGATCTGTTTGTTCTTTTGGTAGCCCATGGTACTTTCAATATTCTCCTCCAACACCAGAACTCAAAAGCATCAATTCTTCTATGGTCGTCCTTATTCACTGTTCAGCTTTTGCATGCATATGAGGTTATTGAAAATACCATGGCTTGGGTCAGGTGCACCTTAGTCCTCAAGCTGACATCTTTGCTCTTCAACACTTTAAAAAGGTCTTGTGCAACTGATTTGCCTAATGC
The DNA here is from genome assembly GCF_000296735.1 of Chrysochloris asiatica. Taxonomy (NCBI): domain Eukaryota; kingdom Metazoa; phylum Chordata; class Mammalia; order Afrosoricida; family Chrysochloridae; genus Chrysochloris; species Chrysochloris asiatica. The sequence goes on from NW_006408519.1 coordinate 2,909,095, forward strand.
AATACGTCATTTGATTTCTTGACTGCTGCTTCTGTGAGCTGATCCAAGAAGAATGAAATCCTTGACAACTTCAATCTTTTCTCCATTGATAAGAATGTTGTTGATTGGTCCAGTGGTGAGGATTTTTGTTTTCTTTACATTGAGATGCAATCATACCATAGGCTGTGGTCTTTGATCTTCATCAGTAAGTATTTTAAGTCCTCTTCACTTTTAGCAAGCAAGGTTGTTAATGAGTCTTTCTCCAATCCTGATGCCATATTTTTCTTTATATGATCCAGCTTCTTGGATTATTTGCTCAACATACAGGTTGAATTAGTATGGTGAAAGAATACAGCCCTGTTGCACACCTTTCCTAATTTTAATAACAGAGAAACATTTGTCAGTAACCACCTAACAATCTCTTTCCTACTGGGGTACTGGGGGAGGGTTGTTTCCCTTCCCATTTTCCTATGAATTACTCTTATTTCTTACATCTGTAAATCCCATGCAGGGAAGCTGCAATACCAAATCAGACACAGCTTCTTGGGTTGCTGCTTTGTTTTGCAGTAATAATTTTAAATGGGGTGCCCACACAGATGGGTGCCCCTTGAGTACCATAACCACCATGATGTGTGTAAGTGGCATAATCATTAGTTGAATATTGTGATCACCATAAAGCCATTCCAAGATTGCTTCCATATGAAGTCCATCAGCTGCTTCCTTTGGAATGTTTCATTGAGTATTTATAGTGGGGAAGGACAATTTCCCTACTGAGGGTAAACAGACTTTACTGTAAATTTGACCCAGTCCACTAAGATGGCTGTCCCCTCTGGGTTAACTTTTTGTGTAAATGGATCCAGTATTAACCATTTGTGGCAATTCCATGGTGAGTTGTGGGTCTTGCATCAACCCAAACATATGCTTCCATTCTGTGATGTTTAAAAGTAAAGTTGTTGTTAAGAGCTGTTGAGTCATTTCTGACTCAGCAATTCTGTATAGGGTTTCCAAGGAGCGACTAGTGAGTTTGAACCATCGACCTTGTGGTTCAGACCAACCTTGAAGTCAAGTGCTTTATCCCACAAAGTAAAGTTATTGCTCCTAAATTTATCACTCTCACAGTCCATTTTAGTAATGGTTTCTCAGGAAGCAGGAATACTTAGCAACAAACTGAAGCAATTCCTTTACAGCATACCCTCTGGTTTCAATAGTTTCTTGGCTTTGCCTGTTCCCCTCCCAGACTATTGTTTTAGTGACCAGTGGCCATTGGAGTACTTCCTGTTGTTTTCAGCCAATTTTTCTTTTCTGAGTGGGATCTGAGACGAGAGGTCGTTGTTCTGACTGATCCAGTGCTACATCAATGCCTACATTCTTTTTCCTTGTCATTGCAGCTACTACTGAAAACAAAACTGTTCCTTGTCAGTCTGTGTTTCTGTATGCATCCAATTAGCTAAGTTCATCAGGAGTTAAATCCACATCTACTAATGCTATATCCCAGGAATAGCTTTTGCCTTGGGTAGGTGATTGCAAAGTAACAGCTGCTTTAAACCAACCGGTGTTTTTTCTCTCCCATCCAGAAACTAAAGCTTTCTCATTCTCTCATTTATCCCCTTTCTCCCCAAACCACATATTACAGTGAGTTGTGGCTGTTGCAGTGAACCCCGCCATTCTGACATAAAGTTCAACAATAGTTTCTTTTAGAAAGATCTGCATAAGGTTGATTCCTATGAGGTGGAGGTAAAGACATCCTAAAGGTCTGACTTTCTTGAAGTGCTCAACCACTCCATGATAACCTGGGATCCACCACTCCTCCTCCTCCCACTATTCTCCCCAATGTCCCAGAGCTCCATCATTCACTGCAATGTTTCACAGAACTTACTGTCAAGGAGATGACTCACACTGTTGTGGAGATGGGCAAGTCTCAAATCTGCAATTCAGACGTTGGTCTGGAGGATTCTCTTCACTCACAGAATTGGACTGTTGGCGCACAAGACTGTGGAAGCTGGCAAGTCGGGTCAGGCTGCTGGCTCAAGTCCCAAGTACCAGAAGCCAGATTATTAATCAAGCAAAGGTGCACACAGCTCACTCAGCTTACCACAATGACTTTATTTTATGTCCATGCCAGAGTTGCAAGTGAGTACAATCACAATGAACTCTGCTAACATCCATGGCTGTCTCATGTCATCCTATCAGCATCTTCTCGCACCTTCTCTCACCCACATCCCACGGGAAGAGAATCGTTTGATAGAAGTTACAAAGACTAAGGGTAAAAGAGACATATTAAATAATTCACTACACCACATGGTCCATTTCAGCTTATTAATGCTTAGGATATAAATCTTCATGTGTTTCATTTTTAACAACTTCCAATTTTCCTAGATTCATACTTTCTACATTTCATGTTTCAGTTATTAATGGGTGTTTGCAGCTGTTTCTTCTCATTTTGAGTTGTGCCTTATCAACAGTGAAGGTTCTGAAAGCTTTGCTCCATTTCATGTCGTTAAGGTCAAGTCTGCTTTGAGGAGGCAACTCTTCCCCAATTGCATTTGAATGCCTTCCAAGGTGAGGGGCTGACTCATCTTCTGGCACTTTTTCTGACAATGTTACACTACTCCTCATACTGTGTTCAGCAGCCAACCATTCAGAAGTGGTCCACCTCCTTCCTACTCTGTCTGTCCACCATGGGTGATCCTGCTGGTATTTAAAATACCAGTGATATAACTTACAGCATCACAGCAACAAACAAGCCACCACAGTATGACAAACTGACTGGTGATTGTTTTTGTTAGGTGGCCTCAAGTCAATTCTGGCTCAGATTGACCCTATGTGACAGACAGTACTGCCCCACCAGATTTACTAGACTGTGGGGCTGTAGAATAAGTATAGGACTGCAAGGTCAGTTTGAAACACAAGGTTGGCAGCTCACACTTACAAAGTACTCCTCGGAAACCCTATACTTGGTCATTATGAGTTGGAACCAATTCAACAGCACTTAAAAAGAACAACAACAACAACAATCTTTACTTTGTGCTATAGGATAACTATGGCGTTCTAGTGTGGATAAACACTGGACTGCTAACTGCAGGGTCTATGATTCAATCCCACCAACCATTCCTTGAAAACCCTCTCCAGGGTCTTGAGGATTGACTCAGTGGCACTTAATAACTACAACATAGACTCACTAGGAGTCAGAGTCTGCTCATCAGCACAAAGACAACAGCAACCAGAGTCTTCATGGAAACAGATTTTCTGGTCTTCCACAGAGCCATTGGGGAGGTTCAAACTGCTAACCTTTTGGTCTGCAGCTGAGTGCTTCACTACTGTGTCATTGGGACTCTTCAAGGAGAAGTAGCCATTGTGAACACATGTACCCGTAAGGCAAGGTGGGATTCAGAGGGGCTAGAGCAGCCAGTAAGAAAAGGAAAGAGTCTAGCCCATCAAATAGCTGAGGGAAGTCTGGTAAATAGAGAGTGCTCCCAGACAGACCTAGAGGAACTCAGATACACAGATAAATATGCAGCCAGGAACCAAAACCAAAATAGTGAATGGGAGGCGCCAAACTCAACACTTGGAGGCAAACATGACTCAGATGAATAGAGTGATAAGATGTCAATAACATACCAGAGGATATCACAAGAGGATTCATGTTTAGGTGTTGGACTTCTAACCACAAGACTGGCAGTTCAAATCCACCATCCACTCCTCTGGAGAAACATGATGAAGCTGTCTTCTCCCATAAAGAAACCCTATGTAGATGTTGTTTTTAAGTGCTGTAGAGTCGGTTCCAACCCATAGGACCCTGTATAGGTTTTTTGAGAAGCAGCTGGTGAGCTTGAACCACCGACCTTGCAGTCCAGCCCATTAACCCACAGCACTACAGCAGGTCACTATAAGACAGAATTGAGTCAATGGAAGTGGGTTTGGATTTGATCACATTCATGTCCATAAGCAAAAGTTGGACAGTTTGGGAATTATTAAACATTGAAAAGTATTGCTACTATAAGGAATAATTTATTATCAATCTATTTTAACATTTCAATAAATTCTCCCAAGGCATCTGGACATAAATATGCTTGACATGCTGCTTTGCACACACGCTCAATGAGTTTTAGCTAGCGTTAAAGTTAATAACTGACTAATATTCAGTGAACGAGCACTATTACGATATGTGTTGTTAAAACACAGGACAAAATTTCTATACCTATATATATGTAAATGCCCAGGAATGTTCTGGAAAGTACTGGGGAGAGGTCCACAGGGGAAGTGAGGAGATCCACAAGATGTACGTTTGTTACTGTGAGAATATATTCAAGGTCTGTATTATTTTTTTTAAATTAGAACATACATGTATATATGTGTGTGTGTTATGTAGAAAGGCAGAGTTTGGGTTTATGTAAAGGAAGAAGTAATCAAATCCTGTCATTATGACTTATAACATGGGAATTTATCCTCTTAGCATGGGTCTTACAAATTACTTTAAAAGTATTCTTGGTGTTGATCCTTGTAATTTATACTCACCATTTAATGCAGTGGTTTTCAAACATTAGGAAGTTGTGAAACTAGTATAGGGAGTTTCAATCAGCACTGTCTTATAAAAAGAAAGAGACAAAGAGTAAAAGAAGGAATGAGAGAGACAGGAAGGACAGAAGGAAGAAAGAGGGAAAGTAGGGAGGGAGGGAGGAGAAAACAGCAGAACAGACTAGAAAAAAATTCGTGTGCTTCGCAGGTAGTAAGAAAAAATATTGTTTTGTGAAACTTTGTTGTATGAAATGTGTTTCTTACATTTTCTTGGGTCATGGTGGTGGTGTTAAGTGCTGTAGAGTCAGTTCCGACCCATAGCGACCTTGGATAGGGTTTCAGAGGAGTAACTGGTGAATTTGAACTGCTGACCTTGCAGTTCAAACTGACCTTGTGGCTGAGTGTTTAGCCTACAGTGCCACACCAGGGCTCAAAAATTTAAAAACATTGATTTAATTTACGCTGCTCACCCAAACTGATTTTTATCTTTTATGCATTTGCACGATACCATTATTTTGAATAATTAAACACTAGGGAAAACAAACGAACACTTCCTATGTATTCTTGCCCATTTTCTCAGTAAGTTCAACTTTGAACAGCAGAGCCAAATGTGTTGTAAATGTTGATGTAGACACTGGCCCTTGCACACACTCATTAACGTGCTCAAAGACTCTCTAAGTGAGGTATTCAGGAGGCTTCACTGAGGTTCTCAAGTGTGCTGTTCATTGCAGCCTAGTGAGGAAACCAGCCAGCAAATGAATGAGCTGTTGAGAATTTATTTTAACCCAGATTTTCTATTACAATATATCCGCAAGATCCATGTAGAATCATGAATATTTCACCTTTTCTAATAAACTATCAAGAAGTCGTACTTATATACACAGGAATTTAGGAGTTGACATTTCTGAAATCATGTGTCCAGGATAAGCATATATTTACTGTGTGAGTCTATAGTTACATTTGTCCATGTAAATCTAGTAAATTGCACTGATCACCTCCAGTATGCTTAGTCAGTGGCATTTCTCAGCTTTACTCACAATGGAGACTAAACTGCCCTCTTTCTAGGAGCTTTTTCAGACCCCAACCAGCTCACTTTTACTCTTGGAGTTAAACTAGCTCTTTAAGCATCTTCTGCAATGCAGGACTATTAATTGGGAATTAAAGTCAAATTGAATGAATTTCATTATCTGTCTTTACTGTTTCCACAACAGAGAACAGTTTACAATAATCCATTATCCTGCATAACTATATTATTTTTGCAATACATTACATTATATATGTGAAGGGACTTCAATAAGTTCATGGAAAAATGGAATGAAGAGATAATGGAATTTTCCCATATACTTTTGAAGCATCTTTATATATACACATACATATGTATATACATGTAAGTTTTGCATATACTGTAGTTGTGAATTTTTTGTAAAAAAGTTTTATTTGGTATTTTGTTTTTTCATTTATGTAATAGTACATTTTTACCTAGTATGCTTAATTATCCACTCAGTTTTTTTTTTTTTAATTAAATGTTTTGATTTTGCATTGAGTGAAAGTTTACAGGGCACATCATCAGCTTCACATTCAACCATTCATATAGCTTGTTTCATTACATTGATTATTATCCCC
>NW_006408519.1:2915589-2935778 GCF_000296735.1 Chrysochloris asiatica
CCCACTCATAGTGACCCTGTATAGGGTTTCTGAGGAACGACTGGTGAGTTTGAACCATTGACCATCCAGTTCAAACCCACTCATAGTGACCCTGTATAGGGTTTCTGAGGAACGACTGGTGAGTTTGAACCATTGACCTTCCAGTTCAAACCCACTCATAGTGACCCTGTATAGGGTTTCTGAGGAACGACTGGTGAGTTTGAACCATTGACCATCCAGTTCAAACCAACCTTGCGATCCAGTGCTTACCCTACAGTGCCACACTAGGATTCAAATCTTTACAGGAGCAAAAAACCTTGTTTCTCCTATGGAGTGGCTGGTAGATTTTAACTGCTGACTTTACAGTTAGCAGCCCAGCGTGTGACCTACTATAACACCAAAGCCCCTTTGAACTAGCTATAGATGATTGGTGTGTGTTTCAGTGCCTTTCAGTTGGTTCTGACTCATAGTAACCCTGTATAGGGTTTCTGAGGAGCAGCTGGTGACTTTGAACTGTTGACCTGTGGTTCAAACCAACCTTGTGGTCTAGTGCTTATCCTACAGTGCCACACCAGGATGATGGCATTTCTCACATGAATTTTTGCTTATAGAAGCAGTGTCTCTGCTGTTTGGCTCTAAGAAATAGTGGGTCCTAAAAAGAAGAGCAGCAACTAGTTTTGTCTATTTACTACTGAACTAGATTTCCCTTACCAGCATTCTCAGAATCAAGTTCTATTTTCAGTCCATACTACTACTTGGGTTACTTTACTAAGACAGAAGAGTGGAAACAGAAACCTTTGGGGAAACCCTACAAATCTGATCCCATACTTTGGGTATTTTAGTGATCGTTGTGATGACAGGGCCTTAAGACGCTAAGAGTCTTCCAGGTTCTACTACGATTCTTTAATTGCATAAATGTGATCGGGGTGTCATACGATCTTAGCGTATAAAGAGTAGTAAGGAAACAAATTCCGAGCAAATCCTCCAGTTAGTCCTGCCCAAGTACAGATGTGGAATGTTTTTCCTCACACCATTACCCCAGTAGGTGTCTAGAGAGACCACTCTCCTTTAGGAAGTTTTAAGAGTATCTTGTAACATTAATAGGTAAATCAGAAAGGACCAAGTCTTGGACACAGATAGGTGCCCCTTGTACGGAATGGCTAATGGATGGCAGAGAACCTGTTATCAGGTGTTGTATATATTGTTGTTGTTGTAAGGTGCCATCAAATCAGTTTCAACTCATAACAACAGAACAAAACACTGTTGACTCCTGAGTCATCCTAAACTGATATGCACAGACAGTGAATGGAGGATGATACACACGCTTCCATTCTCTAACTACACCCACAGGAGACAGTTGGTGAGAGCCTAAGAAAACATCAATATGAAATCATCAATTAAATATAAATATGAAAGCACCACAATGCCCCTGAAACAACAGACAATTTTAGCTGGCACAAAGAAACAAGAGAGAATGGTTCAAACAAATGACCAAGATGCAGAGCCAGAAAATGTTTCTGGGGGAGAAAAGGTAATGGAACTCACTGAAAAAAATTCAAAAGAATGATATTTAGGTATCTTCAAAGGATTGACAGAAAGATTGAGGAAAGTAATGAGAACATAGAAAAAAACCTTTAGAAGAATTCGGGAAAACAGTTTAAGAACAAGCAGACAAAATAAATGCAAATTTTGAAACAATAAAAAAACCTGAAATTAAAAATCCAGAATAACATTTAAGATTTCAGAAATGCACAATACATTGAAAGGGCAAAGGAGTAGATTTGAAACAATGGAAGCCCAAACAAGTGAGCTTGAAGATAAATCTCACAATACTAGTATGCTAAAAGAACAATCAGAAAAAAGAATGAAAAGAATCTGAGGAAAGCCTATGAGTTATGTGGGACACCATGAAAAGGTATGACTTATGGGAGCTCTGGTAGCGTAGTGGTTACGAATCGGGCTGTGAACCTTAAGGTCAGCGGTTCGAAACTACCAGCTGCTCTGTGGGAGAAAGATAAAGCTTTCTACTCCCGTAAAGATTTACACCCTCGGAAACCCCTGTACAGGGTCACTATGGGTCGGAACTGACTCGACGGCACTTAACAACAACAACATGGGTGATCAGAATTCCAGAACAGAAAGAGACAAAAAGCACAGAGGAAATCAAAGAATTTTTGGTAGAAAACTTCCCTAACATCATGAACGATGAGAAGAAAAGCGAACAAGAAGCTGGATGAACTCCAAACAGGACAGATCCCAAAAGAAAATCACCAAGACATATCATAACCAAGCTTTCCAAAACAAAAGACAAGGAAAGAATCCTGAGAACAGCTGGAAAAATGAAAAGTTACCTACAAAGGAGAACCAATAAGACTAAGCTCTGATTTCTCATCAGTAAACATATGGGGGGAAAGGCAATAGAATGACATATATAACATTTTGAGAGGAAAAAAATGCCAATCAAGAATCATATAACCAGAGAAGGGACAAAGACTGGCAGAGTGAGGCGCGACTTAGAGAGCTGGCCTTGGGGCTGGGGACTGCTGGCTCGGCCAGTCCAGTGCGTCTGATGGACTGTGGGCCTTCTTCATCGTAAGAACATTTTCCTTGACCTTTAGGTGCTTTTATATTTTCTTCATCTCAAAGAAAACAAAATTCTGAACTCAGGACTTGGCAAGCATTTTTTTATTGTCTCATGAAGCAGGTAGCCCTGATTCTTTAACCCAGCCACTTTCCCTGCTCTTCAGATATGGATCTCTCTTCTGTACAGTTTACTTCCAGGATTTGGAATGGAAAAGGACCCTTTTCTTTTTTTTTGTTCCACCTCTCAAATTCAACAGAGAAGCCCCTAGGAATGCGGGCATCACGTGACTTCTCTGAAGCGTCAACTGACATGTGTCTTCTGCTGCTATTTGCTGAATTGTTAGGAAATTGTTTTGAAAACTGAAGTCTGATGTTTATTTTCTAACATATGCTTTGATGGTGGTATTTGTGAATGCTTTACCTTTTGTTCCATACAAGAGGACTAAATAAACAGTAAACATGGATGACTTCAAGATTTTTTTTGTTTTGTTTTATGTTTTAATGTCTTCCAGATTTAGTCAATATCATGAAAAGCACAGTTCAGACAGCAACAGTAAATGTCAAATATACATTCTAATTTGCAATGAGCAGGATGGTTGGAAAGAAATTACATATATTTATGTATCTAATCCTGGTCCATTTCCTATTTCATGAATAAACAAGGTTCCACATTTTCAATTAAACCTTTGATGTGATAAAGAGGCAAAAATACAAGATCTCAGTTAATTTTCATATGTGAATAAAACGTCACAGTCTCTGTACTAATCCACATTTTTGCATGTATAAGTCCACATTTTTGGATGAGAAAAGGGATTTCTCTTCTAGAGAAGGAAGCTATGTTTCACTTTTCCTCAGAAGTCTTTGGACATTGATACTTGAAAACGTTTTTGGGTTTTTGTTTTTTTTTTTCCATCTAAGGAAGAACTATAGTATGCAGAAGCTAACCCTATGAATACATACATGGGTTTAGTGGAAGAGTGATAAATGAAAACAAAACTGTTTTAAGTACATTGATTGACTCCTTTTCACCTCCCTGGGAAGTGAAGCTGCTTTGGTACAAATTACTTCATCTTTCCTTGTGGATTCTTATATAATAGCACTTGAAACTTGGTTTCTCACGCTACCATGGCTGAAAGAAAACTGGTTTGAGTGGTTTTTCAGTTCACAAGATGCTGATGGGACCCTACAGTATTGCCTGTCTTCAACTGTGGACAAAAAAGGGAGCTGGGGGAGGGGATTTAGAAAAGATTTTATGTAAATCCTTTCTTCTAAAAAAAGAAGCACAGATGCCTTATGTAGCTACATAGGACTATATGGCATTTTACATTCTTTAGTTCCATTTTCTATAAAACAATAGAGTAACTTTTCCTCTTCCATTCAAGATAACTACTTGAGGGTTTGATTTGTTTTTCTAGGTTACAGGTATGTTAGGCTGAAAAGGTTGAAACTCAGGTAACTTTCCTTCAGTTTCTCATAAGAGAATGGGCCTCAGAAATGCTGGTTACATCCCTGTAGATTTAGAAAACAATCAGGGTTTGAAAAAAATACTCAAACAAGAAATATAATTTCTTTCTTTTTTTTTTTTTTTAATTTGCCATTCCAATTTATTGAAATGAGTAAATTTATAGCTTTACTTGCATATAGAAAAGTGCACAAGAGAAAATAAGTATGTACAAAACAGTTGTGTGGCTGAATATCACTTTCAAAAAATTTTTTCGTCTTAAAAAATTCAATTACTTAGAAATAGTTGCCTCTAGTTTAGCACATTTAGCAGTTTGGACAAGGACATATAATTTCAACAAGAAATATTGATCTTCCTTTTCTTCACTTAAAATTTATGCCACATGAACAGACTGTAGAAGAAAGTTGTCCTTATTTCTAAATCAACAGGATCATTGTGTTAATTGTTAGATACTTACGTAGGAAGAAAATAAAAAATCTATTTATGATCATTAAAAAAAATCATGTATCTGGCAAAGGTGTCACTCAAATATAACAGCAAAATCAGGACGTTTCCAGGTAAATCAAAATGAAAGGAATAAGCAAGCCAACTTTATAAAAACTACTAAAGTGTGTTCTTTGGACTGAGTACAACAGCAGACAAAACCCTTAGATTAATGTACATGACACCACCACCCAGAACTCAATCCCGATATTGTTGTTAAGGGCCATCGAGTCAGTTCTGACCCATAGTGACCCTGTATAGGGTTTCTGAGGAGCAGTTGGTGAGCTTGAACCACTGACCTTGCAGTTCAAAGCTACTTTGCAGTCCAGTACATTAACCCATGATGCTGTACCAGGATTCCAGATATCAAAGTATTTAAAACACACGTGCAAGACTGAAAGTAAGGAACCAGAGATATCCATTTATAAGGAAGTCAACTACAAAACAAAAAGAGAAATAGTGTGGATATAGAACTTTCAAATAAAAAAAGAGGAAAATCAGTAAAATATAGTAAACATGAACAAAATAGAAATGAAAATGAAAAGAAAGTCCACAAAATGAACTCAGCACCCAAAATTATGTGGAACAAAGATACCAGCAACACCACAAGAAAATTATTGTTGTCAGGTGCCATTGAGTCAGAACCGACTCATAGTGACCCCATGCACAGCAGAACGAAACAATGTCCATTTCCGGGCCAACCTCACCACCGCTGCCACACTTGAGTCCATGCCACCTGGCCAATCCATCTCTTTTTCTCCGACCCTCCATCTTACCAAGCATGATATCCTTCTCCAACGACTGTTCCCTCCTGACAATATGTCCCAAGTATGAGAGACGAAATTTAGCCATCTTGGCCTCCAAGGAGCACTTAACTATTGATAATTACACTGACTGTAAGTGGATTAAATGCACCAGTCGAGAAACAGAGAGAACAGAATGGATAAGGAAACAGGATCCTTCAATATGCTGTCTACAAGAGACATATCAAAGAGATGAAGACAACCTAAGTGCCTATCGACAGAAGAATGGTTAAATAAAATTTAGTACATACACACAATGGAGTATTTATACAATGTTGAAGAATAATGAAGAGTCTGATAAACACCTCACAACATGGATGAACCTGGAAGACACGCTGAGTGACATTAGTCAATCCAAAAGGGCAAATATTGTATGAGACCATTATTCTAAAAAGTTAAGAAAGGTTTTCTTGATAAAAGAAACATTCTATGATGGTTACTGGAGTGAGAGGGGGAGGGAAATTATTTACATCCTAGAGGGTTTGTTGTTGTTGTTAAGTGCTGTCAAGTCGGTTCTGACTCATAGCGACCCTGTGTTGGGCTTCCAAGGAGTGGCTGGTGGGCTGGCAGTGCAGTGCTTATCCTATAGTGCCATAAACATGTGTGACAGGGCAGGCAATATACAAGAGGAAGGTTGGCAGAGGAAAGATGATGGTAGCAGGAGACACAGGAGACATGCAAGTGCTAAATGAATAGAGGTAAATATTGCTAACTGTTGGTACATGAAGGGGATTGCAATCATTTTAATGAAGCACAGTATATGACTTGTTGAATGTAAAACTGATGACCTACTCTGAACTGTCACTCAAATCATAAAAAAAAAAGTTAAAAAAACAGAAAGCAATGAAATACTGATACATGGATAGATTCTGAAAGCATTATGCTAAATGAAAACTTCCAGAAACAAAATCATACTGTATGATTCCATTTAAATGAAATACCCTGAGTCGGTAAATCCACAGAAACAGAAAACAGATTGGTGGTTGCCAGGGCCTAAGGAGAAAGGGGAGTGGAAGGTAACTGCTTAATGGGTACTGGGTTTCCTTCTGTGGTAATGACAATGATTTGGAACTAGGTGACTGCCCAAAATTGTGAATGTACTAATACCACTGAATGGTTCACTTGAAAATGGGTCATTTTATGTTATGTGCATTTTACTTCAATAAATAAGAAAGGAAGAAATCCTTGCCCTTAAAGAGTTTATATTCTAGAGGGGGGAAGACAAACACAGCAAATGAAGTAAATGAGAATAAGAAGATGCTAATAAGAAGATGCCATTGAGAGAAATAAAACTCGTAGTTCTGTGATAGGAGGGAGAGGACTGTAATTTCAAATAATATATGTTGTAGCAAAACACACACACACTCAGTCCTTAAAATGACACTAAGAGGATTTATTCAGGGAAAAGTAACACAGCACCAATGATGCATTTGAATGCAGGAAGATACCAACCCAGCAAGTAAGAACTCCAACTAAAGACTTATAACAAAGACAGTCATAGTCCAGGGAACAAAGAATTTACAACATAGTAATTTGGTTAGTCTTTGATTGAGGCCACAAAGGAGTGAACACAGAAGGAATAGACTGAGTATAGAGACTTACAATGATTCATTTCAGGAATGAATTATAGAGGTTTTCAGTCATAGGCAAATATCCTTCAGGTGGGATGATAAAAACATCATGTTTTTATGTTAAACAGTTTTATGTTAAACAGTTTTAGCCAGATGTCTCAGGAATTTGTGAACACTAACTTGGTACCAGGACCTCATTTCTCTAAAACAGATTGTTAAATAAAAAACTCTTGAAGTTGTCTGGTACCACTCTTTAGGTAAGGCTGGCTCCAAAACCCATTAAACAACTCTCTTGATTACGTCCTTGTCATGAAGGAATCTCTCTTGGGCCCACTTTCTACAAAACACAGCTGTGTCATGATTCCCCTTCCTTAGACGCATTTCTCTCACACCCTGGTTGACTTATTTCCCCAGCCCACCTCACCTTCACAATAAAAATACAAACAACCCACTGCCATTGAGTCAACTGTGACTCATAACAACCCTATAGTAGAGTACTAGGACTGTCCCATATAGGATTTCTAAAGTTGTAAATCTTTATAGGAGCAGAAAGCCTCACTTTACCTGTGGAGCAGCTGGTGGGTTTGAACTTCTGACCTTGTGGTTAGCAACCCACTGCTTAACACACTATGCCACCAGGGCTCCTTGGCCATAGAAAGAAATTATTTTAGTTTTTATGACTTCTAGCAAGAGCCAGATAACAGGAGCTTACGGGAGGTTTGGAGTCCTGGTGTGGCATTATTGGTTCATGCATTGGACTGCAAAGTTGTCCTAACCTGCTCACTAGCTGCTCCTCAGAAACCTTGTACAGGGTCGCTATGGGTTGGAACTGACTCGATGGCACTTCACCACCACCACAACAACGGGAAGTTTGCTTTGATTCTGCAGCTAAGTAAACATGGAGACCCAGGCAGCCAGGTAAGTAAGAGACCAGTTTCATTCAGTAAAAACTGAGTTTAATCGTCATTTAATTTTGATCAAAAAGGCTTTATGAATTTCTTCTTTATACATGTCACCCCTGAGGAAGTGAGATGAAGGATGGAATCATGCAGCTTTCTGGGGTAGGAGCATCCAGGCAGAGGGAACAGCAAGGGCAAATGCCCTGGCCCAGATGGAAACTGCATTTGTCATTGTGGCTGGTCTGGAGTGAAGGTCCATTCCCGTAGGGTCAGTTCTGACCCATAGTGACCTGCTGGACAGAGTAGAGCTGTTCCCCTGGGTTTCCTGGGCTGTAATCCATAGGGAAGCAGATGGCCACATCTTTCTCTCAGAGAATGACTGGGGGATTCCAATTGACAATTTTTTGATGACTGGCCAAGCACTTAACCATTGTGCTGCCAAGACTCCATAGCCTGGAGTGACCAGGGACAAAGTAGAAGGAGCCCAGGTTCCAGAACTTCTGCATAGCCAGGTTGTGCAGGGTCCCACTATGGACAAGGAGAGTTTAGAATAATGCCTCTTCACTGATGTCCCTTGGAGTCTTGGAGTGGCGCTGTGGGTTAATGCGCCAGACTGCAAAGCCATTTGAACTGCAAGGTTCGCGGTTCAAGCTCACCAGCTGCTCCTCCTATACAGGGTTGCTATGGGTGGGAACTGACTCCATGGTACTTAACAACAACACTGATGTCCTTCAGAATACTGGCTGTTGGGATGCTGACTATAAATAACAAATCAGAAGAGGGTTCATTTAAAAATTACTGAAATTGCACAGTTGATGTGTAGGAACTTCTAGGAAATCCTGAGAATTCAAAAGGTTTTCCTCAAGTACTAGGAATGGGAATCTGGGTTTATTTCATTTGCTCTCCACCTCTGGCACTTTTCTGCTGTGACAACCCCCTTCCCCAAGGGCAACAGATGAAATAGTTGCAGATAAAATTATCACAGGTTAAAATATGCATTGAGAAAAACATGGCGAAATAATTTTCATTGAAACTACAGGTATACCTCACAGATATTGCTGATTTGGTTCCAGACCACTGCCATAAAGTGAATAACATATTTGCAGCTTAAACCGACTGACCAGCTGCTCCTTGGAAACCCTATACCCAGTTGCTATGAGTCGAAACTGACACAATGGCACTAATCCACAACAACAAACAGTGCATGTAAAAGTAATGTTTACACTATATGTATACTATAGTCCAGCAAGTGTACAGTTGCATTATGAGAAAGGTTGAGATGTAGTAAGAATTACCAAAATGTGACACATAGACAGGAATTGAGCACATACATAGAAAAATGGTGCCAGACAGACTTGCTTGAGGCAGGATTCCTGCAACCTTTCAATTCATAAGAAAAATGCAGGATATGGAAATGGAATAAAGCTAAGTGCCATAAAGTAAGGAATGCCTGCCTACAGTGGTCTTCTCCAGCACCTTCAGTGACATCTTCATTATATATGTGAGGGTCCCTTTGGGTATCTTTCTCCCTTGCAAAGGGCCAGATTTAGCGGGTCACCCTCCAATCTTGGGTTCTGTCACCCTTGCATTTTGTCAGGTAGGATCTTTCTGTTGGGCATGGTGGTGGGAGTTGGGGGCTCAGGTTACTGGAGATAGACTCAGGGTTGAGAGGGAAATGACTCAGGGAATCACATGAGATTTGTAGCTGTATGTTTGATAGCTAGAGTGGCACATCTTTTCTCATCAAGACATGGAGTCCTGATGTAGTGCTGTAAGCACTGGACCTCAAGGTCAGTTTGAACTGCAAAGTTGGCTGTTCAAATTCACCAGCCACTCCTAGGAAGCCTTACATAAGGTAACTGTGAGTTGGAACCGATTGGATGGTACTTTAACAACCACAGTGGAGTCCTTAGGTCAACTATACCAAAAGGTTGGTGATTGGAACTACCTGTTACTCCCCAGGAGAAAGAGATGGCAGTCTTTTTTCATGAAGAGTGTTGTTGTTGTTGTTAAGTGCCATTGAGTCAGTTCTGACTCATAATGGGTTCTGACTCATAACTCTATACAGGGTTTCTGAGGAACGGCAGGTGGGTTTCAACCACCGACTTTGCACTTAGCAGTCCAGTCCTTATCCTACAGCACCACACCAGGATTCATGAAGATCACAGCCTTGGAAACCATATGGGACAGTTCTACTCTGTCCTTGAAGACCTTGAACCTGACAGGGATTCTAAAGGCTATCCCATCTCTACCCCTATTATCAGCACGTCTGCCCTCAAAATGGCTTTGACAAATGGGGCAATGAATTTCTAATTCCATTATGTTGACATATTTCTTTTTCACAACCTTTCTACTCAATTAACATCTACCCAATCAATTATTTTCACCAGGCTCTAATTAGAAATGCCTGCCAGCTGCTCATCAACTACATGCTGAACCTTGATATTCTTCAAGTGAGGTCTGAGTGTGTCGAGTGGGCTGATGATGCCATTCCTTCATTTCCTGAAGAGATGCTTTCTGAGTGCCTGCTGTGTGCTGATCACTGATAGCTGTGAGAGCTGCAAAGAGCAAAGGAAAGAATCCTGACCCCCAAGAAGATTTTCTTATTTAGGAATATTGAAAGGACTCAAACAGCCATATATACCCTCCAGCCCAGGGATCAATTTCAGTCCTCTTCTTGGAAACTGAGGATCGTTATGCCCTACTGGGGGAAGAAAAAGAAACCCTGGTGGTTCTGTGGGCTAGGCATTAGGCTGGTAACTTCAAGGTCATTGGTTCAAACCCAGCAGCTACTCTGAGGGAGAAAGACGAGGCTATTTGCTCACATAAAGATTTACAGTCTTGGAAACCCTCAACAGGGCTGCGAAGAGTCAGACTTGACTCAGTAAAAGTGGATTTTGGGGCAGAGAGAATCTGGTGGGGCAGTGGCTACAGTGCTTGGCTACTAACCAAAAGGTTGAAGGTTCAAACCCACCAGCCCCGACACAGGAGAAAGATGTGGCAGTCTGCTTCTGTTAAGAATCTTCCCAATCTTGGAAACCCTATGGGGCAGTTCTAACCTGTCCTATAGGATTGTGTGAGTAAGAGTTAATTTATGGCAATAGGTTTGGTTTTGGTTTTGGAGCCCAGAAGTCATGGAGGGCAGCTGCTTAGGGCAGGGGTGCTAATAATGATTGAGGAACAGTGAGGCTCAGAGACGGCAAGTGTGACCATAGGGTCATCTAGTGGTCTGGCGATGATTTGGGGAGAAGAGACTAGACATTACAAGCAAAGATCTTTTGGAGATGCCCAAGTGCAGAACCAAAGAAAGATTGAATTGCTGTAAGGTAGGAACATCTTAGAGGAGAGAGGGAGAGGTTCCAAGTCCATTTATTCCAGGAAAGAGAATGCTCTCTGCTGTCCTACCTCCTCTAACAATATTTACTTCCTTCTCCTTGGACCTGGAAGGGATTCAAACTGCTTCTGTGTCCATCCTGGGAACTGAGGGCAGAACTGAAGAGTTCATGTATGTAATGTGCTTGAAGTAGTTCCTGGCACAGGGTAAGCGCTACGCTGTCTAAATGTCTATCTGTTGTCGTAACTGTTACAGTGCCCAAATGTTCAAACATGTATACCTGGGATTTTCATCAGCAGCGGGAGTGATAAAAGTTCTATGCAGGCAATTATGCAAGGCAGCTGGCATGCCTCTGCTCCAACCAGAATCACGTGACTGGATCCCTCCGTTGCCTGGTCTCTAATGAATAGGAAGTTGGGTGGGGCTCCCAGGCCCTGTACTTCCTCAGTCAGAGCAGAGTGAGGTCAGAGAAGCATCTGCCATGGGTAGCTCTTGTTTGTATCCAGGTATCAAAGAGCCTCGAAGGACTCCTCGGGTATGGAGGTACAGTGAGAGAATTCTCAACTATTTGTGGAAGGGCGGAGGCCCTTTTTTGGGGAGGGGAACTATAGAATACTCAAGTAGCTGCAAGAAATCCTGGCTTACTCCTACTTTGGGAGATGTTGCTCCGTTTCTATGGAGGGGGCAACTTTTCTCATGTTCTTCAGCCTGTGTGGAACTGGTCTGATGGGTTAACCAGTCCTGAGGCTTGCCAGGAACCCTTCTAGAAGGAAATTGGGTGGAAAATAAAACAAAAGCAAAAACAAGTAGTTGGGAGGGGTGTTCTCTGACAGTAGGGGGCCCCAGTCAACCATAAAATAAATGTAAAATGTTTTCAGTATAAGATTTATTTTTTGGTTGCATGTTTGGAGATAGAAATTAAGATACATACCTAAGAGTCTTTACAAAGGATATCTTAAAAAAAGACTGCCTTAATTGTTAGGTGCCATGTAGTCGATTTCAACTGATAGTGAGCATTTCTGAGGAGCAGCTGGTGGGTTTGAACCACTAACCTGTGGCTAGTAGTCCAGTGCTTGTCTTACAGTGCCACACCAGGACTCCATTAAAAAGTGAGACTAGAGCCATTCCTTAGAATCTTGAGTATCTCTCAGATAGATGGTACGAGATGGCAGTCCTTATAGGGGCTTCCTGGGTGTCATTTCTCTCATTTACTCTTCATAACAACCCTGTGATGACATTACTGTTGGTAGGTACTGCTGAGTCGGTTCCCACCCATAGCGACCCTATATACAACAGAATGGAACACCCACTAGCCCTGCGCCATCCCCACAATTGCTGCTACGCTTGAGCCAGTGCTGTTGTCTCTGTGCCAACCCATCTCATTGTGGGTCTTCCTCTTATTTCGCTGGCACCAAGCATGGTGCCCTTCTCCAAGGACAGGTCCATCTTGATAATCTGTCCAAAGTATGAGAGGTGAAGCCTTGCCAACCTGGCTTCTAAGAAGCATTCTGGCTCTACTTCTTCCAACACAGGTTGATTTGTTCTTCTGGCAGTCTGTGGTACCTTTAATACCTGTGAGAAACTAGGTTCAGTCCAAAGTTACTTGCCCAAAGTCACACAGGACTCACTTCCAGCTGGCCTGGCCACAGGGAGGTGGGGCTGTCTTAGAACCACAGAGCCATCCTGCGTCACTGTTTGGGAATCTTTCTGTTTTTCGGTAACAGTGACTGCCTTCCCTGCAAGCAGCCAAGTCCTTATAGGAAGACTCTTGATTGGGATTTAAGGGGTGGGAAGAGCAGATTGACCACGATCTGTCTGAAGCATTAGGAAAAAAAGAAGCAATCTGATTCATTCTGCATCTGAAGTCCATTATAAAGCGGTAGAAGTCTTCCAGTCAAAGTGCATTTTTGTGTGTTGATTTGCCCCACTGCTTGTGCATTTTTCAGGGGTCTGTAGTTTCACAGCCAAAGATTCTTTTCCTCTCTGCTTGGGTCAGGATTAGGCCAACCAAACCCATTGCCAGTGAGTTGATCCTGCTTTTTGGTTACCACATGGGTTATAGAGCATAACTGCTCCAGAGGGTTCCTTGGCTGTAATCTTTATGGATAGAGTCTTGGTGGCATAAGAGTCCTCTGTTCACCTGGTAGCTGAAAGGTTGCTGGTTCAAATCCACCCAGAAGCTCCACAGTAGAGAAGACTTGGCAATCTGTTCTGTAAAGATTAGAAACTAGAAGTCCATATGGGAGTGTTCTACGTCACACGAGGTTGCTGTAAGTCAGAATTGACGCGCTTCATCCAGTAACAGCACTTGTATGGAAGCAGACTGCAGGCCTGTCTTTTGAAGTGCCACTGGATGAGTTCAAACTATCAACGTTTTGGTTAGCAGCCAAAACCAAATCGTTTGTGCCACCCAGGGACCTCCAGTTTCAGGTTCCTTGTTGTTAAGTGCCATTGGGTCAGTTCTAACTCATGTCGTTGTTGTTGTTGGGTGCCATCTCGTTGGTACCGACTCATAGCGACCCTATGCACAACAGAATGAAACACTGCCCGGTCCTGGACCAACCTCACAATTGTTACCATGCTTGAGCCCACTGATGCTACCATATTGCCAATCCATCTCGCTGGGAGTCTTCCTCTTTTTCTCTGACCCGCCACCTTACCAAACATGATATCCTTCTTGAGTGACTGGTCCCTCCTGACAATATGTCTGAAGTATGAGAGACGAAGTTTGGCTATCTTGGCCTCCAAGGAGCATTCTGGCTGCACTTCTTCCAACACAGATCTGTTTGTTCTTTAGGCAGTCCATAGTACTTTCAATATTTTCTAACTCATAGAGTTAGAAATATTTCTAACTCATAGAGACCCTCTGTAAGGTCCAAGGAGGGGCTGGTACATTCGAACCACTGACCTTGTAGTAAGCAGCTCAGTGCTTATCCTACAGTACCACATAGGACTCCAGATTCAGGCTGTTAAGTGCCGTCGGATTGGTTTCAACTCATAGCAACACTGTATAGGGTTTCTGAGTAGCAGTCGGTGAACTTGACATTACAATTCAAACTGACCTTGCGGTCCAGCGTATTAACCCGCAGCGTCCCACCAAGTTCAGGCTAGGAGACAGTAAACCTGGGTCCTAACCCCAGTGTCTCTCTGACTACTTTGGATCAAGTCTTTCAGCTTCCGAGAATCTTGGCTTTCTGGAATAAAATGAGGATGCTAATGTTTGCTCACTCAGAGCTCAGGGTTGGGGACTGATTGTCAAGGGCTGTGCAAATGCGCTGCATTGCTGTAGTCGGCAAAATGCAGAGGGACGATTTAGGCGCTTAATATAGCAGTAGCTGTGTTGAAGAGACACGTGGGCCTTCCTTTTCAGAGGCAGCGGTGTCACTAGCGGCCTGCGGGGGTGAAAACTGCACCAATGACATTGTTGGGGCTGAGGGGTGACACCAAAATGATTGTCCATAAAATTTTTATGCAGTGTTTCGGCAGAAATGTATTCTTATTTTAAATAAAAGATTCCTGTAGCTAGTTATAACAACAAGGACATTTTTCATAAGCCTAGTTTACATGTGTCAGTATACTCACAAGGCTCAATCTCTCTGCTAATTGACTTTATGGACCTTTTAATGCACTTTGGGCAAAGCTGTCATTATTACCCAATTACAAGAATGCTTCCTCTCACCTGGTTTCATCGCTGTGGGCTTCCAGCATACACAGTTGTGTTTGTTACTGCTGGTGCTGATATAAGTCATTATTTTTGTCAAATTTTATGGTGTTTTCACTATAATATTGTGATAGTTAATGTTTGTGAACCTATGACAATAACTCTTTGAGAATGAAGTAGACATTAAAGGAAAAGGAGAATTTTTTTTATAAAAAAAAATTCCACTCAGTTCCTATTAATGTTATAACTAATATAGCATTGTAATTCAATATAGAAAGATTTTACAAAACAATTTTGTTGCTAGTATTCATATAATCTGAGTATTACATTTAAGCTGTTTATAACCATATGCATCATGTTATTCTATGATTAAAAATTGATAATAAGGTTTACTAAGGATTCTGTATGTCTGATACAGGAAGAGGTCAGTAGGGGTGGGGGGTAGGGGGGTAGACCATGAGTTGCTGAACTGGGTGATATCACTGGATCTGAGTGAGGGAAAAGAGATGCTACTGAGACTTGTAAGGTTTGCAGAGGTATATTTTTGAGACTGATGCAAAATCCCAGGCAGTGACGTTCCAGTGACTCAGCCCAGTGGGTGGAAGTGATTTAAAATAATAAGAGTATCACCGTTCTCCTCCCGTGGTATCTGTCACACATCACCAAACACAAATTCACCCGCACAACACCCACTGAGTCAGCTACTTCATGCAGGACTGAACTGAATGGATTGGTAATACATGTGTAGTTGTACTTCAGACATTTGAAGTGGATATAAGATGGATCTGCTGAGAAAGGTCTTTCTCATCCCCAGAAACTTGTTGTTAAGTGCTATTGAGTTGGTTCTGACTTAGAGTGACCCTGTATAGGGTTTCCAAGAAGCAGCTTGTGAGTTTGAACTGCTGACCTTGTAATTCAAACCAACCTTGCAGTCTAGTGCTTTATCCTTCAGTGCCAAAACACAGGTAAATAACAGGTGATAATGAAGATCATCCCCCAATTTTAAGTAGTCTTCTGGGAGTTCAGTGAGGCATAATTATAAGCACTGGACTGCAAGGTCAGTTTGAACCACAAGGTTAGCTGTTCAAATTCACCAGCCATTCCTTGGAAACCTTATACAGGGTCACTATGAGTTGGAACCAACACGATGGCACTTAGCAATAACAACAACTGTCTTGCTGTAAGATCAGTGCTGGACTGCGAACCACAAGGTCAGCAGTTCAAACTCACCAGTTGCTTCTCAGAAACCTTATACAGGGTTGCTATGAGTTGAAATGGACTCAATGGCACTTAACAACAATATCCCAAAGAGGGTCACTTGAATTCATTAGAAAGGGAAGTCACTCAGTTTCAGTTAAAAACATTTAGAAATTGGAAGCATTTTAGAAAAAGAAGTGCAGTAATTGAACTGGGTAGCTTACATGTCTCTCTTCAGGGAGAATAATAGGGACATCAGTTCAGTAAAGAGGGCTCAGGTTGTGCCTATGTTTGCAGCTAATGAGTTTCTCGGTGATTGTCCCAGAGGTCAATGCATGGAACTGAAAGTGGCTGACCACAATGGAGACATTCTGTATCCTCCCAGGCCCTGGGGTCCCCAGAGCTGAGGGGATAAATGAAGGATTTTGCTGTGGTTTCTGAAGGATTGCAGAATCCAAAGCAAAAATCAAAGTCCTTGAGTTAGCAGTGGGAGGAAAGACAAGGGTGGTTCCTAGGAGCAACCATCTCAAGAATTAAAATGAGCAAGAGATAGAAAAGGTTGTATCAGAACAGAAATGTTGAAAACAAGAGTCTATTGCATGAGCCCAAAACTACAGAGGGTGAGAGCCTTCAGTTCCATCCCTTGTCTTTGCTTATCCTGAAGACTGGGGTTCCAGACCCGTGTCTGGGACCAAATGATTTCTTTTGTGTACATTATTTTGAGGGACATCCATTGTGTATACACAATTCGTTCTGTGCCTGGCTTCCCATACTCAATATTTACAAATACAATGTATTAGCTTCTTATAACTAAAATTCTCTTTAAGGACTCCAACATTTTCCAAGAGATGATCTTAAAGTCCTGGGAAGTAAGGATCTGCTAGTATTACTTTTACTGTATGGTGCTTCCAGCTGGCAAGGGGCTGTCTAAGCTCATTCAGTCTGGAGAAGAGCAAGGAATTGTTAAACCCTTGTATTCCAGGCCATTCCATACCTGCCATGTTGCCCATGCCATAGGAATCCACACCATTGGCATTTCCACTGTATTATCATTTTCTTTCCTAATAGCCTGCAGTATTCATATTTCCCCAAAGTTTTTGTCATGGCAAGCATTATCACATGTGATGGCTTCTTTAAAAATGCAGTTTTGCTCCTCTCTTAGGTATATGCACAAGCTCATGTGAAAGAACTGCACATCAGCATTCATGGTAGTTTTATTCACAAAAGCAAAAACCTGGAAACAATCCAAATGCCTGAAACAGGAGAATGGATGAACAAAAGGTGGCATATCCATACAATGGAAGACTTACTCAGCCCTTAAGACAAATAAACTGCTGATATAGACAATAACATTGGTGAATCCCAAAAACATTATGCTGAGTTAAAGAAACCAGACACACAACAGTACGTACCATCTGATTGCATTTCCATGAGATTCTAGAATTCGTAAAATGAACCTATAGTGATAGAGGGCAAGTCAGTGGTTGCCTGGGAGAGAATGGGAGAGATTGATTAGAAATGGGAATGAGAGAACTATGGAGTGATAGAAATGTTCTAGATACTGACTGCAGTTATGGTGGCATGGCTGTATCCATCTGTCAAAATATCAACTGTGCATATAAAATGGGTGCAATCAATTGTATGTAAGTTATACTTCCGGTGATTCAAAACACAATAATGATTTTTTTTGTTATGCACAAAATTTGAAAAAAAAAAAAAATGCAGTTGCTTTCTTATTCTAAGTGACCTGGTTCATGTGATATTGGGAGCAAGCCCTTCTGCCGAGCCTTTTGACTATGTGACAAGCTCAAAGCTGTCATTAAGGTTATCTCAAGTCTTTCCAAGTCTCTGAAGAAGACATTAACTGACAGTTGGTTCGGAACTACATGAAGATCATAAGCAGCTGGGAGTGGTGTGTTCACAGAGTTCTCTGGGGAAAGCCTGCACTGTTAGAAGACTAAGGTGCAGCCCACAGCTGGCAGGGCTCATGATGAATCATGATGCTTTAATAGGGAGGAAAGGCTGTGATTCACATGTGTCAGAGTTGATGGGAATATTAAGGGCTCCCTTCTCATGTTGGGGGAGGGGAATAGAAAACTTTCTTTAAACATTTCATTTGTTTTTTTTTTTTTTAAATGTCATTTCAGTTCCTTCCCATCATTTTACTTGGGAGAAATACCTCTCAGGTTTTGTATTTAGTTAAATTAAATCCTCTCTCAGAACAAGACAGTGGAGGGAGTAGGAAAACCACCCACCTCTTGTCTTCAGCTACTGCTTCTTTCTTTGCCATTTGAGCTCTTCACAGTGAGGACAGCAACACCCCCTGCAGAGGGTGACCAGTCTCCTCACTCTGAATAAAGGGTCAGGCAGGGGAAATGGGCCTGGAGTGTAACTCAGAGTTTCAAAATAGACATCATAAACTCATCAGATATCAGAACAAGACATCATAAGCTCATCAGATACCAGAACAGGAACTGAGATGAACATTCAAAGAGGCCTTTGTACATTAATCAAATTTCATCCATTTTATTCATGGACTTCCTTGTAGACTTTGGGGAGATGTGAAGCCAGACTAGAGCTTTCCAATCATGAAATTTTGGGTTGAGAAACTACCTTATTTCTCTACGTATTAACTCTAGGAGCAGAGTTGCTGGGTGATGCAAATAGTTCACTTAGTTGCTAACAAAAAGATTTGAGGTTTGGATCTACCCAGAGGCACCTGGGAAGAAAGGTTTAGTGACCCACTTCTACAAAAACTAGTCACCATTTTTATCACCAAAGCCATATTTTCCAACTACTGATCTTTCCTCTTTGTTTTCAACCTTTACATTCTAATCACCAGTAATTATCAATACATGTTGAATGCATGTTTGATCAATTTCACACTAAAGAAGCTGGTAGAATTCTTCAATTTCATCCTCACTGGCTTTAGTGGCCAGTGTGTAAATGTAAATAATAGTGGTATTAACTGGTCTACCTTGTAGATATATGGATATTATCCTATCACAGACAGCATTATACTTCAAAACAGATCTTGATATGTTCTTTTTGATGAGGGATGTGATGTCATTCCTCTTCAGTTTGTCATTCCCGGTATAGTAAACCATGTGATTACAAGATTCAAAATGGTCAATACCTGTCCATTTCAGCCTAGGTTATCGATGTTTATGCATTCCATTTCATTTTTGACAATTTCCAATTGTCCTAGATTCATCCTTTGCACATCACATGCTCCAATTATTAATGGATGTTTACTGCTGTTTTTTCTCATTTGAGTTGAACCTTTAGCAAATGAAGGTCTCAAAGACTTTACTTTTTTTGCGTCATCAATGTCAACTCTACTTTGAGGAGGCAGATCTTCCCCAGTTGTAATTTGTGTGCCTTCCAACCTGAGGGGCTCATCTTCTGGTACTATATCTGACAATATTCTAGTGCTCTTCATAATACTTTGGATTCAGTATTCTGGTGCTGACAGTGTTCCACTGCAATTTGTAAGATTGTCAGTGAGTATACATTTGGATGTCCATCTCTCCTTCTTCCTAGTCTGTCTTCATTCAGAAGCTCATCTGAAACCTGTTCACCATGATTGACCATGCTGGCATAGCTTCCAGAATCACAGAAACATGTAAGCCACCATAGTTTGACAAACTGACAGACTATCTAAGAACAGATTTGATACATTAGACACTAAAGTCTGAGACCAAAAAAGTTGTGGGGTGGCGTCAAGAACATCATATAGGCAGAAAGCAAGAAGTCATTAAGAAGACAAGAAAGAAGGAAAAAGCCAAAATGGATGTCAAAATAGATTGTGAAATTTGCTCTCCAGCATAGAGATGCTAATGTAAATGGAAGAAATGAAGAGGTAAAAGAGCTAAATACAAAATTTCAAAGAGCAGCTGAGAAGACAAAGTCAAATATTATAACAACATGTGCAAAGACATAGAGTTTGAAAACCAAAAGGGAAGAACACTCAGCGTTTCTCAAATTGAAAGAACTTAAGAAAAAATTCAGCCTCTACTTGAAATAGTGAAAGAGTCTATGGGAAAAATGTTGAATGATGCAGAAAGGATCAAAAGAAGAAATGGTCGATGTTCAACCATTTCAAGTGGTAACATATGATCAAGAGCCAATGATACTGAAGGAAGAAGTCCAAGATACATTGAAGGCATTGGCAATGAATAAGGCTCTGGGAATTGATGGAATACAAATTGACATCT
>NW_006408519.1:2937929-2968398 GCF_000296735.1 Chrysochloris asiatica
AGGTAAACATCCTTCTGGTATTCTCTGCTTTCAGCCATGATCCACTGGACATCTGCAATGATATCTCTCGTTCCACAGCCTCTTCTGAATCCAGCTTGAACCTCTGGAAGTTCTCTGTCAATGTATGATTGTAGCCGTTTCTGTATTACCTATTAAAAGTACTAGGGACTGCCAAAAGAATAAACCAATCTGTGTTCGAAGAAGTGCAACCAGAGTGCTCCTTAGAAACCAGGATATTCAGAACCTATCTCTCATACTTCTGACATATTGTCAGAAGGGACCACTTCCTGGAGAAAGATATCATGTTTGGTAAAATGGAGAGGTTTAAAAAAAAAGGAAGACTCCCTTAGTGGCAGCCACAATGGACTCAAATGTAGCAACAATTGGGAGGTTGGCATAGGACCAGGCAGTGTTTTGTTCTATTATTCTTATGGTTGCTATTAGTAGGTACTGATTCAATGACACCTAACAACAACGTAGCTACAAATCTATCCTTCAACCAATTTCTTAGGCCAAGAGTGCCAAATTTTTTGAAGAAACTGCTCAAATCTCTGACTGATTCCTAAATCACACATATATAGGATGGGTAAATTTCAAATAATACAGTTAAAAATGACTGGATTTTTAGATTTGAGATTTGAGCTTCAGCCTAAGAGAAAAGCTTGGCTCTAACCAAGTTAATGCTCTGCTAAAACAAAATTGAAATTCATTAAGAAGTATTACAGAATCGAGAATATATGCAACATAGCAATC
Source organism: Chrysochloris asiatica (assembly GCF_000296735.1). Classification (NCBI taxonomy): domain Eukaryota; kingdom Metazoa; phylum Chordata; class Mammalia; order Afrosoricida; family Chrysochloridae; genus Chrysochloris; species Chrysochloris asiatica. The sequence continues at coordinate 2,938,683 of NW_006408519.1, forward strand.
ACAGTGTCTAGGATACAATCCAAAATTACTCAACACATTATGAAATGGAAAAATGTTTCCCATTCTTAAGGAAAAAGATCATCAATGGAGAATGACAAAGTGTTTAAAGCAGGTAGTATAAATATGTTCAACATAAAAGTAAATATCCTTAATGTTCAAATAGGAAATCTCAGCAAAGAAATACAAAAATGTTCATGGGAAAGTTCCTCTTATCTTTTAATGCCACTTTTCCATGAACTTTTTTTTTTTTTAAATGTTTTGTTGAGAATTATGTGATAGTTTATATGGGAGAACCTTAATTATATATTCATCCTATCATATATCGTTTCCTTGCCATGGTTACAATCCCCTCCATGCATCATCAACCAACCAAAGGGTATACCCTGCAAGCCTGTCCCCTCCCGTCATCAGCACACAGCCCCTCTCCCTCTCTGGATCTAAAGTCCCCAGCCGCTCCATCTCTCCATGTTATTGTCTTTGCCTCCATCTCTGGCATCACTGTTTCTCTGGGTAGGGTCCCACACTTCACTCTTCTCCTTTGATGGTCCCAGGGACCTCCGCTCCTGGACTGCAAAGTCAACCACTCCCCTCCTTTTGCTACAAAATGTCTACCTTTACATTTCCAAACCTCACAATCAGTCCTGATAACAATTATTCACCATTGTATCACAAGAGACCCATCCGCATCTCCTTTCATCAGCCCCACCTAGACAGATTGGATACTACTTAGTGGAGATTCTACCTTCCTCCAAGCCCTCTGGATCTAGGTTCTCTCTTGAAAGCTTGTAAGCCAGTCACTTCTTGCCTTTGTAGGCCCCCCATTTTGGGTAGCCAATGTCCAAGTTGTCCATCCCTGTCTACTCTGTGTATGGAGGGGGTGGGAATGATCCTGCTGTAGAGATTTGTTTCCTCTTTTGAGCTACTGCATCCATTTTCCATGAACTTTTTAAGCCCCCCTTGTAGAAACAACAAAGAGACCCTAATGGAAATCACAGACCTGAAAAATATAAAATTTGAAATCTGTTCACTTAGGTGCTTAGCAAAATGGAGATAAATGAGAGAGAGAGAGAGAGAGAGAGAGAGAGAGAGAGAGAAAAGTCAGTGAATTTAAAGCTAGTCCAGTGGAAATTATACAACCTAAGATGGCTGCTTCCAATTGACAAAATTTACACCAAAAGTTGCTGTTACTCAAGGTACAAAGGAACCCTGATGGGCTGTCAACTGAAGGTGGAGACACTTTCCTGAAGGGTAGAGACACAAGGAGACTCTAACAAAGCTAGTCCCTGCATATCTTGAAGCATACGCTGTGTGAGCTATTAATCTGTTGTTTCTCAGGTCCTGCTCTGCCCTGTGATGTTGTAGACTATCTTTTTTTAATGGGAGCTGCCTCTTTGTTAGGTTCTCTCACTAGGGAGCACCAGAGGAAGGCTGGAAGAAGGAAAAGGGGCTCCTTTCTGTTTCTTGCCATTCCTGTTAGAGTTTCTCCTGGCTGTTAAACTGCTTCTGGTCTCCAACTTGTTTTTAATATCCTTCCTCAAAGGCACCAAACACCAGACAGGCAATGTCTCCTTCTTAGAGGTCTGTACTCCAGCTTTTGGAGGTCCCTCTGATAAGCATTTAATTTCTGATAACTCCAAACTCATTCCTTTGTTTGATGTCTCAGGTTCCACATCATCCTGCCATCCCCAAACTTTGTACCACCCACACCCTCAGGGACCCACACCTCGCTATGTAGCAGAAAGTAGTGATAGAATTTTGTAAGATAAACTGACCCCTTAGTGTGGTAGCTGTAGTAAGCTGCCATCAAGTTGGCTGCTGACTCGTGGAAACTCCATGCAGAGCAGAGCCAAACACTGGACCATTCTCATGATTGGTTGAGAATTGGACCATTTTTATCCTTAGGGTTTTCATTGGCTAATTTTAAGCAGTAGAAGAGCACGCCTTTCATCTTAGTCTTTCTTAGTCTCCATTGAAATCTATGGGTGGTGGCTGGTAATAAGTGATGGTTGCATGTGAGATCCATTAACCAAGATTTGAACCCAGGTCTCCCACATAGAAGTTAAGATACTATCACAGGACCTCCCTCACAGATAAGCTACTTCTTTGCCTTAGATTTGTATGTTTCTGAAGTAGGCCTTTAGAGAATGTCAGGACTGGAAGAAATCTCGGGTATAATGGCTAACCAGTGGTCTTTATACACACACTCATTTACATAGCCATCTACTCTGCTCACTTGTAAGGGAACATGGGGGTGCTTAGAGCTTCCTTCTTTTGACACTTTACATTTGGGCCATTGGGGAGGTTTAAGGAGATCAGGAATAAAGGTAAAACCAGACAATTTCATCCTAACACAGCACAGAAAGACAAGGAAGATTCAAAGATGCTATTTGTTAGAAATATAACAAATTACTTTAGCTGGTGCAGATAAATTCATTTAAATTTCTCAAGTAGTCAGTTTAAATAAAATTTGCTAAGCTTTGATCTGAGTAATTGAATGCAATTTGAGTTATGGGTTATGAGTAACAGTTTATATCCGATAACAATTCCTACTTTTTCTGTGAAAAAGGATTTTTGTTTCTGTGACTTTTTAGACCCTTCATATTATAGACATTTCTTTGCTTAGAAATACTCTCCTAAATCTACAATTTAATCAACCAATCCAATGCCTTAAGATATCTTGAGAGAATACATGCAAGTCATAGGACATACTATAGGTGCTTAGTAAGTGATAACTATAATAATAGTGTCAGATTATATCTTCCCCCAAAATGACCACAAGAATGACCAGAACAATCTTTTCTACCTCATATATTCTTTCAGAACCTTTAAGTCACTAAATTTTGGGGGGATTTGTTATGCAGCAATAGCCAACTGATACGATATTTAATATTTGGCAAATATGAATCAAGCATGAGGCTGAGTGCTTGGTAGGGATTATCTCATTTAATCCTATTTTCCCTGTGACATCAGCATCCTGGAGTAATTTTCCCCAATTCCTTTGGCCCCTCCAGAGCAGGAAGGATGTTGTAGGGGAGAAAAGAGATCTCATCTTCAAATATACAAATATTATGCGGCTGTTGTTATTGTTAAGTGCCATCAAGTTGATTCTAATTCATAGCGAGTCTGTGTGTTGTTGTATTGAGTGCTGTTAATTTGGTTCCGACTCATAGCGACCCTGTATAGGGTTTCTGAGGAGCGGCTGGTGAGTTTGAATTGCCGTCCTTGAGGTTGAGTGCTTATCTTACATTGCCACACCAGGACTCCATATAGAAACTCTTTATTAAGTCTTAAACAGGGCAAAGACAAAGACACACATAGATCTCTCAGGTGAGGGAAATTATAGACACCATGAGGAATTTCCAAAGTTCTGTCACAACCACACCTGCCAGCAGCAATGCATCACATATTCATGCCAGGCCTACAGAAAGCAGGGAGGAATGATTGCAGATAGGAAAGCTTGCAAACAGTCTCTGAGGCTCTTGGGGTATGACATCATGACCAGGCAACCATTAAAGAGTATGTCCAGGAATATTCCTGCAAGGGCTAGCTGGGAGAAATGGCTCGAAAACCACTTTTAAATAATTTTGCTTCTAATTCTGGCAGTCCAGCTGTCAGAGGTACATGAGGTACTCAAGAAAAATTGGCCTGTGAACACTTACACCTAGACACAGGATGGAATTAAGTGCTGCCTGGCTGGAGTCCTTTACAGGCAAAGAGTCTTCCGATTTTATGTTCTACAGCAGGGTTATCAAGTGTCAGGTATTAGAGGCAGGTTTCCTCAGAACCTTTCCTCAACTCTTCCTTCTTTGAATTTTTTTGACACTTAATACCCGACACTTTGATTCTCTGGCACTTAGTTGGTGTTACTTTGTCTGGTTAGTTGATTTTTATTGTATAAATCCTAGTTCTTGGACTAGATCTTGAAAGCAGGAGTTTTGCTCTGAACTTCTTTGTGTCTCCATTTATCATTTGCAGGAAATCAGGTATAGCAGGCAGGGCGTTAGGTGTTGGATATGAAGAAAGTCCATTCCACCTCGAGGCAATTCACAATCTGCCTGAGGCAGCAGATAAGTAAGTAGAATATTTTGGGGGCATCTACAGTAACATAGTGGTTACAAATTGGGATGTGAACCTCAAGGTCAGCAATTTGAAACTACCAGCTGTTTCACAGGAGAAAGATGAGGCTTTCTGCTCCTGTAAAGATTTATAGCCTCGAAAACCCCATGCAGGGTCACAATTGACTCCACAGCACACCACCACCACCACCACCACCACCACTACCACTCTGAATTAGGGAGCATGGTGGTTCTGTAGGATAAGCACTGGACTGTGAACTACAAGGTCAGCAGTTCGAGCCCACCAGTTGCTTGGCAGGAGAAAGATGAGGCTTCTTGCTACTGCAAAGATTTATAATCTCAGCAATCCTGTGGTCACGATGAGTCAGAACCGACTGGATGGCACTAACAACAACAATGCACTGTGATGGTTCTTTGTGATTTGGGATCATCTTGTATCCATCATCCCTGATAAAAATGTCCTATGTAGGAAGCCACTTTTCCCAACCTTGAAGGTGGCACCTGTGGCCTAGGCCTCATTCAATGCCATACTCCGTCTCCTCAATCACAGTGATTGGTTCAGGGCTGGACACGTGGCCCATAAGATGGACTTGTTGAGGGAAAGACTGATTGCTTTCTACTGAATGTGAACCTGGCTGTATGTGGGGCCAGAGCTTATATAGCAGCAAGTCTCCATGCGTGAGCCTATACATTCCCCTCGGATCCAGTCAGTCTGAACTGCATTTTCTATCAATTAATAGAAAACACTGACAATTATTATGAAAGTGGGGTGTTATGGGGTCACATAATGATTACATATCACAAACGTGTGTGTGTGTGTATGAGAAAGAGAGAGACAGAGAGAGAGGTTTCTACAGAGAAAGGTGCCATCTAGGAGGAAGTAGCATGTGAACCAGGTCTTGAAAGGTGAGTAGAAAGAAGTTAATCAAAGATGGGTCTAGGCAGAGTGACAGGTATGTTTGTGTCCTGCTGCTGCTGCTGTTGTTTTTAGGTGCTGTCAAGTTGGTCCCAATTAATAGTGACCCTCTGTAGAACAGAGTGAAATGCTGCCCAGCCTGTACCACACTCACAATTGTTGTTATGCTTGATTCTACCATGACTGTTGTCACCGTGTCAGTCCATCTCATTGGAAGTCTGTCTTTCTTTTGCGGACCCTCCGCTTTTCCAAGCATGATGTCTTTCTCCAGGGACTGTTCCCACCTAATAACATATTCTAAGTACATGAAACGAAGTCTCACAATCCTTGCTTCAAAGACTGTACTTCTTCCAAGAGTAAGTGACATTCCCGAAGCTTTTGGGGTATATGCACTCTGTTTTTGTTTCCCCACACTTCCATTGAGGGACAATTCTTCCAGTAGATGTTCATAGATGTGTAAAGAGAAAAGTGTCTCCTGAAAACAAAATTGCCCTAGTTTCTGCATTGCTGGTTTGCTTAGAGCCTTTAATATGCTCATGTGCAGTCAACAACAGAATCTTTTGTCTTCAGAGCACAAATTGGGCTTTCTCAGTTGAACACAGGTTTGGGAAGTTTATGGAGTGCTGCTCCTTTTCAATGAGGTGTGGCATGATAAATCAACTAGTAACTCCTGCTGTCTGCCATCCTGGTGCCTAAGTGGCTACCTTGCTGTCAAAGCTAATGATCTGTTTCCAAGGAAACAATAGCATGATGGATAATTGTAGACTTGTCAATGTTGTTTCTACTCATAGTGATCCTGTGTAGGGTTTCCAAGGAGCAATTGGTGCATCTTAACCGTTGATTTTGCAGTTAACAGCCCAGAGCTTATCCTCCAGCGCCACACCAGAACAAGGTAAGGAGAGCCAACAAAGGAGGCATTGTGGTTCTGGATCATATGGAAAGCAGGAATCAAAAGGAGGCCCAAACTGGAGTCAGACTCAAACTGGGTTTAGCCTAAGCTCCGTTGTTTACTGGCAATGTGATCCTGATCAATCCATGTAACCTTTCTCAGCCTCAGTTTTCTCATGTGTAAAATGGAGATGCTACTGATAATGTCAGCTTCATGTGACTTTGGTGAGGTGAGGTATAAGAAATTGTTTTTCAAGCTAGGAAGCCCTTCTATGTGATCCCATGTGGTCATTTCCCCCCAGACTAAATCAGCCTGAACCTAAAAACAAGGTAACTTTTAACAGTGTCTCTGTGACTCTTTCTGAGTCCTGGTGTGGTACTTCAGGATAAGCTGGCTGCAAAGTCAGTGGCTCAAACCCACGATCAGTTCCTTGGAAACCCTATAGAAGGTTGCTATGATTCAGAACTGCCTCAATGTCATTTAACACCAATTGTTGGCTCTGCTCGTGCTGACACATTAATATGGAAGTACAGACCACCTGAATGAGAAGAGGCAAAGCTATTTATTTAGAGCTTGCAAGTCGGCCAGCAACGCTTGTATTTGGCAGAGACTTTACGAGGTTACGAGTTGGGCTGCTAACCTTGAGGTCGTCAGTTCGAGACTCCCAGCTGTTTTGAGGGAGAAAGATGAGGCTTTCTGCGCCTGTAAAAATGTACAGCCTCAGAAACCCTGTGCAGGGTTGCTATGCGTCAGAATCGACTCCATGGCACACAACCACCACCACCACTTAGCAAGCAGGAGAGTGAGAAAACTTTATGGTGAAAAAAGGAAAGGAATGCTTCAAGTTGGCCCTGATTGGAGCTAGTCGGCTGGTTAAGCTGTGGAACGTCTTACGTGACTGGTTAGGGGAGCAGATGTACCTTTCTCTGGCTGATCTGAAATTAGAAACAGGACCAAATATAAGGGAAGGTAGTAGTTATTGATGAATCCTGACCATTTGGGGTCTGTTGCTACAGAGTTGATGGTTTGGCTTTCTGGACTGGTTGATGTAGACTGTGGGTCAGAGTTCTATTTTTATATATGACCTGGCCACTATCTGTTTGCATATTCTGTCTCTCAGCAGGAATTCCAACCCACGGTTCTGGAATCCCTGGGCAGGAGGTACTGCTGACCAGTCTATTTGGCTTTAAGGCCCAGCCCAGGGCCCCTTCTAAGGAAACAGGCCCCAGTTCCCAGGCCTCACATTCTCTGCCAGGTGGTCCATCAGCCCTGTCACCCCTAGTGGGATGAACGTCAGGGATAAACCGTCAGCAGCTCCCTGTGATTACTGTTGGGAGCAACTGAGCCGAAGGTCCCTGACTTGGGGGTACTTTAACCAAAGAATTTCAGCTGAACAGTTGTGGTCCAGAAACTTGGGCTGCTTCCAAGTCAAGTCCCACCCCTGATGAACTTGCAGGGTTGCCTCATGGGACAGGGAACTTGCAAGTTCTTTTCTTGCATTTAGCTATGTCCTTCAGCTCAGCCTGCGCAACATTCTAGCCGCCCTAATCAGTGTTCCAGCTAGCTACCACAAGTTACAGTGTTTCTGATAAAGTTCCCCTTACTGCTGGCTCCTTCAATACAAGATGTTCTCGTACTCCTTACCATCCCTCAAGCACCTCCCCTTGAACTGTGTATAAAATAAGCCTCGCTGCTTTGGTCTGTGCTGCAATATCTCCATCAGAGTGCTGCGTCCCACCTGGTCTCTTTTGAAAAATATACTATTTTCAAATGTATCTTGTGTTTTTCGTTTGTTTCTCATCTCCCATCGTCCCTATTGGGGTTTAATCTCTCGGTGCAGGTTATGGAGAAAAGCCAATTGTCGGAAGCAGCAGTTGGCTCCAGCGGTTGGCCCCAGTGATTACCTAGAGACCATGCCACTCAGGAGCACCCAGAGGGAAACCCATAGCTGATGGGAGCTGGGGCCTCAGCACAGATTCAGGGGGGCTCAGTCACCTTAAGGTGGAATCCCTCAAAAAGGAGGCCTGGTGCTGAGGGCCTGGCTGCGGGCGGAGCTGCATTGCCTCCCGCCACTCTCAAGCTGTTTTCTAGTTTCCTTTCTTTGAGTCTTCGCACAGTGGTTAGGCCTTCAGCAGCTAACTGAAAGGTCGGTGGTTTGAATCCACTAGTTGCTCCATTGGAGAAAGATATGGCAGTCTGCTTCTGTAAAGATTTACAGCTTCAGAAATGCTATGGGCAGTTCTACTATGTCCTACAAGCTAGTTGTGAGTCTTAAGTGATTCAATTGTTGTTGTTATTAAGTGCTGTTGAGTCAGTTCCAACTCATAGTGATCTTGTATAGAGTTTCTGAGTAGCTTCTTGTGGGCTTGAACTGCTGACCTTGCAGTTCAAACCAACTTTACAGTCCAGCGCATTATCCCACAGCACCACACCAGGGCTCCATCCTAATTGTGAAAGGAGAGTTTCAGGATCCCTTAAGAGGGAGTGGAGTTTGCTCCAGTAAAGACCATGGGCTCCATAAGGAATGGAAACAAGGTTCATGCCTACTGACAGAGGACTGACAATAAACTCAAACCCTTCCAGACAACAATGAGATGCTCTGTTCTACGTTAAGGGTCATGGGGTTGGAGGAGCGACTGATAAATTTTGAACTGCCAACCTTGTGGTCCAGTGCTTATCCTACAGTGCCACACCAGGACTCCTGAGCACTCCATAAATGTATGCTGTTAGTATTAGCTGGGTGGAGACAGAGGCGTGTCTAAGGTATGGCAGGTATAGCATGTACCCCGGGCCCTGTTTGAGGGATGGGAAGGAGGATGTCAATGAGCAGTTTCTATTCGCCATTGCAGTTCCATCTCCAGCTATGAGTGATCCTTCAGCAATTTGAAAACAAATGCCACAGGCACAATTTTCCTTAGCTACACCTGTGAATGGAAAGAGCGTAGCAGTGTCTCTCAGAATTTATCTCTTCCCAGCAGCCTGTTAGTTGTATAATTGCTGTGGCCCAGGACAGGCAGGACTCAGGCCTCTGTGCTGGGAAACCTGCCCATGTATACCAAGATCCATCAGAGCCACTGTTTATCAGGAAGGGTGCCCTCAAAGGGATGGCAGACACCCTGAGCCCCCCCCCCCCATGGTTGATGGTTTTCGCAGTCACCTCAGGATGTAAAACGCAGCTGTGTCTACATAGAAATAGGCCCTCCCTGTGAACTGTGCCTCTCTGGCCAGAGCAAGGAAGTATAGGCTCTGTACTTCCAGGGCCTTACTGGGGATAACAGCTCCACACCCCTTTCTTGTCTTCCAAGAGGGTGCCAGGGCTTTAAGAACTCTGTGAGTGATCATGTGAGGGCAGGCCCGAGAAGACCATACATACCGCACCTCTTCAATGATTACAGGTGCAGTTAATTGTGTATATTTAAGCAAACAGGAAAGTAAAATTTTGCAAAAGAAGATCCAGCTGTCCCAGTCACCCATGGACATGACAATTAAAAAAAAAAAAGAAATTAAGAATAAAAAAACAGCTACTACTGATCAGATATTTGCTATGGTCATAGCTTGTGATAAGTACTTTGTATTCACTATCTCTTCTTTAAATGACATTGTGAGTCAGGTACCATCCTTATTTCCATTTCATAGATGAGGAGATTGAGGTACAGAAAGGTGCTCATGGTTTTATAGTTAGTGCCAGAGACACAATTTGAACAAATGTTTGTTTGGAAAAAGAAAAGCCAAGTAAAAACCATTCTAGTGTTTGATATGTTAGTTGCCACTGAGCCAGCTCCATGCACCATGGGGTGAAACACAGCCTTTCTTAGTAGTCCTTCTTAGTCTGGAAGCTCTACCCAAGCCGGTTCAGCATCACAGCAGCACGCAAGTTCCACTGACACCTGGGTGGTGGCTGTACTTGAGGTGCCTTGACTGTGAGTCTCCTGCGTGGAAGGCAAAAATTCTACAAGTGGATCACCAGAGCCTTAGAAAACTTGAATTCCTCCACATTTAGGCAGAGTGTGGGCAATCCACTTGACAGGCTGTGTGCCTGAAGCTTCATGAATATGGACAACTTTCACATTTAAAAACAAAGCCCTGTGGCTGCCTCAGCTCTCTCACCGAAAACAAACCAAAACAACCCATTGCTTTGGAGTCCATTCTGACTCACAACCGACCCTAAAAGGCAGAAGAGAACTTCCCCAGAGGGTCTCAAAGGCTGTCATCACAGAATCACACTGCCACTTCTTCCTCCCGAAGAGGGGCTAATAGGTTTGAACCACCAACCATTCTAGTTAGCCGTTGAGCGCTTACCTCTGCGCCACCAGAACTCCTTCTGCCAGCTCAGAAGGCCACATTTCACTAGGTAATTGCAAAACAAAAGACCTAGTTGTCTGATCTGTTGTTTTTTAACCCCTTCCTCCTATTTCCTATCATTAGAAAGTTATGTTTTTTGTTTAGAACAAAGCAATTACTCTTCTGTTGGCTAAAGTCTAGCAAAAGGCAAACTGAACCACATTTCCGCATGAATTTATGACAGGATTGCAAGTCTAATTTCCCCTCATCTCATCCTCTCTTCTATATCTGATCTGACAAAAGCATCAATTACAACAGCAACAGCCAAAACAGCACTGATCTCATAAATGACAGTGATCCTTCTTCACTCCTCCTTCAGGAAATGGTGAGTAAAACTCACCATCTGTTTCCCTGAGCGTTATTGGGATGTGCTCTCATTTTAACATAAGTACAGGTCACAGTCTTTCCCACCCTGTTGTGTGTCTTCCAGATGATTCCGACTCATTGTGACCCCATGTAACAGGATAGAATCGCCACAGAGGGTTTTCAGGAGCAGCAAAATATGTGTTCCTTTTGCTTGCCTGGGGCTCATTTTAACAGGACTTGATTGAGTAAGTAAAGAGAAGGCCCTGGTGGCCCTGTAGGTTAAGCACTGGATTGGTAAACACAGGGTTGGAGGTTCAAACCCATCCATCAGCCACTCCTCGGGAGAAAGATGAAGCTGTCTGTTCCCACAAGGTTTTTACAGCTTCAGAAACTTTAAAGAGTAGGACACATGAATGCTTTCCAATGCTCTCATTTCCCTGAATGAGGAGTCCTGGTGTAGTGCTGTGGGTTATTGCACTGAACTGTAAAGACGGTTTGAACTGCAAGGTCAGTGGTTCAAGCTCACCAGCTGCTCCTTGGAAACCCTATACAGGGCTGCAATGGGTTGGAACTGAGTCAACGGCACTTCACAACAACAACCTAAGGAGTAGTTTTATTCTGTTGTATATTCTTGTTGTTGTTAAGGGTCGTCATGTCAGTTCCAACCCATAGCAACCCTGTATAGGGTTTCTGAGGTGTGGCTAGAGAGTTTGAACCTCCGACCTTGTGGTTCAAACTAACCTTGAGGTTGAGTGCTTATCCTATGGCTCCACACCAGGACTCCTTGTCCTCTGGTAGAGTAGTGGTTACAAATCGGGCTGCAAACCGCAAGGTCAGCAGTTCAAAACTACCAGCTGTTCTGCTGGAGAAAGATGAGGCGTTCTGCTCTCATAAAGATTTACAGCCTCGGAAACCCTGTATAGGGTCGCTATGAGTCGGAACCGACTCCACAGCACACAACCACCACCACCACCATATCTCAGAGGATTTCATTTTCTTTATATTGAGGTCCAATCCATACTAAAGGCTGCAGTTTCTGATCTTCATCTGTTTCAAATCTTCTTTGCTTTCAGCTAGCAAGTTGTGTCATCTGTTTATCACAGGTTGTTAATGAGTCTTCCTCCAATCCTGATGCTACATTCTTCTTCATATAATCCACTTTCTTGGATTATTTGCTCAGCATACAGATTGAATAAATGTGGTGAATTTATTCAATCCTGACACACACCTTTCCTGATTTTAAATCAGTCGGTATACTCTTGTTCTGTTTGAACAACTACCTCTTGGCCTATGTACAGGTTCCTCATGATGAGCACAATTGTTTGGAATACTCATTCTTCAAAATTTTATCCATAGTTTGCTATAGTCCATACTGTCTAATGCCTACTATATTAGTCAGTAAAGCATAAGAAAACTTCTTTCTGGCATTCTCTGCTTTCAGCCAAGCTCTGTCTGATGCCAGCAATGATATCTCTAGTTCCACATCCTTTTCTGACTCTGACTTGAATTTCTGGATGTTCTCTATCAATGTGCTGCTATAAAATTATCTTCAGCAAAATTTTACTTGCATGTGATATTAATGATATTGTTCAGTGATTCCACATTTCATTGGGTCACCTTTCTTTGGAGTGGACACAATATGAATTTCTTCTAATCAGCTGGCCCGGAAGCAGTCTTCCAAATTTCTTAGCACAGATGAGTTAGCACCTTTAGGGCTGCATCAGTTTGTTGAAAGATTTCTATTTGTAACCATCAATCCTGGATCCTTGTTTTTCACCTTCAGTACAGCTTGGCCTTCTTCCTTTAATACCATTGATTCTTGATCATATGCTACCTCTTGAAATAGCTGAGCATTGACCAATTCTTTTCGGTACAGTGACTTATGTATTCCTTCCATTTTCTTTTGATGCTTCCTGTATCATGCAATATTGGCCCATAGAATCCTTGACTATTTTGCAATAGTATCTTAGGCTGGTTCCTCTAGAGGAGCATAACCAGTGAAGATTATATACATAAATATGTAAAGGGAGGTTAAATCAAGAAAATGGATTCCTGGTGTGGTGTTGTGAACTACAAGGTGGATGGTTCAAACCCACGAGCTGCTCTTTGGAAACCCTATACAGAGTTGATATAAGTTGGAACCGACTTGATGGCACTTTGTAATAGCAACATATCAAGAAAATGGCTCACATGGTTGTAGAAATGGGCAAGTCCAGTGGTCAGATGTCAGGCTGAAGGCTTTTGACTCTTATAGCTGCAGGGCTGATGAACCAAGATAGGGAGATAAGACAGCAGGCAGACAGATTGGGCACATAAGATGACTGGCTACTGACAACTTCTAGCATTTGTAGGTAACAGAGCAGACTATTGGCTCAAGTTGAAAGAAACCGGAGTTCAGATGATGATCTAGACTCAGCAGAAAGCAAGCAAGCTTTGCTAGAGTGTTCAATATATTGTAAGCAGGCCACACCCCTGAGAAAACATCCTTTTATTGATTGGCTGCTAATAGCAGCTCTCATCATAGGGATTGGTGGTGGTGGTGTGCCGTGGAGTCAGTTCTGACTCATAGCTACCCTGCATGGGGTTTCCGAGGCTGTAAATCTTTATGGGAGTGAAAAGCCTCATTTTTCTGCCGTGGAATGGCTTGTAGTTTTGAACTGTTGACCTTGATTTTAGCAGCCCAACTCATAACCACTATGCTACCAGAGCTTCTTATCATGGGGATTACTATGTCTTAATTGCCAAACCACAGAGAATGCTGACTTAACCATCACACTGAGACTTGATTTTTCTCTTCAGTTGTTTTAACTTGAGAAATGTGGTGTGAGTTCTTCCTTTTTGGTTTTCTAACTCCAGGTCCTTTGCGCATGTCATTATGATACTTTGCTTTCTCAAGCTGTTCTTTGAAATTTTCTGTTCAGCTCTTTTATATCATAATTTCTTGATACATGAAGAAGAGATTGAGGATATTGAAGACTTCATTTTCCTTAGATCCACAATCAATGCTCATGGGAACAGTAGTCATGAAATCAAACAATGGACAAATCTGCAGCAAAAGATCTCTTTGAAGTGTTAAAGAGCAGAAATGTCACTTTTAGGACTAAGGTGTGCCTAACCCAGACCATGGTATTTTCCATCATTTCATATGCACGTGAAAGTTGAATAATGAATAAGGAAGAACATAGAAGAATAGATATATTTGAATTATGGTGTTGGAGAATATTGAAAGTAACATGGACTGCCTGAAGAGTAAACAAATCTGTCTTGGAAGAAGTGCAACCGGATTGCTCCTTAGAAGCGAAAATGGAGAGACTTGGTCTTATATACTTTGGACGTGAAGGACATCATGCTTGCTAAGGTAGAGGGTCAGTTAAAAAGAGGAAGATCCCATATGAGACAGACTGACACAATGACAACAACAGTGGACTCCAACATGGTAACAGTTGTGAGGATGCCATAGGAGCTGGCAGTGTTTCATTCTATTGTGCATAGGGTGGTTGAGTTGAAACCAACTCGATGATATCTGACAATAACAACAAGTATCAGAATCAATTCAATGGCAGTGGTTTGGTTTTTGTTACCCAGGGACTCCTGGAGGTCCAAGTTGTTATTATTTAAAGTTATTGGTGGTGGTAAGTGCTTTCGAGTCAGTTCTGACTCATAGCAACCCTGTATAGTGTTTCCAAGGAGGAGCTGGTAGGTTTGAAACAACAACCTTGTGGTTAGCAGTTCAGTGCTGATCTTGCAACGTCACACGGGGACTCCAGATTAATTATTTATAATTAAGCAAACAGCAAAGTAAAATTTTGTGAAAGTGCATCCTTATCTTTCAGAGGAAGAAAAACAGTTATCTGACTTACTTGTGTGATATTATAATTCCTGAGAATCCTTGAAAGGCCAGCAATAGCAGTGAGACTACCCTGTCCACCTTCATCTTGCTTTAGAAACCCAAGTCTTGCATGCTTCGGTTTCTGGGATAGTCAACTAGCACACTTCTGCCAAACACATTAGCTAAAATCAATTCCGTCCATTTCAGTTTTCCTATTTTCATCAAGTTATTCTGCCAATTCTTAAACTAGTCTTCAAATTTACATACTGTCAAATCTTCTGGGGTTAAATGAGATGGTACATCAGAGAGACTTATGCATGGAAAGAGAGCCATTTGTTTTTTAAAGAGTTTTTAAAATTTTATTTTAGTTATTTTTTACTGTGGTAAATATATAGGGTAACAAAACATTGGCCTTTTCAACAATCTCCATATGTACAGTTCAGTGACATTAAAAATGTTCATCATGTTCTATTGTCATCATTCCTAAATTTTTCCTTCATCCTTAATAGCTCAGTAGCAACTATTACTCTTAATAGACACTGTAAACTGTCTGCCATTCGTGCACTTTAAAGAGCAGTAGGATTTCCTGTTTATGGACTAAAAGATCTAGACCGGAATCTTTGTATTTTTGACATTTATAGTAACCTTTGGCAAATTACTCAGCTTTTCCAGGTGACTCTGTAGTAAATGCAGAGGAAAAATTATTAATTTTCCCAGAGCCATTTTAAAAGGAAGAGCTAATGATGACTCTAAAGGTCCTTATGAATATCTAATGCTATATGTATGTTTTATGAAAAACCTTCCTTAGTTTTTCCCTGGGTTTCCAGAATTCTCTTGGAAATAGGATTTCCTGAATCTATTCTCACTCTAAGTCTTTCCTTTTTTCTTCTAATTATTACAGTCAACAATATGAAATTGTCCTGTCATTTAAAAATATCAGCTGGTTTACTTCATTGTCACCAAAATTTTCCCTGTAGGGTTTGGCTCATACTCCCTGTGTGAGAGAATAAATCAGTTATTTACTATATTCTATCAATGAGCTAATATTATCATCTACCCCTAGACTCAGTTTGTCATGCTGTGGTAACTGTGTCTTGCTGCGATGCTGGAAGCTCTGCCAGCAGTATTTTTATTTCCAGCCTGGTGGACAGGTTTCAGTGGAGCTTCTAGACTAAGACAGACTAGGAAGCAGGGAGAGGCAGACGACATCTGCATGTTTATCCACTGAAAACCTTATGAATAGCAGCAGCACACTGTCAGAACTAGTGCCAGAAGAAGAAATCATTATGAATAGCAATGGGGTACAGGGCCAGAAGATGACACCTTCAGGTTGGAAGGCACTCAAACCTCAAAGTAGAGTTTACACTGATGACATAAATGGAGCAAAGCTTTTGGGACCTCATTTGCTGATGGGGTACAACTCAAAATAAGGATAAACAGCTGCAAACATTCATTAATAATTGGACTTGGAATGTACGAAGTATGAAACTAAGAAAATTGGATGTTGTCAAAAATGTAATGGAATGTATAAAGATTGATAGCTGAGGCATTAATGAAGTGAAATGGACTGGTATTGACCATTTTGAATCTGACAGTTATATGGTTTACCATGCTGGGAGCAACAAATTCAAGAGGAATGGCATCACTTTCACAGTCAAAAAGAACATTTCAAGATCTTCCTTTAAGTACAATGCTGTCTGTGATAGGATAATATCCATATGCCAACAAGGAAGACCAGTTAATACCAATATTATTCAAATCTGTGTACCAACCACTAATGCCAGTGATGCTGAAATTGAAGAATTTTACCAATTTCTTCAGTCTGAAATTGATCAAAGATGCAATCAAGATGCATTACTAATTACTGATAATTGGAATGGGAAAGTTGGAAACCAAGAGGACAAATCAGTAGTTGAAAAATGCAGCTTTGGTGCTAGAAATGATGCTGGAGATCTCATGATAGAATTTTGCAAAAACGTATTCATTGCAAATAGCTTTTTTAAACACATGGATTTCACCAGATGGAATAATCAGGAATAAAGTTGACTACCTTTGTGGGATGAAACGGTAGACGAGCTTGTTACCCAAAACAAGATCAGGGGCTGATGTGGAACAGACCATCAATTGCTCATATGCAAGTTGAGGCTGAAGCTGAAAAAAATTAAATCCACAAGAGTCAAAATATGACCTGAATTTAAAGACTATATCAAGAAACAGATTTAATACATTAGAAACTAATGACCAAAGAGCAGAAGGTTGTTGGATGACATCAAGAACATCATACAGGAAGAAAGCAAAAGGTCATTCAAAAATCAGGAAAGAACAAAAAGGAACTTGTTCTCCAGTGGAGAGATGCTAAAGCAAATGGAAGAAAAGAAGAAGTAAAAGTTGAACAGTAAATTTCAAAGTGCAGCTCATGAAGACAAAATAAATATAATGAAATGCGCCAAGATCTGGAGTTAGAAAACCAAAAGGGAAGAACACATTTAGCATTTCTCAAGTTGAAAGAACTAAAGAAAAAAATTCAAGCCTCCATTTGAAATATTGAAGGATTCTATGGGCAAAATATTGAGTGATTCAGAAAGCATCAAAAGGTGAAAGGACTACACAGTCACTGTCCCAAGTAGAAATTGTTAATGTTCAATCATTTCAAGAGGTGCATATGATTAACAACTGATGGTAATCAGGGAGGAAGTCCAAGCTGCACTGAATGTACTGGTGATAAACAAGGCTCTAAGAATTGATGGACTACGAATAGAAATCTTTGAATAAACTGATACAGCACTGGAGGTGCTCACTCATCTATGCCAGGAACTTGGAAGACAGCTACCTGCCCAACTGATTGAAAGAGATGCATATTTGCACCCATTACAAAGAGGTGATCCAATGCGGAAATCATCAAACAACATCAGTAATAGCACATGCAAGTAAAATTTTGCTGAAGAGAATTAAAAAATGGTTGAAATAATACATCAACAGGTAACTTTTAGAAGTTTAAGCTGGATTTAGAAGAGGCTATGGAACTAGGGATATCATTGCTGATGTCAGATGGATCATGGTTTAAATCAAAGAATACCAAAAAGATGTTTGTTGTTGTTGTTGTCAGGTGCCATGAGTCGGAACTGACTCATAGCGACCCCATGCACAGCAGAACGAAACAATGTCCGATCCTGGGCCAACTTCACTACCACTGCCACACTTGATGCCATCAATGATGCCACCTGGCTGATCCATCTCGTTGGGGGTCTTCCTCTTTTTCTCTGAACCTCCACCTTACCCAGCATGACATCCTTCTCCAGAGACTGTTCTCTCCGGACAATGTGTCCAAAGTAGGAGAGACGAAGCTTAGCCATCTTGGCCTCCAAGGAGCATTCTGGTTGCACTTCTTCCAAAACAGATCTATTGGTTCTTTTGGCAGTCCACAGCACTTTCAGTACTCTCCTCCAACACCACAACTCAAAGGCATCAATTCTTCTTTGATCTTCCTTATTCACTGTCCAGCTTTCGCATCCATATGAGGTTATTGAAAATACCATGGCTTGTCACCTTAGTCCTCAAGCTGACATCTCTACTCTTCAGTACTTTAAAAAGTTCCCGTGCAGCAGATTTGCCCAATGCAATACGTCGTCTGATCTTTTGACTGCTGCTTCCGCGAGTGTTGACAGTTGATCCAAGAAGAATGAAGTCCTTGACAACTTCAATCTCTTCTCCATTGATATGAATGCTGTTTATTGGTTACGTATTTTAAGTCCTCTTCACTTCCAGTGAACAGGGTTGTATCCTCTGCATATCACAAGTTGTTACTGAGTCTTCCTTCAATCCTGATGCCACGGTCTTCTTCATATAAGCCAGCTTCTCAGAAAAGATTCAACCCTGGCACACACCTTTCCTGATTTTAAACCAGTCAGAATCCCTTGTTCTGTTCTAATAATTGCCTCATGGTCTATATACAGGTTCCTCATGAGTACAATGAAGTGTTCTGGAATTCCCATGCTTTGAAATGTTATCTATAGCTTGTCATGATACCCACAGTTGAAAGCCTTTGCATAGTCAATAAAGTACACATAAACATAAGGAAGGCCGTAGAAGAATTGATGCATTTGAATTATAGTGTTGGAGAATATTAAAAGTACCAAGGACTGCTAGAAGAACAAAAAAATCTGTGTTGGAAGAAGTACAGCCAGAATGCTCTTAGAAGCCAGGATGGTGAGACTTCATCATGTTGTTAGGAGGAACCAGTCCCTGGAGAAAGCCATCATGCTTGGTAAAGTGAAGGTCAGTGACAAAGAGGAAGTCTCCCAATGAGATGGATTGACACAGTGGCAGCAGCAGTCGCCTCAAACATAATAGCAAATGTCAAGATGGCACAGGACTGGGCAGTGTTTCATTCTGTTGTAAATAAGGTCACTATGAGTTAGAGTTGACTCGACAGCATCTAACAACAATAGTACTATAATAAAGTATAGTGAAATCAGAAACTTGGAAACTTCAGAAAGTTCTTTTTCCTCTGTTTTTATTTGGACTATGATAAAGTGCTACACAACAGAAATTCAAGCACTGAGATAGATTCTGAAAGTTTTGCAGC
Source organism: Chrysochloris asiatica (assembly GCF_000296735.1). Lineage (NCBI taxonomy): Eukaryota > Metazoa > Chordata > Mammalia > Afrosoricida > Chrysochloridae > Chrysochloris > Chrysochloris asiatica. The sequence goes on from NW_006408519.1 coordinate 2,957,625, forward strand.
CATAGAAAGACCTTATCTTTGGTTTAGAATCAAACCAAAGAAGGTGGCCTTTCTTCGCTGAGAACTATTTGATATGAAGATCAGTGGAGGAAGAATTAACTCTACAGTGTCAGATTTAACTTTATATTTCATTCCTTTATCAACTGTTTTGTGGTAACATATCTGAGTTTGTTTGTTTTTCATTTTGCAAAAGTCCCTGTTTCATGATTTGTAACCTCTCAAATAAAGTCAAAGTTTCATATATCCTCTTGTTGATTTTGATATCTCTGTATCCCTTTCTTGTTTCTACTTCTTTTTGTCTCGATGTTTGTCATAATGCATCACCTGAATTTCAGGTGACCTTCTCATCTCACCAGGTTAGGTACAGTAATCCTTCAAAGGTGAGAGATGCATGAATGGATTCATGACAAATGACACTTTCTGACTTTTTCCAGATGTGGGAAATGAAACCAGAATTTGTGCTTGAGGTGCTAACCTTGAGTTCTCTTCCTTTACAATAAATTACAATTTGCAGAGCAGTTTAGAGTGTGCCAGAGAGCCAAGATTGGGACCTGGTGGTGAGATGCTCATGCAAACTGCTTTCAAATCATTCAGAGAGCTGCTTAGCAGTGGGGACCGGCAGAGATTTGTTATTCAGGACTAAAGAAATTTATCTGTGGCCTGAACTCCATGGGCCACAATTATTGCTGCTCTTGTTCCTCACTTTGATTACTTTTTCACTTGGATGAACTGAAACTTACAAGGCAGTGAGCTATGTTTACCCCTCTTCAGATGACTGATCTTGAAGGCAGGTTAAGGTTCCTGCTAAACTTCTGCTGTTTTTTTTTTTTTCATGGATTATCTGCCTCACTGAAGATCTCTTTTCTCAGAGCTTAGGACAGGTTCATTTCTGTTCAATCACTTCAATCCTCTGCTGAGAATTTGCCTTTATACTTACAATATTTGAAACCAGAACCTATATTTTAACAAGCTCTGTAAATTCTGATTCAGTATATCTGGGGTAGAAATGCAAATTTTCAACAGGGGTTGAACCAGAATGAATTGGTTGGAAGCCCTGCTTTTCCCCAGCTCACAATATAGTTTGACAGAGCCAGTGAAGCTGGGTCAGAGAAATAAGACCTTGGCAATGGGAGGACTTTGGGCCCAAAGCCCTCTGCTCAGTTTCCATAGAAACAATCCAGAGGTGGTACCCAGGACAATGGGTCTTAAAGTCACAGATGCTTTATTTTGAGAATCCCATCACATAACAAATACTATTCAATAATAGCTTTTAAGGAATCCCATCACATAACAAATACTATTCAATAATTGCTCTGCATGGTTTTGGTCAAGACCTTCCAATTCCCTGGAGTAAGGCCCCTTGCATTACCTGACCCTCCGTGTAGAATAATTATCTTTTATTACTTTCAAACTCGATGACCAATTCATGACCCAACATCTACCATTGTTAGTCAAATTATAAATTTTGAACAACTGGTTTATGATAGTTTATTACAAGCAAATGCAATGACAATGAGAGCATAGTAATTAAAAGAGTGTAGAATCAACAGTCAGAAATCCGCTGGTTGAAACTCCAGCTCTACCAGATTTGGGGCAAGTCTGAGAACTTCTCTGAGCTAGGTTTTCCTTGTTGGTAAAACCAAAGGATGAGATTAACTGATCTCTAAGCCTTTTGGGCTCTATAATTCATTGACCAACACCCATTTGTCATCTGTCAGTCTGTCATCTGTCAGTTTGTCCTACTGTGGTGGTTTGTGTGTTGTTATGATGCTGAAAGATATGCCACTGAGTATTTCAAATTCCAGTGGGACCACCATGGTAGAGAGGCTTCGGTGGAGCTTCCAGACTATGGCAGCCTAAGGAAGAAAGGCTTGATGATTGATGAGTATTTTTGAAATGTAGCCAATGAAAGCCCAGTGGATTCCAACAGAAGATCTTCTGATAGAGTGCTGGAAGATGAGCCTCCTAGGTTGGAAGGCATCACATAAAAGTCTCTTCAATGGACCTAAGTATACCAATGACCATGAAGATGGCCCAGGCCCAGGCAACACTTCATTCTCTTATACATATGCTCCCTGTGAGTTGGAGCCAACTCAATGACAATAACAACAAAATGATTCTCTGAATCTATGGTTTTATGTAATGGCTATTACATATTCCATGAAAAAATAGACTATGACTCAGTTGATGGTGATTATGTAGAAATGATGGTAAGAGATTTTATTTATAGGAAGGTTGTCAGATATAACATCTTAATGGAAAGAAAAAGGAAAGGGGGAGGAGGAAGTCTAGCATGTACCAAATTCCTACAGTGTGCTAGACAAATTTATATTCACAAATATCTCATATGACAAGATAATCATTTCAGTGATATGCTCCTTTGTTGTTGTTGTTATGTACCTTACAGTAGGTTTCGACTCATAACGACCCTGTACAGGGTTTCCGAGGCTGTAAATCTTTACGGGAACAGAAAGCCTCATCTTTAAATGCTCTGGTTACTCCTTGTCTCAGAAGTGTGGCTAGTTGATTGAGTGCTTCCTATGTGCAGGGACTTTTCTCTGCTCTATACACATATTCACCCAATTAAGGATCCCTCTTTACAGAGGCACATGCATGGCATTTCTCAAGTTGAATGAAGTGAAGAAAAAATTCAAGACTAGAGTTGTAATATTGAGGGATTCAGTGGGCTGATAAGTGGCAGAGCCAAGTTTGAAATTCAGAGTGTGGAGTCCAGAACAAACTCTCTTAATCATGGTGTCTCTTGTTATTCATTCCTTAAACAAATATTTGATGAAAACACAGCATTCAAAGACATTGAATTAATTCCCTTTGGGGATTCTAAGCTGAATGAGACAATGTCCTTATCCTTAAAAAGCTTAAATAGACAAAAGTAGTGTTGTTGTTAAGTGCCATAAAGTTGGTTCTGACTATAGTGACTCTGTATAGGGTTTCCGAGAAGCAGCTGTTAGATTTGAACTGCTGACCTTTCAGTTTGCAATCTAGTGCTTATCCACACCAGGATTCCTAAAATATGCATAAAAGATGCTCAGAATGGAAGAAGTGATCACACTCAACCTAAGTTTGTTGGTGTTTGTTGTTAAGTGCCATCAAGTTGGCTCCAACTCATAGAGACCATGTATAGGGTTTCCAAGGAGCAGCTGGTGGATTTGAACCGCCTACCTTGCAGTTTTAGCAGCACTTTAAAACGATTCCTTTCATTCTACTAATGGGAGAGTTGGCAGTTTGGACGCATCCAGCAGTTGCAGGGGAGAAAGACCTAGTGATCTACTTCCATAAAAATTCCAAAACTCAAAAAACAAATTCCCTGCTATTGAGTCGATTCTAACACACAGTGACCCTGTACAGGGCTTCCGGTGCTGTAAATCTTCATGGGAGCAGAAAACATCATCTTTCTCTTGTGATAGTGCAACTAGTGGCTTTGAACTAGCAATCTTGCAGGTAGCAGCCCAGTGCTAAACCTACAGACAAGAAAACCCTATGGGGCAGGTCTACTGTATCACAGTAGGTCACTATGAGCTGGAGTGGACTTGCTGGCACACAACAATAATTGCATTCTGGACATGTTCAGAACTCTATTCAAATCAATGGGCAGTACCTGACAAGAGGGGTCCTGGCAGGGACTAAAAGGGCAGCATTTTCCCAGGAACAATAAACACTCAAGTCAGAAAGGTGTAGGAAAGGACAGAAGCAGGGAGGAATTGGGGAAATGCTACTTCATTGAGGGAATTACAACAAATGTTATGAAACAAAATGTGTAAAATTTGTTGAATGGTTTACTCTGTAATTTGCTCTGTAAACTTTCACCCAAACTATAATAAAAAGTTAAAAAAACAATACAAAACAGAAGGTCCTGGCAAGAGAGGTCCTGCCCCAGATCCCTGCTTTTGAGGTCCCATTCTGGTTCTCTGGCTCCAGCTCTCCCTATGTACAAGGAGTCCAAGGCCCTGAGGATGTACGTACCTGGTGCCTAAGTTCCCGCCTCCAGCATCATTTCTAGCACCAAAGCTGCATTCTTCAACTACTGATTTGTCTTCTTTGTTTTCAACTTTCCCATTCCAATTATCAGTAATTAGTAATGCATCTTGATTGCATCTTTGATAGTTTCTACCTGTTGGATACCTTGTTGCCGTTGTTAAGTACCGTCGAGTCAATTCTCACCCATAGTGACCCTGTTTAGGGTTTCCCAGGAGTGACTGGTGAGCTTGAACTGCTGGCCTTGCAGTTCAAACGGCTTTGCAGTCTGGTGCATTAACCCACAGCACCACACCAGGACTCCTGGACTCTTGTAATTCCCTGCACTAAAGTCTCTGAACCTATTTAAGGACAGACCACATAGTCCTCAGACAGAGGGGCGACCAAGGGCAGCTGATTGTGTATTATATATACAAGGAAAACATTTGCTGTACTAGTTATTTCAATAAATATCTGTTGAATGGATGGATACGATAATTATTCTACAGCATGTTCTATTCTAGTAGAGCCTGGCCATTGAGGATTTATTCTTCAACGCTTTCTACTTTCCTAGCCCTCTCTTTAAGGGTTTTTTCTCCTGTGTTCTTTGAAACAGGTAAACTCATCCAAGTCTGAGCAATATCTCTGAACCCACAGGGGGCTGGGGATGGGCTAGGGATAGGGAATAAATGAAAGGCTGATAGCTGGACCATGGCTTCCCCTCCCCCAATGTCAAGGCAGTCCAGACCTTGGAGAGGGAAGCCAGTCATGTCGCCAACCAGTCCCACCCAGAAGGGGTGTTGGATGTCATGAGATTACTTGTCTTCTTTTGCTTTCTTGAGAATGCAGAATCACAGAACTGGGAGGGTTGTTAGTAGAAAAGTGTCTAGCTCAGAACTCTCAAACCATAGGCCTTTCACCCTATTCCCCAAACCAGCTTAGACCGCCAGGCATTTGGCTGCTCCTTGACTCTGCCTTAGTGGTAACACTTTCTTTCAGTTTGTTCACAGGCTCCATGGATTTCCGAACAAGTGACAGGAAACTTGGGGATCCTTCTAAAGACTTTAGTTTCCCCCCAGAAGGTGGATCTTAGGAAGGGTGGGTGGATGGATATAAATGGATGGATACTCAAGAAGCTAGGTGAGGTACCCATGGTGAGCAAAGCCAAACCTCTCATAGGACCCTTTCAATCTTCCACCTCTCCCCACCCGCGGCCGCTCCTCCTGTTCCCTGGTGGGTGGGGTGCACAAAGGAAGGGAGGGTACAGGCAAGTGAGGATTTGATGGGGGGGAGGAGGATAATTTGAGACTGCAAGGGGAGGCCAAGAAGGAGAGGTGGGGAAGGGGAGGGCCTCGGAACGCGGAAAGGAGGGGCGGGCTAGGAGAGGGCGCGGCAGAGGGGGCGGCAGACTCCACGCCTGCTGGCAAGCGGGCGGGCGGGCGGCTAGGGGACGCGATGCAGCCGCTGCCTATTTGCGGGGCCAGGCTGCACCGCCCGGGCTGAGCCACTAGCCGAGCGGCCGCTGGGCACACCAATAGTGCAGGGAGGATGGGTTGCGGCGGGAGCCGAGCTGATGCCATCGAGCCCCGTTACTACGAGAGCTGGACACGAGAGACCGAGTCTACCTGGCTCACCTACACTGACTCAGATGCACCGCCCAGCGCCGCCGCCCCGGACACCGGCCCCGAGTCAGGCGGCCTGCACGCGGGTGAGTGGCCTGGCTCCTCAGACACACCGAGTTGCGCACTCCTGGCGCCGGGGAGCCTGGAGTAAGGGAATAGGAATTTGGAGGGCTGGGGGTGCCAGAGGAGAAAAAAATAGCGCCTGGGTGGCGTACAGACAGACAGGAGCTGGACTGACAGACCCACGCCAGGTTCGGGGTCCACGAGATCCCCTTGCACAAGGAGAGCTAATCTCCGGAGCTTCGGGGAAACCCAACACTTTCTTGCCTCCACCTATGCACCATCATTGGGAGCACTGCCCACCTCGCCCGCGCACTTTTCCCCAACCGTTTTTCAGCCCACTGCCCGCTCCAGTCCTGGACCCGCTAGGATTGCGTCTGCCTTGCTTTGCTCTGTCTCTTTCTCTGGCCACCTGCGTATCCAGCTGGGCCACTTCTTCATCCACTGGCCACCTGGCCCTTCTGCCTCAGATTTACTGATAAAATCACTGACGGGGATTGCCTGGGTGGAGTCATCTCTGACGCTTTGCCTTTCTGCCTGTTGGCAAGGAGCCCCCTCGTGGGCTACAAAACCAGATTCCTAATGCTGGGCAAAAAGAGTGCTCCGTGCCCTCCCCACTACCAGGGAAGTACTTAGGGCTACTTTTCAAGCAGTTGTTTGGATTTTATTCTCCCCATCCCATGGTGCTTCAATGCTTTACATAAGGCAGCACATAAAATTAGACTAGGCTATAAGGAGCTCTGGTAGCGTAGTGGTTGCGAGTGGGGCTGCCAACCTAAAGGTCAGCAGTTCAAAACTACCAGCGCTTCCGCTGGAGAAAGATGAGGCTTTCTGCTCCCGTAAAGATTTACAGCCTTGGAAACCCTGTGCAGGGTCACTATGAATCGGAACCGACTCCACGGTACTTACCAACAACAACAAATATGTGAAATACTCTTGCCTAGATATTCCCATGTCTAGTAGAAATAAAAGGATACGAAAAGAATTTTCTGGATATTAAAAAAAGAGCATCCGCTAATACTTGTAGGGTAGAGATGAAAACAGACTACTTGTTGTAGACTGATCTTTAATCCTAAGCATATTGTTACATTGAAAGGGAGGAGAAAACAAACAAACAAACAAAAAACTTTAGAGCTTATTATACGGATATGATCAAAAGCAAGAATGTTTTAACTGTTTCTTAATTCTGTTGAATAATGAAATCTAATATGAAATATTAGTACTGATGTGGCACTGTGTGTTAATGCGCTGGACTGCAAAGTCGTTTGAACTGCAAAGTCAATGGTTCAAGCTTACCAGCCCCTCTCAACACTCTTTACAGGGTCGCTATGGGTCGAAACCAACTCGATGGCACTTAACAACAATAACCATATAAAATAAGGCTAATTCGAAGCATAGTGTATAAGGAGGAAGAGTGAAATGTGAACTACTTTTAAAAGACAGTCTTAAATCTATGGTTTCAGTCAGATTCCTTATTTTCTTCTACTCCCTGCCAATGTTCCACCCATATATCTTAAAAAGGGAGTCTCGGCGAGGCGCTGTGAGTTAATGCGCTGGATTGCAAAATCGGTAGGAACCGATTTTGTTCACCAGCCGCTTCTCAAAAACCCTATACAGGGTCGCTATGGGTAGGAACCGACTCAACGGCACTTAACAACAACAAATCTAGAAGAGAGATGGAACCTTAATCTTGAAAACTGGCCTCTCCAGTTTCCTTTTAGGACCAATGCTGGTTATGCGGCTAATGTTTTTATGAGAACGGTCAGTTAAAGCTGTGCTGAACATAATATTCTATTTATTTCTAGTTTTCCTGACAATCATCACATTTCCAAATGATGTGTTGATTGGATTCAGTGTCAGAATAAGGTTAAAACATGAACTTGCTAAAGGGACCTGGTGACTGTTAGGTGTGGCCGCATCTCTCCAGGAGGTGTGGTACTTCTCAGTGGAATCAAAGGCTGAAACTGCACTTGAGGGAAATAAAGCTAAAAAGATCTAATGTGAAAAAGTACAGCTTTAGGGAAAGATTGCCCTGGTGACTGTATGTGGTGTGTGTGTGTGTGTGTGTGTGTGTGTGTGTGTGTGTAGGTGTGTGTGAGAAAGACATTATGGGTGGCTAATACGTACAAGAAGTCTCTGGGTGATGCAAATGATTAACATACCTGACTACTAACCAAAAGGTTGGAGGTTCAAGTCCAGCCAGAGGCACATCAGAAGACAGGCTTGGGGACCTTCTTCTGAATCAGTCATTGAAAACCCTGTGAGGCACAGTTCTACTTCTACGCACACACGGGATTGCCATGAGGTGGAATCAGCTGAATGGCAACTGGTTTTAGATATGTTCTTATAGGATTCTCTAGTCTTTTCTAAACATTTATTAATCTGTTCTCCTGAGTCATATCCCATCTCTCCTGAGATCTGGTCCCTGCAACAAGTGGGGCCTAGATAAGCACTTTCATTCATAGTGCTCTGTCAGGCATGGGACAGTCCTGCCAGGTAGGTGGTTCAGAGCACCTGCGTCATTCAAGTTCCAGTCCCAGGAAAACACCTACATTGGCAAAACTCTTGTGGGCAGAATCCTTTCAATTTCCTAGAAATTTGTTTCAACTAGGCTTGGGGGTGGGAGACATTACTGAGGTTCAAGATGCATCAAGGCTTCCCTGGGCATTCCCAAGGGATGTTGGGAAAGTATCTTGATTTTTGTGAGGTTTTCAGACTAAGACTCAGTCATCTTTAGCCAGAGTGGGTCATCTAAGTAAGCTGTACTTGTAAATCTCCTGGGTTTCAGTCAGATTCCTTATTTTCTTCTACTCCCTGCCAATGTTCCACCCATGAATTCAGTCTGGATACAGCTAATGGCCCGTGTCTATATTGTGATAGGAAGCTAGAATGACTATTTATTTATTCATTAAAACACCAGTCTTTTTCTAACAGAGCAAATGGAAGAGCTGCATTTAGGAGAGTCCAGTATTGGAAACCAACAAAATGGCTTCCTCACTTGAATTTTAGAGCTAGAAGGGTGAGTTTGGAGGTCATCTACCCAAAGCACATGGAGTCTCAAGTTAAATTGCTCAAGGATGGACAATCTCTCAACCACTTTAGAATCCTTACTTACCCCCAACTTCTCAGTCCTCAAGAGTCCTTAATTTCTGAGTCCTCAACTATTTTTCTTTAGTATCAAATTGATGCCATTTTTCTCTTGGCCACCTCAGCCACAGGAAATTTGAGGGCAGGGGATGGGTCTAATTCACCTGCATATATTCTGTGCTTCACAAAGACACATGGTTGGGACTTTCTGAATGAATAACTACTCTTCCTAACCCTGCCCTTGGCTTGAATTTGGTCTTCAGTTCTGTCAGCCAGCTCTTCCTAGATTCTCTCCCTCTTTGCTCTCCCAGTTGTTGCTGTTGAAGTGTTCCCACTTGAATCCATTAACCTAGATCCTCTCAAGTGCTTTCGGATCCCTAAGTTTCTCTAAAAATATTCCTTTCCATTTTTTTGTCATCTTCCCTAGGAAATAGACCTACTTTATTGAAACATCTGGCCCACATCAAAGATTGCATTTCTTTGAATAGAATCCCATTCAAAGTACTCCCCCATCCCACCTCAATTCCATAACCACATCTATCAAAAAGCACCCATTTAAACATACGAATTGCCCACGAGTTGATTCCAACTCACAGAGACCTGACAGAACAAAGTAGACTGCCTCATAAGACTTCCAAAGTTGTAATCTTTATGGGAGCTGACTGCCTCACCTTTCTTCCCATAAGGGGCTCTTGGGTTTGAACCACTGACCTTTGGTCAGGAGCCAAGTGCTTAACCATCACACCATGGACTCCTTCTATTTAAGCATATCTTGCCTTTAAGTCTCGCTTTGTTTCTCTTAGTCCCATCCATATTGAGGACCTGGTATGTAGCATGTGTTCAATGAATATTTGCTGGATGGATTCTTCATTTGACTAGGAAGGGGGCATGTTCTTGCCACTCCACAAAGGAAACAGTTGTGTGTCTCCTTCTCCTTACTCCCTAAGTCATGTTGGGACTCTGGTTCTGGCTGTTCAGCGATCACCTCTGTGAGCCAGCTGAGTCCACTGAAGTTTAGAATATTGCGTAGGTTGGAATTTAAGACTTAATTGAAACCACCACTGTTAATATCCATTGCTTCCCTATGTCACTGAAGCCTATCTCTGTCACAAAAGGAAATTAAATTGGTCTGGCATGATTTAGTCCTCATAAAATCAGTTTGCTCGGTAGAATTTTACTTCTGTTGTCTAATGGGAGTCTCCCAAGGAGAAAGAGGCTCTCTGAGGTTACCATGACCCAGGCTAGCTCTGCCGTCCTATATGGTAATAACTTTTGGCCTCACCAGCTTTAATCACAAATCCCTTAAATTACATCCTTAAATATCCCTATTTGTACTGTTGGGTTTTCCCCCCCTAATTTTTCTAAGGAATAAAATGTTTCAAATTTCTCTAGAGTACTTCTAGTTTTTAGTTTCAGATTGCTGCAATAATTGCTCTAGTATACAGAAGAAGAAGACATAGAGACTCACAGCAAAACGATGTACCTAAGTAAATTGAAGGAAACTTAAATAAACTGAAGAGCATTTAATATTACCATTAACTAACATTTACTAAAGGAGTCTTGGTAGCGTAGTGGGTTACGAGTTGGATTGCTAACAGGAAGGTTAACAATTCGAATCTACCAGATGCTACTCGGGAAAAGCTTCTGTAAAGATTTACAGCCTGTGAAGTATGAGTATTCCGGAACACGTAATTGTGCTCATGAGGAATCTGTACCTGGACCAAGAGGCAGTTGTTTGAACAGAACATGGGGACACTGAATGGTTTAAAATTAAGAAAGGTGTGCAACAAGGTTGTATTCTTCCCCCATACTTATTCAGCCTGTATGCTGAGTAAATAATCCGAGAAGCTGGGTTCTATGAAGAAAAACGTGGCATCAGGATTGGAGGAAGACTCATTAACAACCTGCGATGTTCAGATGATAAAACCTTGCTTGCTGAAAGTGAAGAGGACTTAAAACATTAACTGATGAAGATCAAAGAGCACAGCCTTTGTTATGGATTGCATCTCAATGTAAAGAAAACAAAAATCCTC
>NW_006408519.1:2969048-2981894 GCF_000296735.1 Chrysochloris asiatica
CTCTATTGGGTAGCTATAAGTCGGAACTGACTCCATGGTCCACCACCACCACCACCATTTACTGATGACTTACCAAGGGCCAAGCACCACACTTGTTGTTAAATGCCATAAAATCAGTTCTGACTGATAGCGTCCCTGTATAGTGTTTCTGAGCAGCAGCTGGTGGGTTCAAACTGCCAACCTTGCTGTTCAGACTGACCTTGCAGTTCACTGCTTATCCTACAGTGCCACATCAGGACTATACATAGCTCTCCATACAAATTATCTTATTTTATCCTCATAACCCAAAGAAGGTAGTTAGTGTTGTTGTTAAGTGCTGTCAAGTTGTTAACTAGCAACGCAGTATAGGATTTTTAAGGAGCGGCTGGTGAGTTTGAACCACTGACCTTGCAGTTCTAACTGACTTTTCATTCCAGCACACTAGTCCACAGCACCACACCAGGAGGTAGGAACTCTTATAACTCCCTTTACAGACTTCTAGGTTTTTGCTTGCCTATATTGGCCAACTAAAGACAGATTGTTTATTTGCTTTTTGTTCATTCAACATATACTCAGTACAAAGGTGTTGTTTGGCCTCAATAAGTTATCATGGCTTTCGGTGGCAGCCGCCATCTTGCAGTAATCCACCAAGTTGAGGAACACAAAAGGAAAGAGACAGGATACTTGCTATCTGTTCTCCGGTCCTTTCAGAAAACATGGGGTCATTTCTTTGGCCACATACATGTGAATCTACAAAGGCGATATTGTGGACATCAAGGGAATGGGCACAGTTCAAAAAGGCATGCCCCACAAATGTTGCCACAGCAAAACTGGAAGAGTCTACAATGTGACCCAGAATGCTGTCGGCATTGTTAGGAACAAGCAAGTCAAGGGCAAGATTCTTGCCAAAAGAATCAATGTGCGCATTGAGCATAGTAAGCACTCTAAGAACCGAGACAGCTTCTTGAAGTGAGTGAAGGAAAATGACCCGAAAAAGAAGGAAGCCAAAGAGAAAGGGACCTGGGTTCAGCAAAAGCGCCAGCCTGCTTCCCCCAGAGTGGTGCACTTTGTGAGAACCAATGGAAAGGAGCCTGAGCTGCTGAACCAATTCCCTAGGAATTCCTGGCACAACAGGAGCGAAATAAAGACGGCTGAGGTGTATAAATATAAGGCCTTTGGCTGTAATTGTGAGGAGGTGTGGTATCCCCCCTCTCCAAATACATAGTATTGAAAGCACATTTTGTTCCCCAATTCACTTGATAATAAATGCTTTTACTATTGAAAAAAAAAAAAAGTTATCGTGGTGGGAGACAGATGTGAAAGTGGACATGTGTCACATATGGTACATGTTGGAATGGCATGAGGGAATGTGCTGTAGGAATGCAGGTGACTATATAGTTCATTCTGCCTGGGAAGTCAGAGAGGGGGCCTCTGAGGAAACAGCAGTGTGTGTACAGATCTCTGCATGCACCCAGAAGAGGGAGCAGGATTGGTCCTTCAGGCCCTCAGAGTTGGGAGACAGGATTCTTTCTCTGAGGGTAGATTTGGGGAGCTCACCTAGACTTTCTGCTGGTTACCCACTCCCTTTAACCTTCCCTCCCCCGGCCCACCTCCAACTCTCTCTACATACTTGTTGTGGTTAGATTTCCTAATAATTATAGTTTTCTATTTTATTTATAACAATTTCTAAACAAGTAATTCAATGACATTGATTCCATTCAAGTTGTACATCCATTCTCACAATCTGAATTATTCCACCACCATTGATGTAAATCCCCTGAGCAAACACCCCCCTAGATCCCCCCTCCCCTACACCGGATAGCCAGTAATAATGTTTTCTTTCAATATATTTGTTTGTTTCATCTAAGTGACTTCTTTCCCTCATCATAATGTGTTCAAGGTTACCCATGCTAGGCATGCATCAGGACTTCGTGTCTCTTTATGTATATGTACTTACCACCTTTTCTTTATCCCTTCAGCTGTTGATAGACATTTTGAGTGTTTCCACATATGGAAACACTTTTTGTGAAAAGTGCTACAGAGAACATTGTTGGTTATTGATAAATACTGCCGAATCAGTTCTGACCCATAGCAACCCTGTACAGTGTTTCTGAGGAGCAGCTGGTAAGCTTGAACCGCCAACCTTGTGGTTCAAACCAGTTTTGTAGTCCAGCACATTAACCCACAGTGCCACACCAGGACATTGGTGTCCTCCAAATAATTTTGACTAATGTCTGTCCTCCTCTAGGCTGACAAGCTCTGTTAGGTCAGGTAACACATCGTTTGTATCCCTGTGTTTAGCTCTATGGCTTCAAGTAATTGCTTTTAAATTAATGAGTCTCCTCAAATGTCTGTCTTCCCGTAAGCCACAGAGATGATGTTTTCTTTCTTCCACAAAACTGTTTCCATTTGCTCATACTTTTCCAGGTCTAGTCTACCTGGTTGGTAACATAGAAAGAGAATGTCCTTTCCTCTCCAGTACCTCTTCTTCAAGTACAAGTTTCTTTGTTATAAGAGTCATACTGCAAAAATCACTAGAAGAAACAGGTAGTAGCAAAAGTAGGCAAGTTACAAAGGTTCAAGAACTAGTCTGTGTCCCATGTTGTCCTTGTCTCCTGGGCAGAGGTATCATGGATCACACTGTATTGTTAAGACATATTTATACCCATCTCTCCAATGAGTCTGAGTTCTACCAGTTTTGGAATCTCATCATGGACTTTTCTCTGTCTGAAAACATTCAATGACTATCAAACTGAATGACTAAATGATGGCTTATGGGGACATGCAAGTAAGACTTACTCTGTCTTCACTGCTTTCTGATTCTCATCTTAGATATTTTTGTCTAAAAATCAGTCTAATGGACACTATTAATTAATAAAGGTATTCTGACTTTAATCAGAGGTGGAGTTAGGGTGACCCCACTACTAGGTGTGGTAAGATCATGAATGACATCCAGAATTGCCTCCTGACTTTTCTGTCCAGGTGTCGTCCAGCAGAAAGACGACAATCCCCTCTAAGACTGACAACCATCTTTTTCTAGCTTATCCTGTGCTCATCAATCTCTCAGACTCGGGCCCCTGGAAGTTCTGCCTTCGCCCTGTGATGTGTGGTCCATGGTACCGTTCTGCTGATAAGGTCGATCTACCTATTTACGAATTCGGGTTTCTGAACCTGTTGTTGTTTGGCTGTTGGTGCCTAGACATTGATCCCTGGAGCCTTTTGGTGTCAGGCCCTCAACCAATAGTTGCTCCCAGGAGACTATTTAGTTTCCTGTTGTAAAATCCAATCCTGGTCAGGATTCCTACAGATTTTCTCTGGATTGCCTGAATGTCTCCACCTGTAGAGCAGACTAGATAGGCTTACTCTGAACTTAACCTGTGACCTAGCCCTTTCTAGTTTAGCAACCAGCAGCATTCACCTCTTCCTTACACGGTCCCCTTCTACACCCCTCACACTCCACCCATCCCACCTCTCTGGGCAGAAATCTTTTAGAGACAGCTCTATGAGTACAAACACTGTGAGAAATGAGAGATTTCCAGACACTTCCTCACATTTTCTACTGAGATTGGCTCAATTTCCTTGTCATTTTGATTCAAATATAGCATTTATCAAGCGTTTATTTACTATGTGTGGCCTTTTTTTTTTTTTTTTTGAAACTATTAGCTCACTAACCCTCTGGGTAACATCAAAAATTTGCATTGTCATCACCACTTGCCAGATAAGGAAACTGAGGCTCAGTGAAATGAAGAGACTGAGGAAGATCACACATCTAAGCAGTGGAAGAGTCTGGATCAGAATTCAGGTGCTTACTTCTAACTTCAGGACAGTGTTCGTTTTTCCACCCCATCTGCCTTGGGCTTTCTAGAGAGTATCAATCACTTGGAATGGGATGAGAGCATCCTGCCAACATTTACATGTCAGAGGACTGGTGTCCTTGAGTAGATGGAGACCTGCAGTTTGGGGCGGGCATTCCCACCACCTTCTCCATATGCTAAGTGCCCAGCCTGTGTCTGTAAATGTAGGACTGAGTTACAGGGAACATTCGGAACATCACTTGCACCCATATCATCTGCTTGGGCTCATTAAAAAGTGATTTAAAAAGTGATTATTTCTTGAGCAGAATCATTTTTTTTTCTGGTTTCAAATGTAATGAATGCTCCTCACAGGAAAAGAAATGAGAAAAAATATAAAAACACACAGAATAAAATAAAGCCAACATTTAGGTCTCATTCTTTGGGTCCTTTCTGTGCAGTGCGTCATTTGTGAGGGGTATGTTTAAAGGAAGAATCCCTAGGTGATACAGATTATTAAGCACTGTTAACCAGAAAGTTGGTGGTTAGCACCATGACACCATGGAATAAAGATGATCGACTTCCAAAAGATCACAATCACTGAAGACCGTATAGGGCACAGTTCTACACGGACACACACGGTGCTGCCATGAGTTGGAATTGACACACTAAGAACTGGTTTGGTTTGCTGTTACACTCAAGGGTTATATTAAAAATTCTCAAATTGCTTGGGAGCGCAAAGGTAAAGGAAGAATATTTTTTTATTTCTCTGCTTTTAGAAAAATATTTGGAGTTGTTGTTATATATCAGCGAGTCAATGTCTACTCATAGACTGTCCTCTGAGGTTTTCTAGGTTGTGTCATCTTTACAAAAACAGATTCTCCCTCAGAACTACTGAGTGGGAGTGAACTGCTAAAGTTTCAGTTAGCAGCAGCGCTCTTTGTCTGAATGGAAGAAGCGCATACTAGTGAAAACCCCAAAACCCACTTCCGTCAAGTCGATTCCGACTCATATTGACCCTGTATATAGTTTCCGAGGCTATAAATCTTCATGGGAGCAGGCACCCTCATGTTTCCCCTGTGTTATGGCTGGTGGATTTGAACTGCTGACCTATAAAAGAGCAAAGGCCATGGATAAATGAAGGGGCTTCCTGTCTACCCACCCCAAACTCTCCCTCACCACAGCACAAAGCTAATTAATTGATTCTGGTACATCGAATACTAGAGGGCAATGGTGGTTCTCTGAGTCCTGGTGTGGTGTTGTAGGATAAACAGATAAACACTGGACTGACTGACTATATCATAGTGGTTATGAATCGGGCTGCTAACCTCAAGGTTGGCAGTTCGAAACTACCGGCTGTTCTGCAGGAGAAAGATGAGGCTTTCTGCTCCTGTAAAGATTAGCAGCCTCAGAAACCCTGTACAGGGTCGCTATGAGTCGGAACTGACTCCACGGTACTTAACAACAACAACAATACTATGTGTAATTCCCCACCCCCACCGCCACCCAGGGGTTCATGGTGAGCATGCTGTTTTATATCCTGCCCAGTTGTTTTTTCCAGGCCTCTCTGTGAGTGAATGGGTTGTGTATATGTGTGTGAGTCCCACATACCCAGAAGTCAAGTGGGTTAGCTGCCTTGCGCCCTAGTTGGTACAATTTTAGACACTGCCAGTTTTGGGTCTCTCTGTCAGTTGGGTATGGAGTATCTGCCTACATCTTGCCATGTGGCTTCTGTGTCATGAGCAGAGCCAGAAGTCTGGGTAGATTTTTCTCAGTCCAATACCATCTGCTTTTACTCATGATGCAAATTTATCCTACATTAGGTTCTGTATTCATCTTCATTTTTGTGAATCTTGGTCTTTTTACTAGGTTTCTATAGAAGTCCTGGTGTGACACTGTGGGTTAATGTACTGGACTGCATGGGCAGTTTGAACTACAAGGTCAGTGGTTCAAGCTTACTAGCCGCTCCTCGGAAACCCTATACTGGGTCACTGTGAGTCAGAACCGACTCGATGGCACTTAACAATAACAACAATAGGTATTTTAGCGGGCAGTTGGGCAAGATTGAGTTGCTAGCTGCTAGCCAGATGTCCTTTGGCTAGAATTTCAACAGAGTCTCTTGATCTGAAGAAGATCCAACCCTTGCACCGCCCTCTGACGTGGCTAGATCTGGTCTTTCTGACTTCATATATTTCCTCTCCCTTAGAAAGCCAGAATTTTACATTCTTCATAATCTGCTCTCTTCATCCACCACCTTATGTTACTTTGTTTGAAGGCAGTGGCTAAGAAAATAGACTTTAACATTTACCATCTGTGTGACTTTGAGCAAGTTTTTTAGCTTTTCTGGGTTTCAGTTTTCACATGCATAGGTTAGGAATCACTGGAGAGTTGAGCTCACACATATGGAAAAAGATCCCCCCCCAAATAAAAACCATTGCTGTTGAATTCATTTTGACTCATGGTGACCCTATGTGTGACAGAGTAGACCTACTCAATAGAGTTTTCCAGACTATAGGATAAACGCTGGACTACTTAATGAAAGATGGGCAGCGTAAGCCCATCAGCCTCTCCTCAAAAATTCTATAGGTGAGAACTTCAGCAAGATGGTGGACTAGGCAGATCCACTACATGGACCATCTACAACCAAGATACCAGAGACCAAATGAAACAGACACAGATGAAAATCCTGGAACCCTGAACTCTGGAGGAAAGGTTAGAGAAATGGATTGAATGCTTGCCGGGAGGAGAAGCTGAGCAGGCATAGTGAAAGAGGCAGATTGTTGAGCAACTGGCCAGATGTGGGGTGACCATCTTCTGAGCAGCTTTGGTAGCTAAAGGTGGCCTGGCAGAGCAGACTCATACAGGAGACTGGAAAGGTGCAATTCCATCTTTTGCCCGTGTTCCCCTAGTGACCAGAGGGGTGATCAGTTTCCACCCTTATCCACCCCCAGCACAGGCTCTGCTCTCAGAGAATTCAGAGCCATGTGGTTGGGAGCCATGCCAGTGTGAAGCGGGGGCTGGCTGCACTGCTTTAGTGTGCCACTTTGGTGCCTGGATTCAGGTGGGCTCAATTCCAGACCTATAGAACCTGAAGAGCCACTGGACCCGTATTTAACCAGTCACCCTGCCCCCAGAAGCCCTGTGGTCCTAACTGAATTGAAACCAGCTCCGTCAAGGGCCTTCCACAGACTACTTCCAGACTGAGTGTCCAGAATGTAGATAACATCGAAGCCAGTGGGAGGGAACTCCATCTAGGACCAGGAACTGTACTGCCACATCCCTTCCACATCCACTTCTTGAGCTCCTTGGTTTGTAGGATTCTCCCAGGGTTTTCTCCTCTCTGGGTCCAATAGCTGCACTATTTTTTGTTTGGTTTGGTTTTTTGTTTTTGTTTTTCCTTTTGTTATTTCATTATTTTGGGTTTTTTTTTTGTTGTTGTTTATTCTTGCTCCTCCTTCTATTTCTATTTCCATTCCCTTGAATAGTTATCCTTTCTATCTTCACTTTTGTTTTTCATCCCCTTTTTTCTGTTTCTCAAAGTATTTTTAAAATTTCTTCCCTTTATTTATTCTATTATGTTCCTCTTTTATAACTCTATTTTCCTGTCCCTCCTTTCTCTTTTTTAGCTATTCTTAAGTGTTTTCTTTTTATTTATCCCCTAAGTTTCTAATTTTTCCCTTACACAGTTTCAATTCTCTGTCCCTTTTTTGTCTTTATAATTATATTGTTTTGTTTCTGGTTGCTGCATGTTTTTGTTTTTTTTTCCTCTGTGTTATTTTTCTCTTTTCATTGTTGTTTCCTGTTTATTTATTCTCTTTTGTTTTCTTGAGTGTGTGTGGGGGCAGGATTTTCTCTCCCCCCCCCACAACAGGAGACAGCAACCATACCCATACAGCCCAGTCACAACCTCACCCTGTGTAGCTCCACCCACTGTGCAAGAGCCAATACCAGCTCCTATACCACCTGATCAATGATAGACAACAGCCAACACTAGTCAAACCCACCCTAAACTGAGGTGCACAAGCAGCATATGAGAATGGTGTGCACACTTCCTTTCCCTAACAGTACCTACAGGAGACATCTGGCGAAAGACTAAGAATAAATCAACAAATAATTATCAATTAAATACAAACAAGAAAATCCCACAATGCCCCAGAAACAACAGTCAATTTTAGTGCACATGAAAAAACAAGAGAGAATGACTTACACAAATGAACAAGATGCAGAGTCAGAAAATGTTTTCAGGTAAAAGATAATAGAACTAACTGAAAAAGAATTCAAAAGAATGATATTTAGGTACCATCAACGGATTGACAGAAATAATGAGGAAAGCAAGGAGAACAGAAAAAACTTTAGAAGAATTCAGGAAAACACAAGAACAAACAGACAGATACAAATTTTGAAACAATATAATACCTTAAATTAAAAATCCAGAAGATTAATTCTAAGATTTCAGAAATGGATAGTATATTGAAAGGTCAAAGGCGTAGATTTGAAGCAATGGAAGCCTAAATTAGTGACCTTGAATGTAAATCTCAGAATACTGGCATGATAGAAGAGCAATCAGAAAAAAGAATGAAAAAGTCTGAAGGAAGTTATGTAGGATATAATGAAGAGGAACATCTTATGGGTGATTGGAATTCCAGGAAGAGACACTAAATGGACAATAAAAAACACAGAGAAAATTGTTGAAGAGTAGTTGGAAGAAAATTTCCCTAACATCATGAAAAAAAAGATGATAAGCATGCAAGAAGCTGAATGAACCCCAAACAGGACAGATCCCAAAAGATAATCACCAAGGTATATCGTAATCAAGCTTTCCAAAACCAAAGACAAGGAAAGAATCCTGAGAGTATCTTAGAAACAAATGAAAAGTTACCTACAAAGGAGAACCAATAAGACTAAGCTCTGATTTCTCAGCAGAAACCATGCAGACAAGAAAGCAATTGAATGACATATTCCAAACAGTGAAAGAAAAAAACTGCCTACCAAGAATTATATACCCAGCAAAGCTATCTCCCTCAAATACTACAGTGATATTAGGACATTTCCTGATAAGCATATGTTAAAAGAATTTGTAATGGCCAGACGAACTTAAAAAAAAAAAAATCTAAAGGGTTTTCTTTGGACTGAGAACCAACAACTACAGACAACAACCTGAGCTTACCATACATGACAATAGCACCCAGAACTCTATCCAGATATAGAAGTATTTAAAGTAAAATAAACCTATAAAACTGAAAACAGGAAACCAGATATACCAATTTATAATGAAGCCAACTACAAAGCAAAAAGAATGAATAGTGTAGATACATAGCTTCCAAATGGCAAGGAAGTCAAGTAGATTTTAAGATAAAATAGAGTGTTTTAAATAGAGGGAAAGTTTAATAGGTTACAGGGCAACCTGTAATCTACCCTGAAAATGCATTCACCTGCACATCAGAATAAAAAAGAAGAAAATCAGAAAGATTTAATAAACATTAACATAACAGAAATGAAAATGCAAAGAAAACCCACATATGAAATGAATTCAGCATAGAAAATTATGTGGGGTAAAGAAACCAGCAGCACCACACACACACACACACACACACACACACACACACTAACCACACAACCAAATGATAGCAATCAATTCATACCTATCGATAATTACGCTGATTGTCAATGGATTAAATACACCAGCCAAGAGACAGAACAGAATGGATAAGAAAATAGGATCTTTCAATATGTGGTTTATAAAAGGCACATCAAAAAGACAGCCTAAATGTCCATCAACTGAAGAATGGTTAAACAAACTTCGGTACATACATACAATGGAATACTATTTAAAGTTGAAGAATAACAATGAATCTAGGGAACCCCTCACAACATGGATGAACTTGGAGGACATTATGCTGAGTAAAATTAGTCAATCACAAAAGGACAAATATTGTTGAGACCAATGTTATAAAAAGTTAAGAAAAGGTTTTTTTCTTAATGAAAGAAAAGCCTCTGATGGTTACGGAGGGGTGGGGAGGGATAACTATTCACAGGTTAGAGAGTAGACACATAATAACATGGGTGACAGGGCAGGCAATATACAAGAGGAAGGTTAGCAGAGGAAAGATGAAGGTAGCAGAAGACACAGAAGAATGCAAGAGTTAAAGTGAATAGAGGTAAATATTTTTAACTGCTGGTACATAAAGTGGATTGCAGTCATTGTAATGAGGCCAAGTATATGATTTTCTGAGTGTAAAACTGATGATCTGCTCTGTCAACCTTCACTCAATTCACAATAAAAAGTTAAAAAACAAAACAAAACACAAACAACCCTATACAGGGTAGCTATGAGTCAGAACCAACTTGAAGACACTTAACAACAACAATCTTTATAGGAGCAGTTCTATAAACCTTTCTTCTGTGAAGGCACTGGGTGGGTTTGAACTGCCAGCCTTTAGGTTCATAGCTGATTAAGACTTGTGTTACCCAGGCTTCCTGGTGGCACTATAGGATAAAAACTGGACTGTTAATGATAAGGCAAACCCACCAGCCGCTCCATTGGAGAAGATGAGACTTTCTCCTCCCACAAGTGTTTACAACCTCAGAAATCTATACATGGTTGCTATGAGTCAGAACCGACTCAATGGCACTTAACAACAGCAACACAGCATTCAGTGCTGTCTGCCCTGGCACCTGAGATCCCTCATGTCCTTAATCTTACACTGGGCTCACCATGCCAAATTCATATCCTGGGTCACCTTTTCCCTCTACTCTTTCCATCCCTTATCTGAGCTGTCTGGCATTGCTGGAGCAAGTCTTAAGTGCTGGTGATTATACTTAAGAGAAATTCCGATGCTAGAATCTCAATGGTCTTCTATGAATTTCTTATTAATATGTTGTACCAATCCTATTATGATTGCTTCTCAAACTATCTTATTCTTTTGCTCTGAATAATGAGAAAAACCAGACTTGCTGTGAATTTTCCCACCTTTTCCTCTATTCACTCACCATATGTTCTTCTTGTCATCTTAGAGTTTTTCTAGCATCTTTAGTCATCTTCTACTTGTCCAATTTGGATGCTTACCTTCTTGTCTAAATGCACTGATGAATTTGTTCCTTTTTATAATCATATGTGAGGACATCAAAGTGATGTCTATTTTTGATATTTTTCATCTCCTTTGGCCCTACCCAAGTCCAAGTTACTGTCATCTTTTACTTGGACCTCTGCAATGGACTGTTTTCATTCTTGACAATTCATTCTTCATATTTTAGGGAAATTAATCTTTTAAAAATACACTCCATACTTCTACATATGTATTCATATGCACTGCAAATGTACCCATGAATGTATCAGAGCATACTGGGGGCAAAAGTATGGGAACATCTTAGTCATAACCAAGCACCTCAAGGGAATGAGTTGCTTGGCCCGGGGGCTCAGGACTATGGTCAATTGGCATAACATAGTTCACAAAGACAGTGTTCTATGCCCTGCATTGGTGACTAGTGACTGGGTTCTTAGAAAGTTGTAAGTGGTCATCTAAGGGGCAACCACTGATGTCTCCCCTACTGGAGCAAAGAAGAGTGAAGAAAAGCAAAGACACATGGAATAAATAGTTCAAAGGACTAACGGGACTGTGCAAATCCAAGCCTCTACAACCCTGAGACCTGGTTACCTCTGCTAATCACTTTCAAAGCTATCACAGTAAAGTCTTGAGGACAGTGGGTGAAAATGTGAAACAAAATTCAGAATAAGAAAAAAGACCAGGTTTACTGGTACGATAGAGACTGGTGGAGCCCCCAAAACTATGGGCCTTAGACACCCTTCAAGTCTGGAACTGAACTCCCCCCTCATGCACTCCCTCCCCCTACCCACCCACACATCCCCCTTCCTCATGGCTCAATTCTCAGCCAAACAATAGATAAGCCCATAACACCATCACCAAGGCAGTATGCACTCCTTAGAACTATCAACTGAATGAGATCCAAAGGACAGCATTTGCCCTGAAATAAAGCTCAGAAGGCAAGAAGGGGCAGGGAAGAAGGAAGGAAAGAAAGGGGAAACACGGAAGAAGTGGGAAGAGTGGTGATACAGTGTGGGGATTCTAGTCAATATCATGAATCAAAATGAATATCAATTGTTAAATGGAAAACTAATTTGCTCTGTATACTTTCGCCAAATTACAATGAAAAGTTAAAAAGAAAATTAAAATATATTCCATATGTTGCCATTCTTCTGTTTTATTTATATCCTAAGGAGTCCTGCTTGGCACTGTAGGATAAGCACTCGACTGCTAACTGCAAGTTGGTAGTGAAACCCACCAACTGCTCCTTGGGAGAAAGATGAGACTTTCTGCTCCTGTAAAGATTTGTTGTTGGTATTAAGTGCCATCGGACTATGCACGCTCTTGGATCTGGTTTGAGCTAGAATCACCAGTGGTCATACTTTGCAGAGGGTCTTACCATGGAATGCTGATAACAAGCTACTTATGCAGCTGGAAAGCTGTAAGAAAATTGATTATAGAAGGGTGGGCAGCAGAGCAACATTCTAAAAAGGGAACAGTAATATGAACAGCACTGGACTGCTAACTGAAAAGTCAGCGGTTCAAACCTACCAGGGTCACTATGAGTCTGAATTCACTTGATATCCCTAACAATAATAGAAAAAGGGTTAGAAATAGAAACTTAAGGAGGTTCATCTCCACCTTTTCCATTAGTAGCAAAGTACATTAATTGTTCACACCACCCAGAGACTGACTCCCTTTCCAGGTTGTTGTTACTGTTGTTAGGTGCCATAGAGTTGGTACCAACACATAGCTACCCTATACACAACAGAATGAAACACTGCCCAATCCTAGGCCAACCTCACAACTCTTCCATGCTTGAGCCCATTGATGCTGCCACTTTGCCAATCCATCTCGTTGGGTGTCTTCCTCTTTTTCTCTGACCCTCCACCTTACCAAACATGATATCCTTCTCCAGTGACCGGTCCCTTCTTATAATATGTCCAAAGTCTGAGAGTCGAAGTTTGGCCCTCCTGGCCTCCAAGGAGCACTCTGGCTGCACTTCTTCCAGCACAGATCTGTTGGTTCTTTTG
>NW_006408519.1:2983819-2998279 GCF_000296735.1 Chrysochloris asiatica
AAATTGGAAGTTGTCAAAAATGAAATGGAATGCATAAACATCAATATCTTAGGCATTAGTGAGCTGAAATGGACTGGTATTGGCCATTTTGAATCTGACAGCCACATGGTTTGCTATGCCAGGAACGACAAATTGAAGAGGAATGGTGTTTCATTCATCAATAAAAAGAGCATATCAAGATCAGTCATGAGGTACAATGCTGTCTGTGAGAGGAGAATATCCATGCACCTACAGGGACACCAGTTAATACCACTATTACTCAAATTTACACACCAACCACTAAAGCCAGTGAGGATGCACTAGAAGAATTCTACCAACTTCTTCAATCTGAAATTGATCAAACATGCAATCAAGATGTATTGATTATGGAATATAGGCAGATGAGGCAGAGGCTGTGAGCACAGGGTCTTGGGCTTTGTCTGGTAGATTAGCAGTAGGAGAAGGGAAAGGTAACTAAGGGCTGCTCCTATAGCTCAGGAAGTGGAACAGCTGATGGGCAGGGTGAACTATTTCCTTTCCATTCAGAACTTCTCAATCCACTCATTCTCTAGGCCTCTCAGTTGAGTCTGCTTCTGGCACTCATTCCTCTGATGGTATCCAAATCAGTAGCAGCAGAGTATTAATAAAGATAACCAGAATTGGGCTCCCATAAGGTTTTAGTTTGGTGGTCACATAGCATCTAAATCATATAATGTGCTATTTCACAAAAGATGTCATAGAGATTATGCAATACATAAACTTTATTAAAAGTACTTGTCAATTCTTGCTGTTCTTCACCTCTTGTAACCTCACTTATCTGAATTTACTCTGGATTGTTCTTGCTGCTGTTGTTAATTGCCATAAAGTCAGTTCTGACTCATAGGGTCCCAATGCAGTAAAGAATGAAACACTATTCGGTCTTGTGCTATCCTCACAATTGTTATGTTTGAGCCCATTGTACCATTTTACAAAGCATGATGCCCTTCTTCAGGGACTTGGCCCTCCTGATAATGTGCCCACATTATGAAAGATCATCCTGGCTTCTACTGAGCATTCTGCTGTACTTCTTTCAATAAACCAATGGTTTATTCTTCTGACAATCCATGGTACTTTTAATAGTCTTCTCCAACACCAAAAATAAATAAATAAATAAAAAGATGTATTGGTCATTACTGGTGATTGGAATGCAAAGGTTGGAAACAAAAAGAAAGGATCAGTAGTTGGAAAATATGGCATTGGTGGTTGAAATGATGCTGGAGATTGCATGATAGAATTCTGCAAAACCAATGGTTTGTTCATTCCAAATACCTTCTCTAGACAACATAAGAGATGATTACACACATGGTCCTCACCAGATGGAATACACAGAAATCAAATTGACTACATCTGTGGAAAGAAACGGTG
Organism: Chrysochloris asiatica; assembly: GCF_000296735.1. NCBI lineage: Eukaryota > Metazoa > Chordata > Mammalia > Afrosoricida > Chrysochloridae > Chrysochloris > Chrysochloris asiatica. The sequence goes on from NW_006408519.1 coordinate 2,985,203, forward strand.
GAAAAGCTTCATATCATCAGCCAAAATAAGGCCGGGGCAGATTGTGATGGTCTGCAGTTGCTCATATGCAAATTCAGACTGAAGCTGAAGAAAATGAAAACAAGTCCATGAGAGCCAAAATATGGCCTTGAATAAATCCCACCTGAATTGAGAGATCATCTGAAAAACAGATTTGATACCCTTTCCTGGTTACTGACTGGTTATTTTCTTCCTGACACTTAAACTACAGTCTGCCCTTGTTTTGTGAATTTATTATTTCTGGACTCCTTCATTCCATAAAGTCAAGGGTCTTGACTGTTTCTCTTACTGTGCCTGGCATAGAGTCGGCACTTCGGGAATGATTATCGAATGAAGGGAATACTCCATGTTTTGTATCAATTAGTGGGTTCATTTCTTGCATTTGAGAAGTTTGGACATAGGTCAGTGTGCTGCTGCGCTCCTTTTAGGTTATGGCTCTGTCATTCTTAGTGTGGGGTGTTATTCTCATGTTTGCAAGATGCTGTGACATAGTCTTTCAGATTGGGAGAAGGGACAAAGAGGAGTAAAGTACTGATTCTGTTCCTTTTTATTTGTTAAGTAATAACGTTCCCAGAATCCAGCTGACTTTGCTTGGGCCTCACTAGTCAGAACTGTGTTACAAGGGAGTCTGGGAAATCAGATTTTTAGCTAGGCACACGCCACCTAAAAGTTTTAGGGTTCTTTTCGCAAAGGAAGCAAGGGGAGAATGGAAATGGGCAGGCAGCTAGCAGGGTGGCAACACCTCTGCTCCTGAGGCTGTTGTCAGAGAAGAAAGATGGAGAGAGCCGGAGGAAAGGGAGTGAGGGGAGATGGAAGGTTTCCAGAAACCAAGGAGTCATGGCTGCTAGTATTAAGTAATTTTTTTTTTTTTTTTTTAAAGGATGGTTTATTGTGTTTTCAGTGAAAGTTTACAAAGAAGATTAGGTCCCCATTCCTTAATGTTTACATAAATTGCTCTGTGTCATTGATTGTATTGTTCACAATGAATGAAATTCTTGTTTTTGTTGTGATTGCTCTGTTTCCAATAATTCAGTTTCTCTGTTTCCCCATTAAGGAGCTTTGGTAGTGCAGTGGTTAGGAGTTGGGCTGCTAGCCTCAAGGTCAGCAGTTCGAAACTACCAGCCATTTCTGTTGGAGAAAGATGAGGTTTTCTGGTCTCATAAAGATTCACAGCCTCGGAAACTCTATACAGCGTCACTATGAGTCAGAACCGACTCCATGGCACACAACCAACCAACCATTTCCCCATTACCTTCACTTTCTTTCTTTCTTTTTTTCTTGAGAGCTGTTATTCAAGTTTCATTATAATCATAACTAAAGATATTTTTTAACTTTTTATTGTGAATTGGGTGAAGGTTACAGAGCAGATTGTCAGTTTTACTTCCAACAATTCTTACACATTTTGTTTCATCTCATTGATTGCAATCTCCTCAGTGTAGCATCACTTGTCACTTATGCCACTTCCTTCCTGCATTCCCTGCTTCTATTCCTTCTTTTTTCCTAACCTTTCTCTACTTTGTCCTTGGGTAAATGCTGTCCTTTTGCTCCCAAATGGTTGCACATTCTAAGCTGTGTATACTTCTGTGTATGTTTCCCTTATAGACTTATATATAGGCAGATTGAGCCACAGATGTGAGCTCAGTTCTAGCCCTGAAGAATAACTAAGGATCATAATCTCTGGGAGTCTCTGAGTCCTGGTATAGCACTGCAGGTTAACACGCTGGACTGCAAGTTCAGTTTGAACTGTAAGGTCAGTGGTTCAAGCTTACCAGCTGCTCCCCAGAAACCCTATGTAGGGTTGTACTGAGTTGGAACCAACTCAATGGTACTTAACAACAACATAGCCTTTGGGGTTCCACCAGTGCCTTTCTGACTAGTAAACCTGGTAGTTTTTTTCTTTTTTAATGATTTTGAGTTTTGTTCCACATTTTTCTCATCTGTCTAGGCCCTTCTACTGTGATCCCTTTCAGAGCAGTTGGTAATGGTAGCTGGGTACCGTCTACTGTCTAGTTCTTCAGGTCTTAGGATAGTGGAGACGGATGGTCGAGTGGTCCTTCAGTCTACTGGACTAATTGTCTCCATGTGTCTTCATTTTTTACCACTATTTTTTCCTCCAGACATGCACGAGCCTGTTCCGTAGATGGACACGTCCACAGTGTTAAGATGCCAGCTGCTACTCACCATATTATGCTAATTGATTTTGATGTCTCCCGAGATTATGGTCCTGAGCCCTGGGTCTTTTTTTTTTTTAAAAAGTAATTGTTAGTATTAACATTTTGTTACAATAATAATACTTCCATTTTTAACATTCCCATGTGTCAGTTGAATTCATAAAGGTGAATAGTTGCTGGAAAATATACATGAGGTTATTTTAAAAAATAACGCACTAATACCATAAATGCAACCAAATCTTTCAGGATGGTCTTTTGACGTCAGACTCTGTGCTGTGTACATGAGATGCATGGTAAAATTTCCTTCTTTCCTAATTCATTTTTCTGCATGGCTGATGCTAGCCAGAAGTCTGAGGGGCCAGCTGATATTCTGTGGCACAAATTTCCAATCAGTGAGAACATTTATGGAGGTTCACCATGTGGTGTCATGCTGACTCGCAGACTTGGGGCTTGAGACGATTGGCTAATTTAAAGAGCTGATAGTATTTCCTATGGAAGTTCAAATAAAAATAAAAAATCCCCATGCTGTTGTCTCTGGGGCTTGTGGACTTCAAGGCATAAGGAAACAGAGAGGATTTGTAGAAAATAGCAGGGCTGTTTGGTAAACTGGTCTCCATAACAACAGGGCCTGGGATGTTCCTAAGAAGAAGGATTCTGGTCTAAGCGCCTCAATCAACAACAAGAGTGTTTGCAACTAAGACCTCAATAAATGATCACTACCGAGATTCCCTTTTCAAGGGCAGTGCTCATAGCAGCCAGGATCAGACTTGCTTGCTGGGTGATAAGTGATGTGTGTTCAGCCACTTGCTTCATGAGTGTGGCTGCCATTAACTGTGTGTCCAGCATGCACCAGGCATTGCATATTTACAAGGGGACTTCAAAACGTTCATGGAACAATGCAATTAAATGATAATGGAATTTTCCTGTGAACTTTTTGAAGCTCTCTTGTATTACCTAATGCTGCTCTCCCCATTTTGCAGATCGGACAAATCAGAGAGATGAGGTCACTGGGCTAACTGCGCACAGGTTGTAAGTGGCAGAGTAGGGCTTGATTCACTGTTCTTATCCATCTGCAGCTCCTTAGCACTGGTCCTCCTTGTCTTTCACCTAGACATTAGCAATAGCTTTCTGACTTATGACCCACCCTCCACTCTCCCCACTCCAGTCCTCTTTGTACATTCCTGAAACACAGCTGGGATCATTGTTGTCCTAATCTGCTCAAGTCTTCCATAACGTCTCATTGTCTACTGAAAGCAAGCATCCTGGTGTGGTGCTATAGGATAAGCACTGGACCAAAAGGTCAGTTTGAACTGCAAGGTCAGTGGTTCAAACTTACCAGTCACTTCTTGGAAACCCTATACAGGGTCACTATGAGTTGGAACCTACTCAATGGCACACAACAGCAACACTGAAGGCAAACATCCTGGTGTGATGCTGTGGGATAAGCATTAGACCAAAAGGTCAGTTTGAATTCCAAGATTGGTGGTTCAAATTCACCAGCCACTCCTCAGAAACCCTATACAAGGTCGCTTTGAGTTGGAACCAACTCAACAGTACTTAACAACAACAACTGAAAACAAGCCTCTTCCCCTGGCATTTAGGGCATTCTCTCCAACCTTGTAACCAAAATACAAGTGGATAGTTTTAAAGATCAGAAATGTATTCTCTCACTGTTCAAGAGTCTAGAAGTCTGAATTTGGGTGCTGGCTCTGGGGGTAGATCTGAGTGTCTGTATTCTTTGGTTCCTTCAAGATCTCCACATGGCATGTGTCGTCCCTCCATTTGAACTAGCTTCTCTGTGATTTTGATTGTGTGGATCATGACAAGCTATGTGCAACATTGTGAAGTATGAGTGTTCTGGAACACTCAATTGTGCTCATGAGGAACCTGTACATAGACCAAGAGACAGTTGTTTGGACAGAACAATAGAACAGCAAATGATTTAAATTTAGGAAATGTGTATGCCAGAGTTGTAGTCTTTCACCATACTTATTCAATCTGTATGCTGAGCACATAATCTGAGGCGCTGGGTTCTATGAAGAAAAATGTGGCATCAGGATTGAAGGGAGATACACTAACAACCTGCAATATGCAGATGACACAACCTTGCTCGCTGAAAGTGAAGAGGTCTTAAAATACTTCCTGATGAAGATCAAAGACTTTCAGTATGGGTGGCACTTTAGTGTAAAGAAAACAAAAATCCTCACCACTGGGCCAGTAAATAACATCCATATAAATGGATAAAATGATCGAAGTTGTCAAAGACTTCATTTTGCTCAGATCAACTAGCAACATTCATGGAAGCACCAGTCAAATCAAAACACATTTCACTAGACAAATCTGCTACAGAAGACCTCTTTAAAGTGTTGAAGAGCCAAGATGTCAGTTTGAGGACTAAGGTGCACCTGACCCAAGCCATAGTATTTTCTTAATCCATATGAATGTGAAAGTTGGACAGTGAATAAGGAAGATCGTAGAAGAGTTGATGCAGTTGAGCTGTGGTGTTGGAGGAAAATATTAAAAGTACCATGGACTACCAAAAGAACAAACCAATCTGTGTTGTAAGAAGTACAGCCAGAATGTTTCTTAGAAGTCAGGATGGCCAGACTTCATTGCTCATATTTCAGACTTTATCAGGGGTCGGGTGGGCAGGTGTGACAGCCCCGGGTAGCCCCTGGCAAAGTTAAGGGTCAGAGATAAAAAGGAAAACCCCCAACTAGATGAACTGGCACAACGGTAGCAGTAACAGGTTCAAATGCAGCAACAATTATGAGGTTGGTACAGGACTGGGCAGTATTTCATTCTGTCATTCATAGGGTCACATCGGTACCAACTCGATGGCACATAGCAACAAGAACAAACAGCTCTGTGCCTAATCTGCTTTCCTGATCTCTTAGAAATGAGTGCTTTAAGATATATCCTGTACTGAATCATGGACACATTAACACAGCAAAGAACATTCTGTTCTCAAATGGGATTACAGCCACAGGTATACTACTCTCTGCCAACAAATCGATTCTGACTCAGTGACCCTATAGGACAAGGGTGGAGAAGGTCTGGCCCATGTTCTGTTTGGACCTCACAGAATCATTTGGTCTGGCCCTACCAAAGCAACCGCAGTTCTAGGTATTACATTGTTATTGTTGATAAGTACTGCGGAGTCGGTTGGACTCATAGCAACCATGTATAGGGTTTCCAAGGAGACCCTGGTGAGTTTCAACTGCCGACCTTGTTGTTCAAATGAATTTGTGGTCCAGCGCTTTATCCTAAGATACCATACCAGGGCTCCCACTTTAGGAGTGAATTAACTAAATGTTGACCAAATACGTTGTTGTTAAGTGCCATCAAGTCGGTTCTGACTCTTAGCGATACTGTGCAGGATTTTTCAGACTATAAATCTTTATGGGAGCAGAAAGCCTCATCTTTCTCCTGTGGATTGGCTTCTGGATTAGAACTACTGACCTTGAAATTGTTGTTGTTAAGTGCTATCGAGTCGATTCGGACCCATAGTGACCCTGTATAGGGTTCCCAAGGGGCAGCTAGTGAGCTTGAACCACCAACCTTGCAGTTCAAATGACTTTGCAGTCTGACGCATTAGCCCACAGTGCCACACCAGGACTCCAGTAGCGTAGTGGTTACGAGTCGGACTGCTAACCTCAAGGTGAGCAATTCGGAACTACCAGCCATTCCTTGGGAGAAAGGTGAGGCTTTCTGCTCCTCTTTACAGCCTCGGAAACCCCATGCAGGGTTGCTATGAGTCAGAACTGACTCCACCGCACACTACCACTGCTCCTTGCTTCACTGAGAATGTGGAAGTTAGGCAAATGTTGAACTGACCATAAGTTTAGCAACCCAGTAAGTTGAAAATTTTGTATTGCTGCAAATTATGTTATAAATTTTAGCAGAAAAAAGATTCCCCACCCCTACTATGGAGTCCTGGTGTTGCACTGTGGGTTAATGCACACGTCTGCAAAGTCGGTTTGAGCCGCAAGGTCGGCAGTTCAAGCTCATCAGTTGCTCCTTGGAAACCCTGTATAACGGCGCTATGGGTTGGAATTGACTCGATGGCACTTAACAACAACCCCTACTATAGGACAAAGAAGAACTGATCCATAGGGTTTCCAAGACTGTAAATCTTTACAGGAACAGACGGTTTCTTATTTTTCTCCTGTGGAGCAGCTGTTAGGTTTGAACAGCTGACCTTGTAACTAGCAGTCCAGTGCTTAACCCATGGCACCACAAGGGATCACAAAGGAAAAACAAAACAAAACACACTGTCATAGAGTCAGTTCCGACTCATTGTGACCCTGTGTAGAGTTTCTGAGGCTGTAAATCCTTAGGGAGCAGAAAGCCTCATTTTTCTCCCATGAAGCACCTTGGAGGTTTAAGCTGCCAACCTTGTGGTAAGCTGTTCAGAGCTGATTGTAGTGCCACCTGGGCTCCTCTCTACAGGTACTGTTGTTTCTGTTGTTAAGTGCTGCCAAGTCAGTTCCCACTCATAGCGACCCTGTCTAGGGTTTCTGAGGAGTGGCTGGTGGATTTGAACCACCAACCTTGCAGTTAGCCGTCTATAGCTTATCCTACAGCACCACACCAGGACTCCTCCACAGGTATGCTGTTGTTAAATGTCATCAAGTGAGTTCTGACTCATAGCAACAGTGTATAGGTTTCCAAGGAGCAGCTGGTGGATTTAAATCACTAACCTTGAAGTGAACAACACATATTTTGAGGAGAGAAACTTAATATGTAGCAAATCTTATACTAGCTTTCTGAAAGTCTCCCTGGAGCACTCAGCAGCCCTGCCTCACCCCGTTGCCCTCACTGTCTCTCAGAGCCTACCACTCCTGTGCTTCCGTCATGGGCACGTCTTCCCCATCACACACATTTTACTCTGTTTTGAATTTTTGTATTTATAATTGTGACTGATCTTATGATGATGCTGTCATGCTGTACACTCTTAACGACAGTATCAGGAAACCGACACTGAGACAGATTGTATTGGGGAGAGCTCTCGGGAACAACGCCTGTGAGGGGTGAGGAAAGGAGGCTCAGCCAGAGGGAGAGGCTGAAGGGCTGTTGCAGTAGAGGACTGCCCTGATCTCCCAGGGAGCTCTGGAGCACTGGGGTGGCCCTTCAGAACTGTCCCCACTGAGATGAGGAGACAGGCCTTTTAACCCCAATCATTGGATGCAGGCTCTCCAGTAAAAGGAAGTGATCTTGGATGGAACAGCTTTCTTTCCAGAGGCACTCAGCTCAGTAATGCCCAGTGAGCCGTCAGCACCCAACTCTCCTGATTGCTGGGAGACCTGGACTGGGTGGGATATCACAGCAACCTCTGTGAGTAGGGACCATCAATCATCTTATGCATTTGTCTGCTTCCTAGTTGCTGCATGTCTCTTGGTGGTACACAGGGTTAACAAGCTCTGTTGCTAACTAAAAGATTGGAAGTTCTAGAGGCACCATGGAAGAAAAACCTGGCAATCTGCTTCTGAAAAAAATCAGGCAATGAAAACCCACATGGGGTCACCATGAGATGGAATAGATTCATTGGCAACTGGTACATAGTTGTTGCACATCAGATTGACGTGGGGAACAATGACAAAAACAAACCCAAACCAAAGCAATGAGAAACACCTCATCTTTGCACTTCTGATGTCACACGGTGGAGTGGGGCCAGACAATCTGGAAGTTTAACAAGTTCTTTGGGTCAGTGTGTGAGGCCTGACATTCTGTACTTCCAACAAGCTCCCAGGTACTAAAGAAGCTATTGGCCCATGGACTGTTCTATGGGGGAAAAAATCCTAAATTCAAACATATTGTATGTTGTTGTGGTGAAGTGCCAGCCACAGGGTTTCTGAGGAATGGCTGGAGCATTTGACCCACTGACCTTGTGGTTAGAAGTCTAGTGCTTATCAGCACCACACCAGGATACCAAAATCATTTTACAGAGAACCCCTTATTAAACATTAAACAAGACAAAGACAAGACAGTTATACAGATGAGGGTCACCATCAGCATGAGACCATCATGGTGTCCAAAGGATTCACAGCCACCTGATTAACTATTAAGTGTCTTCAAGTGGGTTCTGACTCATAGCAACCCTGTATAGGGTTTCTGAAGCTGTTAATCTTTGCAGGACCAGAAAGCCTCATCTTTCTTCACAGAAAACCTGTTGAACTCAAACTGCCAACCTTGTGGTTAGTAGCCCAGAACTTATCCTACAAAGCCATTGGTCTCCCATGGCTAATTATAGACCTTAGAAAACAGGAAATTGTCACAAAGTCATGATTGGCGGCAGGTCAACTCATCATTGTTGTAGGTGGGACTTCAGAAGTGGGGAAAGGACCATGATTGGAAAGTGTAAGCAATTCTAGATTGAAAAGACTTACAAGATTGGTCCTGCTGCCCTTTGAGTGCCTGGCTACTTGGTGGTTGGGTGGAGACGCTTGTCTCTGGGACCCTGGCATCTTGCCTCCCTGTAAGGATTCACCTAGACAAATCCCCTGAGGGCAAGACTGTCTTACCTGGGCTGGCCAGAGGAATCCTGATCCACTTTCAAACACATTCTGCCTAAAGGCAGAGCTTTTTACATGGTTAGAATGAATTCAAATGGAGGCTAAATTTAAGTCAAGATTCAAAATGGAATTAGGGCTCCCATGTAAATACAGCCTTCCACAAGCCATGTGCTTTAGAATTTGAGCTGCTAAGAACATGCTCAGCATTTCTCAAGCTGAAAGAAAGAGAAAAACGCAAACCTTGACTTGAAATAGTGAAGGATTCTAGGGGCAAAATAGTGAATGCTACAGAAAGTATTGAAGGAAAAGAGAAGGAATACACAGAGTCACTGTACCAAAAAGAAATGGTCAATGTTTAACCATTTCAAGAGGTAGTATATGATCAAGAGCCAATGTTACTGAAGGAAGAAGTTGAAGGAGGCCTGAAGACGTTGGCAAAATACAAGGCTCTGGGAATTGATGGAATACAAGTTGAAGTCTTTCAAAAAACTAATGCTGCACTGGAGGCACTCATCTATGCCAAAAAATTTAGAAGACAGCTACCTGGCCAACTGATTGGGAAATCCATTTTTGTACCCATTCCAGAGAGGTGACCCAATGGGAAGTGGAAATCATTGGATAATATCATTAATATCACATCCAATTGATAATATTAATATCACATGTACATTTACAGGAAACCACCAGAGTTTCAAGCTGGATTCAGACGAGGATGTGGAATGAAGGATGTCATTGTTGACATCAGATGGATCATGACTGAAAGATGTTTTCTTGTGCTTTATTGATTTTGCAGACTTTCAACTGTGTGGATCATGACAAGGTATGGGTAACATTGAGAAAAATGGGTATTCCAGAACACTTAATTGTGTTCATGAAGAACCTGTACATAGACCAAGAGACAGTCATTTGAACAGAACAAGGTGACACTGAATGGTTTAAAATAAGGACAGGTGTGCACCAGGGTTGTATTCTTTCACCATACTTACTCAGTCTGTATACTGAGCAAATAATCCAAGAAAGTGGATTATATGAAAAAGAACTTGGCATCAGGATTGAAGGAAGACTCATTAACAATCTGCAATGTGCAGATGATACAATCTTACTTGCTAAAAGCGAAGAAGACTTAAAATACTTACTGATGAAGATCAGACACCACAGACCTCAGTTATGGGTTGCACCTCAATGTAAAGAGAACAAAAATCCCCACCACAGGATTAATAAATAATACGATAAGTGGAAAAAAGATTGAACTTGTCAATGACTTCATTTTGCTTGGATACACTATCAACACATATGGAAGCAGCAGTCAAGAAATCAAACAATATATCACACTAGGAGAATCTGCTACACAAGACCTCTCTGCAGTGTTTAAGAGCAAAGATTTCAGTTGTGCCTGACCCAAGCAATGGTATTTTCAATAGCCTCATATGCATGTGAAAGTTGAAAAATGAATAAGAAAGACCATAGAAGAATTGATGCATTTGAGTTGTGGTTTGGAGAAGAATATTAAAAGTACCCTGGACTGTCAGAAGAACAGAGCAATCTGTGTTGGAAGAAGTACAGCCAGAATGTACCCTATAAGCCAGGAGGACAACACTTGATCTCTCATACTTTGGACATATTATCAGGAGGGGCCAGTCCCTGGAGAAGGACATCATCTTGGTAAAGTGGAGGGTCAGTGAAAAAGAGGGAGACCCCTCCCCCCAAGGAGCTGGACTGACATAGTGGCAGCAGCAATGGCTCAAATGCAACGATGATTCTAAGGATGGCGCAGGACTGGACAGTGTTTCGTTCTGTTGTGTGTAGCGTTACTGTGAGTTGGGAATAACATGATAGCACTCAACAGCACACTGCTTGTAGAGAACAGAGTTCCTAGATGGGAGGTTGGCAAACATTTTCTGCAAGAGGACAAATAGTAAAATATTTTAGGCTTTATGGACCATGTGATCTCTATTGCAACTAACTAACTTTACTATTTTAGTCCCAAATTATCCCTGTTTTAGTGCTGACTAGTCAGTTTTGACTTATAGCCACCTTGTATAGGATTTCTGAGGAGCAACTGGTGAGTGTGAACTACTGACTTTGTGGTTTGCAGTCTAGTGCTGATCCTACAGCACTACACCAGGAGTCCTAGACAATGCATACATGAATGGATGTGGTAGTGTTCTAATAAAACTTTAACAGAACAGGCACTGGGCAGGATTTTGCTGCTCTGTGCTAGGTGATTCTGAGGCACAGTCAAGATTAAGAGACACTGTTTAACCCTAGAGGCAGTGTGGACCAGAGAAAAGAGCACAGCTTTTCAGTTTTTGTAGTTACTTTGCACAGTTTTGTAGTTCCCCAAGCCTCAACCCCCCTTCTAATATCCAAATGCATATTTAAACAATGTTTGTGGAATTAGCAAAGAATAAACAAGTAGGATAAGACTCATTTTTCATCTTGAAAGCATTTTTTTAAAAGCTATTAAAATATCCCTGATAATATTAGGGTGTTAAGGTACGTTGGTGGTGGGGGTGGTTATGTGCCGTGGAGTCAGTTCCGACTCATAACAACCCTGCATAGTGTTTCTGAGGCTGTAAATCTTTATGGGAGCAGAACGCCTCATCTTTCTCCCAAGGAATGGCTGGTAGTTTCAAACTGCTGACCTTGAGCCCATCAGCCCAACTCATAACCACTAGGGAATTTGTTATACAAAGCATACTCCTGAACTTGTTGGGACTGGGGGAGAAATTACAAGCAGGGGGTGCCTAAAGTTTAGCTTCATCTCCTCCCCAGGAACATGGGGGTACCCCCACCATCTCCCTAGTGCCTGATTCTGAGTCAGATGGAATGCTGCTGCCTGTGTGAGACAGAATCCCTCCCTCTTGCCTCTCCAGGCCTCCTCACCTCTCCTGAGCTCTCAGTTATCACCGCAGAGTATAAACACCGCGGTTGGTTGGGGCTTTTCGAAAGTCCCTGCACGTCTGGTTTGCTGTGAGACTGGGCAACTAATGAAAAGGTTGCTGTTAGGGTGTTTACTTTTTTGGGTCAGGTGTCCCTTTTCAGGGGCAGGGGACTTCTTAGAGGAAAGGCATCGTTTAAATGGAAGCTACTAAAAATGTTAACTGAGAACCCAGAGGAAGAGTACCTCATGGCCTGTAGCCTTATTTTCCTTTTGTACATAAATGCAAAAATCAAACACTGTCTATCCTTGGGCCCTCCAAATCCCATGTTGTTCTTACATGTCACCGAGTGGGTTCCAGCTCATAGTGACACACTGGACAAAGTAGAGTTTTTTGTAGGTTGTCATCTTTAGAGGAGCGGAGTTCCAGGTCTTTTCTCCTGAGACGGTACTGGGGGAGTTCAAACCACCAGTCTTTCAGTTAGCAGCAGAATGCTTAGCCATTGCACCTCCAGGACTCCTAAAAATTCCTTAACCTATTAGCAAACAGATGAGTGGGAAATGTAGCAAAGTACATATGCAAAGATAGTTTAAACATACATGTGTACGCATGTGCACATGCATGCAGGCACATATCCCTCAGAAGTTATTCCTTCAACTAAGCATTGCCTATTCCCAGTAGACATCTGGCCGCAATTCTTGTAACAATCCTAGAATCCCTTAATTGGAACCTACAGCATGTTTTTTTTCTTTATAAATAGTTTTTATTAAACCAGTAATAACTCATAAAAAATCAGGCAACCATTGTTAATGTTCTTGTGTACATACTACCAGAGCAATATAAAAAATAAAAATAAAGTTTTAAAATCACCCGATTGAAGCAAGTAAAATTTATCATTTTGGTATACTTCTAATTAAGTATTACAATTCATGTTGGTTAGCAGAAATAGGCATTATCCACAATGAGTTAACAATGTATTTCTCCCCTTACTGTTGAATCATGATACCGCTATGAAGACTTCCACAAGCAAAACTTCTCATCTACTGAATCCTAAATCCCATACTTTTCTATCAGCTCTTTCACTTTGGAAATATAGGCACTCATAGCATCTTCCTTTGACAACCCATTTCAAGTTTATTTCTGATTGCGTGCTTCTATACACGTTGTTCAAATGACATATTACGTTGATTTGGAAATGCGGATGTGGTACCCATATTGATGTCTCCAACTACCGACTGTTTGTAGAGCCCGTAGAGTTCTTTCAGTTCATCATCAGTGGGACTTGTCTTCAGCTTTCTCACATCTTCTGCTACCCTGTCAAAATCAGCCTGCAGGGACATGGTGGCGACCTCACGCTGCAGCTGAACTCTTCGCTCTACGCTTGCATAGCATGTTTGTTTTTAACATAAAATTTTAAACATAAACATATATATGTAGGAGTACATATTTGAAATATATATACAAGTATATATATTGTTGTTGTTAAGTGCC
>NW_006408519.1:2998939-3004128 GCF_000296735.1 Chrysochloris asiatica
TTCTGAGAAGCTGCTGGTGGGTTTGAACTGTTGACCTTGTGGTTCTCTGTCCAGTGCTGATCCTACAGCACCATACCAGGAATCCATATATCTATCTGTCTATCTATATCTATATATATCTATGAATAATTGAGATAATAATATAATGAGCCCCGTGTTACCCAGCTTCAACACTTGTCAACACATGGCAAATCTTGTTTGATCTTTATCTTCACTCCCCTTCACTAGTCAGATTATTTTGAAGCAGATTCCAGATGTCATGTAAGTAACTTCATCCATATATACGAGAATGCATGTGCCTCTCTAAAGATAGATTAAAGCTAGATTAAACCACATGAAATTGTTATTTTTGAAGGCTAAAAGATGGTGCAATAGCAGCAATTTTATATACTTCAACCTAAAGTGAGTATTATAACCAAAATACTTTTATCACGTCCAAAAATTTTTTTTAAATCTCTTAATATAATCATATATCCAGCCACTGTTCAATTTTTTAAAAAAATGATCTTACAAATATTTTTTCAATTGGTTTGTTTGAATCAGGATGTAAACAATGAATAATATTCAGTTGGTGTTTTTGCTTTTTTTTTTTAAATTTTACTCTCTGGTTTTCCTATATTCCCAATCCTACCCTGAAAGGAGTTCTGGTAGCAAAGTGGTTACGAGTTAGGCTGCTAACCCCAAGATCAGCAGTTCTAAACTACCAGCTGTTCTGCGGGAGTAAGATTTACAGCCTTGGAAACTGTATGCAGGGTCGCTATGAGTCAGAACCAACTTCACAGCATACCAACAACAATCCCACCCTTATTCCTTACTTTCTGGTATACCTTTTTTAGGTGTATCTTGTGTACGTAGGTGTATCTGTGCTAGACATGGACTTGGCCTCATTTCATTTAATTGAAATAAGATAGTGTCTACACCTTGAGATCCTTGGATAGTGGGCTGATTATTGTAAAAATGGCAGGGAGGTCATGTCTGACCAGTTTCACAAGGGGTTAGAATCAAACGCCCCTTCAGCCCAAGACTGATTCCTAAGAGGCAGAGGACAGACACGCCTGCAACCTCCAATCTTCTTTCTGCTATCCTGACACCAACCTTCTCTCTACTTCTCTGCTGGGTTCAATAATCTGTGGCAGTGACCACACAGAACTAACAACCCTCATGATTATGTGGTCGATTTAGGGAACTTAACAGGTTATAACTCAGCATCTGAAACAACTCAGGCCACAGCAGGAGTTTCTCTTCTCAGTCATGCCTTTCTGGTCTTTGGCCTCCCAGCCACCTGGCTGTGCTCTATTCAGGGGAGTATTACCAGCTCCAGCTCCTTTAGCTCTGCTGATGAATGCCTAAAGGGCACCCAGTTCTATAAGTCAACTTCCTGCCCAGAGATACTCAGATTTACCTGCTCTGAGGACTGGGAAGCCCACTGCTCTGTATCTCTATGCCTCTGCTGCCATAGCTGATTTTCGTCACTGTTGTTTGCAAAAGATGAGGCTTTCTGTTACTACAAAAGATGTATAGTCTTGGAAACCCTATACAGGGTTGCTGTGAGTCAGCAGCACTGAACAACAACCCCATCCCTACAGATAGAAGAGTAACTACAGTTAGGTTAGGCGTTTTCAGTGCGCAGAGCTAGGGTATATTTGTTCTCTTTCTTTAAGAAATTGGGAACTGACATTTTCAATTCAAATCTTGAAATTGTAAGACTTTTCCTTTTTTTTTTTTATTTTTTACAAAATGCTGAAACTCTTGGTTCCTAACAGCATTACTAGTAATTATTTGCTTTGTCATATATGTCTAACAGTATGATTACTGAAAATATGTTAAGGTGTTTGTGAGTTTTTTAGGGATGTGGTGCTGTAGGATAAGCACTGGACTGCGAACCACAAGGTTGGCAGTTCAAACCCACCAGCTGCTTCTCAGAAACCCTGAACAGGGTCGCCAAGTTGGAACTGACTCGATGGCACTTAACAACCACAGTTAGATTGGAGTACTGGTGTGGTGCTGTAAAATAAGCACTCGACTGCAAGATTGGTTTGAACCATAAGGTTGGCCATTCAAACTCCCCAGTTGCTCCCCGGGAACCCTATACAGGGTGTCTATGAGTCAGAACTGATTTCATGGCACTTAACAACAACAAAGGTTACTATGTTTTAAAGTCACCCTGTACAAGGGTGACACGCAAATTCGTGAAGTGTTCCATATTTAGGAGTCCTGGTGTGGTACTGTAGGATAAGCACTAGGCTGAAAGATTGGTTGGTGGTTCAAACTCACCAGCCATTTCTCAGAAACCCCATACAGGGTTGCTGTGAATTGGAACTGACTCAGTAGCACTTAACGGCACAACGACATGTGTTTGAGCCATCAACTTGATATATAGGTAGACTCATTTATTTCATTTTGCATTTGCTTTTCAGGGATTGCTAGTTTTTGACTTTTGTTTTCCATTTCAGTTTAATGTAGTTTTATATTTAGCCGAAACATTTCCAATGGCTAGTATACAAACTATATTTGCAAAGTCTGTCTTTCGTCTCTGCCTCCTCTACTCTGAGCTCTTTCTCCTCCTATAGCTAGCCATTCTGTTAGTTTTGATTTAGCTTTCTTTTTAAAATATTGAAAAACAAATGTGTACATATATTCATATGTTCTTCCTTTTGAAGAAAAAATATAGCTTCCTAGAATCACTATTTTATTCTTTGGCCTCTGCATTTAGCAATATATCCCAGAGGTCATGTCAAAGCAGAATAGAGAAATGTTCCTCGTTCCTTTTTATGATGGCGCAGTGCTCAATTGTGACCATAGTTTATTAAATCAGTCTCCTGATGGCCATTGGGGTTGTTTCCAGTCTTTTTCCCAAATAAATAGTATGGTCCTTGTGTCTTTTAATTTTTGCCTGTGTGTAGTCTATCTTTGGGTAGATTCCTAAATGTCAGATAGCTGAGCCAGAGATTGAATACAAATGTATTTTTGCTAGATGCTGCCAAATCCCCTCTATTTTGCCTTCTTGCCAGGATTATGTGAGAGTACCTATTTCCCCATAGCCTTGCCAACAGAGTATATCATCAAATCTTCACCCTTTGATGATAGATGAGGTAGTTTGAGAAAGCTAAAAGTCCCTGAAGTTATTTAAAATCAATTTTTATGGATAAAATTGTTGAGTTTTTATTTTCAGATGGAGCAGTTGGAAGACTGGACATCTCTCTTTCTTAGGGTTTCTGCATAGGCTCGTTTAGGCTTCCTCACAACATATGGCGACCTTTAGGTAGTCAGACTGTTCACATAACTATTCAGAGCTCCAGCATGAGGCTCAGCTAATAAGGCAGAAGCTGTACTGTCTTTTATGACCTAGCTTTGGACGCCATGTAGCATCACTTCTGATGCATTCTGTTAGTTACATGTGAGTCACAAGCATTCCCAGATTCAAGGGGAGGGGAATTACATGCCACCTCTCCATGGAAGAACAGCGAAGTTCTAGAAGAACTTTGTGGTTTTGAGAACTGTGAAGGGTCTGAGATTTTACCCTACCAGTTAGCCTGTCAGAAATTCATGAATATTGGTAGAAGATCCGAGATTCTTGGGTGAAAAGCAAAGAACTTCATCACTAGTGACACACCAAACAGCGTGAGCATTAGTATGTTTGCCTTGGTTCCCACCACCTCCCTTAGGGATGATGCATATGATGGGTCCAGATGGATGCCTGCCCAGGCAGTGGGCTGCATTATAGATTTCTGGTCCCACTGATCTCACAAAGGGTATCAATGGCCTTGCCAATGCATCGATGTTCATTTCTCTTGACCTTTCTCTGTAGTTTTCTGCATCATTGATTTGGCAGCTCTCTTCTGCCAGGCTCTTCCTATCCTCTCAGGAAATCAAGCTTCTCCCTTATTTTCACGTTGCCACTATTGTTCTTCCACCTCAGATTGCATCTCTATTTTAGTTTCCTTTTCTGACTCCTCTTTCCTGGTCCTAAGGAGCCCTGGTTGCATAGTGATTAAGTACTCGGCTACTAACTGAAAGGTCAGTGGTTCAAATCCACCAATCCAAGGGAAACCAGTGTAGCAATCTGCTTCTATAAAGAGTTACAGCCTTGGCAACCCTATGGGGCAGTTTTACTCTGTAATATGGAGTTGCTATGAGTCAGAACTGACTAGACATCAGTGGGTGTCATGGATTAAATTGTTCCCCCAACTCCCCACTAAATATGTGCCAGCTTGGCTGAATCATGATGCCCAATGGTTTGGCAGTTATGTGATGATCCCCCATGATGTGATCAGATGTGATAAACCCACTAAAAGGATTAAGATGGGATATACCACCCTTAATCTCACCATGACTCAGATCCAATGCATGGAGGATTCCCAAGAGATGTGAGCAGAGAAAGAGGGACCTGTTACCACTGAGAAGAAGCACCAGGGGTAGAGTGTGTCCTTTGGATCTTGGGTCCCTACGTTGTGAAGCTTCCAGATCCAGGAACAATTGATATCAAGACCCATGGAGATGTCCAAGGAAGGCACAACCTACAGATGCTGAAAGGAGACAAGGACCTTTTGTCACAGACAGACTCTGAATTCAGACTTCTAGCCTCCAGAACTATGAAAGAATAAATCTCCGTTCATTAAAGCTATCCACTTGTGGCATTTCTGTTCTATTGTTGTCAGCACCGTTGAGTCGGTTCTGACCCACTGTGACCCTGTATAGGGTTTTCTGAGGAACAGATGGTGAGCTAAATATCTAAGACTGTAGGTTTGGGTTTGGTTCTAGATCCTAACCCCCTCCACCCTCCACTCTCTTTCCTCATTCAGCAGGCTCTGCCAGCTACTCCTCTGACTTTTTAACTATTCCTCTTACTAGATAGCTTCCTTGGCTCCATCTCCCTCCTGATTCCAGTCCCTTTTTCCTACCCCTGTCAGTTAGGTGAAGTCCTGGTGTGGCGCTATATGATAAGTATAGGACTGCTAATCTCAAGGTCGGCAGTTCAAAACCACCAGTCCCTCCTTAGAAGCTCTATTCAGAGTCCCCATGAGTCAGAACCTACACACAACAACAACAATGTAGGCAGATGCTTCTTATCTGTTTTATCCCAAACCAAAGTAACCTCTTCTTCCACATTGTGTATTTCTTCCTTTCCAGTTTTATCACAATCATTCTTCTGGTTTCTCAGGTGCAAACACTGGCATTCTTTTTTTTTT
>NW_006408519.1:3005248-3005802 GCF_000296735.1 Chrysochloris asiatica
TTGAGTCTTAGTCTTGGAAGGGAGTTTGCGTTGAGAGGACCTGGCCACTTGCCAGTAGATCCTCAGAAACACTATACAGGGTCGCTGTGAGTCAGCACTGACTCTATGGCACTTAACAACAACAATGTAGACATATATGCCAGAGGAAGATAAGACTTTCTGCATCTGTAAAGATTGACACCTCGCAAACTCTAGGGAGTGGTTTTACTCAGCCAACTCTATGGCACTTAACAACAACAACATAGGGTGGCTGTGAGTCCGAATCTATTTGATGGCAGTTGGTGTAAGTATAGACATATGCACGTTGTCACTTAGTGTCTTGCTGGCTTTTTTTTTCCCCATGAAAAAACTTTGTGCAATTGTAAATGATAAGAAAACTTTGAAACATAATTTAATTGTCAGTATTTTCTTTTTTCTGATATACCTTGCAGTTGATAGTGGATTTGATTTGGTAAAATATAGGTAACTGATTAATTCTCACATAAAAGCCTACTAAATTGGTGTCTTCTGTATCCAGTGCTGCTATGACAGAAATTACAAGTGGATAGCTTTTT
>NW_006408519.1:3006642-3019953 GCF_000296735.1 Chrysochloris asiatica
CTCTTTTCTTATCAGCTGGACGCTTTACTCTAAGTGGATAGCTTTAACAAATAGAAAATTACTCTCTCCCAGTTCTGGAGGCTGGAAGTCCAGATTAAGAACCATGGCTCTGGGGAAAGGTCTTGTCTCCTTCTAGCATCTGTAGGCTCAGCATTCCTTAAAGATCTCTGTGTATCTTGGTGTCAGTCTTCTCCTAGATCTGGGAACTTCATCTTACAGGAACTCTGCTCCCAGCTTTTCTTTTTTTTATGGTAATAGGTTGATCTCTTTCTGCTCACTTCTCTTTCCTTTCATATCTCAAGAGAGGTTGACTCTCACGATACAGCCTAGTCAAATTGTGTGGTGAAGAAAAGACAGGACAGTAGCCAAAGGATGCCTTTGTTCTCTTTACTTCTGTTTCCTTTCTATTGCTATTGCTCAATCTACTTCCTTGAAGACTGCTGAGATGTCTTCTCTCTGCCATTGTTTATGACTCCCTTTTCCTACATTATTCTGACAGATGAGAATCCTTGTGTTTGCATGAACTCTGAAGATATGTGGAGCTCTTGCTTGTTTCTGAAAACCCACTTGTTTGTTTAACCTCTGATTCTACCAGTCTCTGCAGTTGAAATGTCCTGGGACTGCCCATCAGTTTCTTGTATTCCAGAGATGGGGAGATTAAGAGGGCAGAGAGGCAGATGACAAGGAGGCAGAAGCTAAACATTCATTATGAAGAAGAGTGCAGGAGAGAGCCCTGCCTCCCCAGATTGTGATTCCTGGCCTATTTCCAGGAATATCTTTGTTGCTGTTGGGTCCTCCTTGAACACTGAAGACAATATGTGGGAGTGGGGAGCTGGGGGGCGGGGAAGGATACCAGTGCAGATCCCAGTTTTTGGAATGGGCATGCTAGTAAAGAGATTCCTGCATTGCTCACATCCCATGTTGGAGAAAGGGAGATGATGATTCTATTGTTATCCTGAAGATCTGATTTGATTTTTTCTTATGAGTCCGTTGAGTGCTTAAATAAATGAATCTGAATGTATCTCTGGGTTATTACATTTGTTCAAACCTAATGAACACACTAACCATTAGTGAGGTGCTTGTGCCTCTTTGAGACCCTGGTAATCATAATCCTCTTAAAAGAAGAGCATACCTATTCTGTTTCCTTGTGTAATGCTAAATACATCATCCACAATGCCCAAAGGGACTTAGCTTGCCATGATCATGGGACACATTAGCATGCTTTTCATCTAAATGGGCTTTGAAAATACATGTTTCCCAGGTTAATTCTAGTGATTGGTTCATTAAACAAACCAGGAATCTAATTATGAGAAAGTGATAACTGGGTGACTTATAATCCTTTTATGCTTCCAGGGGTCACATAAGCTCATGACTGTGCCCCAATAGGAGTCCCTGGTAACGCGGGGGTTAAGGGCTTGACTTCTAACCAAAAGGTCAGCATTTCAGGAGAAAAAGACCTGGCAAACTTCAGCCATGAAGATCACAGTCAGAAAACCCTATGGGGGCATCTACTCTGTCATATAGAGTTACTAATCAACTTTATGGTGCACAACACCAACATTATACTCCAAACAGTGCCATGGATATTTATTTTCTTACCTAAGTTTAAATTTTCCTTGATGCAGGTTTTGATGTTGGAGATGTGGGTTTTGATGCTGGAATGGTATAAAAATAGACTGAGGAAGAACAATCTCCAGAAAAGAGTCTCTGAAAGTGTGGTCCTACCTCCTTTGGGTATTCATCGCTCTGCTTGGGTCCCTCCGGCCCTTTACCCCTGCTGGCAAGAGTTGAAGGCTCAAAGCTTTTCTCTCAAGCTTCCTGTTTTGACTCAGCTCTCTCTTTCTCAAGGCTAGCATCAGGAACCTCTCCTCTGCTCTTATCATCCCCCCTCTCTCTAAAGCCCTAGGTCTGCCATTTCCCTTTATTAATATACCTCTCCAGTATATTGTGTACTTGAATAACAGTAAAAAAAAGGAAAAGAAAGATAGTTGAAAATGTGTGCAAGTCAAATTGCAATAAGATGATTCCGGTTTACTCATATTGATGTCAAGAATATTCTGTCGTCATCTCCTGACAGGATTCCTCTCTTTCCTAGTTATATTGGGGAAAAGAAATTATGGTTTATAATAATAAACCTATTATGAGGGCCCTGGAAGTCAGCACCCGCTGGCAAATAGGCTTACATTGGCCATAGGACTACAGTGCCCTGAAGCTTTGGATTTCATCATTTAGATTCACTGCAGGTGAGTCATAGGCATGGAAGCTAAGGCATGGGAGCTATGGCACGTGCCCTTGGTGCCACTTGAAGTAGGGTTCCACCACGCAGTTTCTAGTAACCGTCAGGGCTTCTGTTGGCAGCTCTAAGCGAACACTCACTACATCAAAATGAATATTCTCACATTTGAGAGCCTTCATGGGTCAAGGCGAGCCCTGGTGTGGTGCTGTAGGATAAGCACTAGACTGGTAACTGCAAGGTTGCCAGTTCAAACTGTCGTGGAAGCCATGAGTCGCTATGAGTCTGACCTGATGAGAAGATAGCACACAACAATAACAGTAGGTCAAGGCAGACTGCTGAGTGTAGAAAAAGAAAATAAATTAGATATATATAAAAAAGGAATGGCTTTGAGCAAATCACAGACCAATTTTTATGCAAGGAGAGTTCAGTTGTTAATTTCCATGTAGTCCCATTGTGTGCTAGGTAAATAATTGATGTGTTTGATTTGTATATTTTAGTTGATAAGATTATCTAAAAAATGGGTGTTGAATGTTTGGACAGGGGCTCACATTCAGTGCTTGCTAGAGACATTATTTTCCATACGGATGCCACTGATGAGAGTTGATTTTGAAGCAGGTTTGAATTAAGAATTGCATGTTGTTGTTTAGTGCTGTCAAGTTGGTTCCAACTCACAGCAACCCTGTATCCTGGTATGGAACTGTAGGATAATGCTCTGGACCGTAGATCAGTTTGAACCACAAAGTTGGTGGTTCAAACTCACCAGCCTCTCACTGGAAACCCTATCCAGGATCGGAACTGACTCCATGGCACTTAACAACAGTAACGTAGGGTGTCCAAGGGATGGCTGGTGGGTTTGAACTGGCAACCTTGCAGTCAACAGTATCAGTATTTATCCTACAGCACTATACCAGAACTCCTAGAATAGCTCCTATAAATGCCAGGAAACTGCTTTTGGGTGACTTTTATCTTGGCCAACCTTAGTGGCTGCCAGAAGTCTGGCTGAGACAAAGAGCCCAACTCCCAAGGAAACTTTTGAGGTGAGATCTTGGTGGAGCTGTGAACTCAGGTACAGTTGAACATGATGGTAAGCACTGTTTATCCATTGAATTAAACTTACTCTGCCCCTCGGAAACCCTATACAGGGTCACTGTGAGTCAGAACTGACTCAATGGCAGTTAACAACAACAAACTTACTCTGTGTGGTCATTGGTGGTTATGTGCCCTGGAGTCGGTTCCAACTCATAGTGACCCTGTACAGGGTTTCCAAGGCTGTAAATCTTTATGGGAGCAGAAAGCCTCATCTTTTCCCACAGGACAGCTGGTAGTTTCAAACTGCTGACCTTGAGGTTAGCAGCCCAATTAGTAACCACTATGCTACCAGAGCTCCTTATGGGGATATGTTGTTGTTGTTAAGTGCCGTCAAGTTGGTTCCGACCCATAGCGACCCTGTACAGGGTTTCTGAGGCTGTAAATCTTTACGGGAGCAGAAAGCCTCATCTTTCTCCTGCAGAGCAGCTGGTAGTTTTGAACTGCTGACTTTAAGGTTTGCAGCCGGATTCGTAACCACTACATTACCAGAGCTCCTATAGACATTAAAAAAAAAAAAAAGAAAACCAACAACGCACACATATGATCGGGATAAGTACTATGGGAGTAAGATAAATCAGGGAAGAGGCTGGGCTTATAGGTAAATTGGGGACATCTGACTAGATTCCTGCATTGTATCACTATCAATATCCTGGTGGTGATATTGAACCAGAATTTTGCCACAAGTTACCACTAGAGAGAAATTGGTAGAGTACAAAGGATTTCTTACAGCTGCATGTCAATAGGCAATGTTCTAAAAATGAAAGGTTTTATTTAAATAACCAAGACCCAATAAATAAATGACTTAAAACAAAAAGAAGAGTTTAAACAAAACAAAACAGGTAGTCGACAAAAGGCTAGCTAAGATTACTAAACTAAATATGAAATTAGTTGCTTTAGCTTATTGTTGGTGGTGGTGTTAAGTGCCCTCGAGTTACTTCCAGCTCATAGCCACCCTGTATAGGGTTTCCAGGGAGTGTCTGGTGGGTTTGAACTCCTGACCTTGTGATTCAAATCAACCTTTCAGTCCAGTGCTTTGTCCTGTAACCCCACACCAGGACGTCTGCTCCATCTTACAGGTCATGAAACCCTTAATCTGTGGGTTATCTTCTTTCTACCAGAGAGAAAAGTAACTCATTACACATTATCAGCTAACAGAATTACAAAGTGTTTGTTCCCTACTTGATCAAATGTGCAAACAGAATTACAGTCTCTAGGCGAGGGTTTCTCAGCATGTGCACTGTTGACATTTTATTGGTGCTGTTAAGTGTTGTCAATTTGGTTCCGACTCATAGCGACCCTGTATAGGGTTTCTGAGGAGTGGCTGATGAGCTTAAACTGCCAATTTTTTAGTTCAAACCAACTTTGCAGTCCAGTGCATTAACCCACAAGACCACATCAGGACTCCAGTGCTTATCCTACAGAGCCATAACTCTTCATTGTGGAGACTTATATGGGTCGATCCAAACCTCCAGTCTTTCCATTAGCAATCAAGCACATTAACCATTTGTACCACCCAGGGACTCCAGCAGTTAAATGCCATGGAGTCACTTCTGACTCAAAGACACCCTGTATAGAGTTTGCAACGTTGTAAATCTTTGCAGGATCAGAAAGCCTTGTAAGTACAGGGTTCTATTTTACCTCAGACTAGAAGATGGTGAGTATAGTTTTGTAGAATATGTAAAGTAAGAAGGCTCTAAGTGGCTAAAAATGTGCTTGCTTGAGCTACTTTTTTGTTTTTTAAATAAATCCCATGCCCCTTTTTTAGTGTGGGTGCTTTTTCTTAATCTTTTACAATAATGGTCCTATGCCGTATTTTTGAGCTACTTTTAAAACTATCAGCTGTGTGCAAATTTTAGTATGTTTCCAGTGGGCTCTTGGGGGGGAGGGGCTAATGGTATCAAATCCTTATGAAGAAGGACAATATATGGTGGCCATCTTTGACTCATTTACATATTTACACCAATTCTCATAGCACCATTATACCACAACTTTAGACATGAAAGAGTCAACAAATGAATCTGGTTCCTAGTGAACATTCTAAAGGCCCCTGCATCTTGTCCTCAAGTTCCACTTCCATACCATACAGATTACTTTGTCTTTCAAGGCCTCCTCTTCACTCAGGCTAATCTTCCTGCTGCCTGGAGACTCTTGATTGAATTTGCCCAGGAAACATCTTCCAGCTCCCCCTCTGTCTCCCAGCACACATACTGGAATGTCCAAGCCCCAGAGACAGAAGCCATATTGAGTTTAAACAGTGGTTTCTGGAGTTTATTACCCTATGGCTGTAAGCAAATTGACTGAGAGAACAGAAGTAGGTAATCGTGAGCCAAGCTACCCAGGCTTATGGGATTCCCCAAATTTAATCCAAATTCCCTTAGGTCTCACTGGTCTCTGGGTACAAACTGTCTTACTTTAAAAGCTTATCTGATTTCTTACCATCACCTGCCTTCTCGCGAGGCTGGTCTTCCCGATTCTTTCAGGAGGTGCCCAGGGTGTGTCTCACCAGTGAGACAGGCCCATTGCTGATCTGCTACTGTGGGGTACTGGTTTTGTTCTTTCTCACTCACTCTTTTAGTAACTAACCCCTCCTCCTCCTGCCCTATATGTGTATTTCAGGCAGTGGCATAGCTTCCAGGCACATTTATTTATTAACTTCCAGTAGGCCCTGAAGTCCCCGTTCAGTTGTTGCCTCTGGCAGTGATGCCCAGTCAGTGCTTCTCAGTGGGGGACATTCGGCCACATCTGGAGACATTTGGGTCATCACAACTGGTGAGCCAGGGTTGCTGCTAAACATCCTGCAAAATTCAGAACAGCCTTCATAACAAAGAATTATGCATCACCAAATGTCAATAGTAGTAAGGCTAAGAAACCTTGCACTAGAGCCTGGGGTCTCCAGAATGTCAAGTAGGTGAGGGGCCCCCAAGTTGTGATTCTTGTATCCCGTGATTTAGAAGATTGCTTGGCAATCCACTTTCTGAATGGTGGTTTACAGAAGACACAGCTAAGGGACAAATCCTTCCGATTGCTCATTCACTCGGACCTGTGAGACTTGGCTTCTCTTTGATACTGGATTAGGCTTTCTGGACTGACTCCTTCTTCCCCTTAGGCTGAGTTATTTTGGAGGATCTCTTTAGTCTCTAGTGCAAATCTACTGTTGGCATCCCACCAGTTTGCCCTGACATGTCTGAATTCCAGTGCAGATTGCAGCTTAAGCTCAAACAAGAGAGAGGCTCTTTTGTGAATTGGTGCCCAAGATCTTGGGTAAGTATTATTGAAGGTTAGGGCTGGTGGTTTACAGGATGCATCAGTTTAGATGCTTGGTGGCAAGTAGTAAACAAACAAGTTAATAAACAAGAGACAAAACAAAAATACTTGATCCAAAAAGGGATTATATTGCTCAGGTAACTGAAAGGCCGAAGGTAGGACTAGGGTAGGCAAGGCTGAACTCAAAGGCTTGAATTATGTGGCAGGACCCATTGTCTCTCTCTGTCCATTTTTCAAGCCTTTTCTTCTATGTTGGCTCCATTCTCAAAGAGGCTTCTTTCCCTGGTGATGGCCAGACCTCTGCTGCAAACCCATCTCACATCCGCCAGATTCAAGTCCAATAGAAAACAGAGAGACTCTTTCCAGTAGCTCCACAAAGGTCCTGAGATGTCTACCCAGGTCATGTACAATTTCATGGTCCAGGAGACACAGTAAAGCTGTGAATGGCTTTGGCCTTGGTCCTCTGCTCCAAACAAGGGCATTCTCAAAGTGGGAGGTTGGAGTTACTGGGACAAAAGGTACCTGAACGTTGGCGTGACCTGCCCACTGCACATGGTTTAGAATCTTGTTAGTAACCATCAAGCTGGTCCCCAGGACTGGTGGCTGTCAGCACGGCTAGTAAAGGAATCTCTAATGGAGAATGTTTTCTTTTAAATCCCCTTTAAAATGAGGGAAAGGGATAAATAATTTTCTGTTTAAGGAAATCAGAATGGACATGGGGAGCAGGAAGTGTATTATTGTTGTTGCTAAGTGTCGTGACGTCAATTCTGACTCACAGCAACCCAGTACAGGGTTTCCCAGGAGCAGTTTTTGGGTTTGAACCACTGACCTATGGTTCACAGTCCAGTGCTTACCCTATAGTGCCAAAGGAACTGCAATAGAAAGGAAATCCGCCTGCATGGTCTTCCACTTGCAGTTTGTATAGTCATTTGTAACTAAGCATGCATTCCCCTCCCTCAACCCTTAATACCTGAAATTTGAAATCCCTTTGTTTGGTTTTTGCCTGAAAGTCTGCCCGAATGTATTTAACTGCAATGAACTCTTACATTGTTCTGTACTTTAATCTGCTCACATTTTAGACTTTCCTTAAAATTGCTTAGGAAATTTTGCATCTTTATTTTAATAGGCAATATTCTAAAATAATGTTCCATGACTGTCTTTGAAAAGTCAAAAAGTAGTGACTGAAATGCTTTTTATTTCAATTGGATTTCAAAGTGCGTTTTCCTCAATATATCCAAATACTATTTTAAAGCATCAGTTTTCAATAAAAAATAAGAATTTTAAGGAAAAAATACCCTTATATCTGTTTCACAAAGAATGCTACTAATCAAAATGTCGGTGGTTAGAACCCACCAGCCTCTTGACAGAAGAAAGATATGGAGGTCCGCTTTCGTAAGGATTTACAGCCTTGGAAATCCTATAGTAGAGTTCTACTCTGGGAGTCTGGCAGTTAAAATAGACTCGCAGCGGTGGAGTTTTGGGATTTGTTTTACAATCTGGTGGCCATGGTTGTGTGTCACCAAGTCAGTTCCAACTCATAGCAATCCATAGGGTTTCCAAGGCTGTAAATCTTTACAGGAGCAGAAAGCCTTGTCTTTCTCCTATAGAACAACTGGTAGATTCAAGCTACTGACCTTTCGGTTAGCAGCCCAGTTTGTAATTCACTCGCTACCATGGCTCCTTCACAGTATGGTTGTGAGGCTTAAATAGAATCCAGCATCTAGTTCAGTGTCTTCCTGTAAACATAAAGTCTCTTCCATTGAATTTTAAGACCCTTTAAGAACTTCCACTGAAGAAAAAAGAGAATATATCTACTAAGGTTTATATAAATAATGACATTCATGTTTCCCAAGTGATGATAATAAAACTTAAACCTAAGTTATAGTTCCATCTTATATAAAACATCATTGGTCTTAAAATATATAATTTGTTCATTAAAAGTGAATTCAAGTACCAACTGTATGAAAATTTATTCAAAAATGATTGTTGGATTTCTGATACGTTATTTGAGAGAACAGTGTAAATAAGATCAAGAACTAGATTCCCTTGAGATTTTTCTTCTTCCCAGGTTAGCAGAAGTATCTGGGTAAAGTAAGATACTGTTCCTGAGGTGATGAAGAGCCTAGCTGGGGAGAGAAAACTCCAGTACTTAGAATAAACAAGGAATCATTTAAGTTTAAATTATATATATTGACTATTGATGCAAAGATGTTCAACAAGGCACCAACCAGTGAGTGCCTCTTCCCAGATATGGAAAGGTGAAGGTGAGGAAGAGTAAGGGTGAAAAGAAGGATGTTCCAGCTAGGGGACCAGTCTGAGTGCAAAGATAGGACAGAACCTGGCATTTGGGAGAACACAGAAGCCTAGCCTGATTGGAAGACCAGGTATGCCATTAGAACAAAGCCTGTTATTGTTGCTGTTAAGTGCCATCGAATTGATTCTGACCCATAGCGACCCTGTATAGGATTTCCAAGGAGCAGCTGGTGAGCTTGAACCATCGACCTTGCATTTCAAACGACTTTGCAGTCTGACCCACAGCACCACACCAGAACTCCAGTTGAAAGCCTAGATGACTAAAATGAACCCACAGGATGGAGCAACTTAAAAGCCAGGCAGAAATGTTTGGGTCTGAAACAATGGGGCAATAAAGTATGAGGAAGAAAGCCATGCCTTGGGAATATTTGTCTTCCTGTCATGGTCAGACAGGAAGAACTGGACAGTGGGGAGTACCTAGAGTCAAAGAGACCAACAGTAGGTGATTGCAATAATTGAGAGTTGAGGTGAGGTGAGGTGAACTTTGACCTCTCCATAGGAAACATGAATGGAGATCAAAGAGCTATTCTGAGGGAGTGTAAAAGTAAAAAGTGCCATATTTGGTTATAGGGAATGAAGAAGAAGGAAGAGGAAATTATAACTCATAAGTTTTTAAGGCCCGAGGCTAGAAAATTGCTAGCATGACTGACAGAAATGGGAGCATCAGGAAGAGGGATTGGCTTAAAGATAACATGAGTTGTTGTTCATTTTGGACAACGAGTCTGGAGTGACGGAGAGATTCTTACTTAGAAAAAGGTAGACTTCAGCTTGTTCTACTAGACTGTGAACTTCCCTTCCTAAATCTCTCTTCTTCCACTAAATATCTATTGAATTCACCCTTTCCTATTCGGTTCTTCCTCCATTCCATTTTCTTAGTTCCCTCATGGCCTCTTGCCTCTGCTAGTGTAATAGTCCTTCCTTTAGTCTCTTCCTCTTTCACTTGTCCCCTCTATGCCTTTGAACTTTGCTTTTATGTTTTAATTATGCCTATAATTTTGTTGTCTGGATTGCTAAGTCAGTACTTAGCACTGGATTGCTAACCACATGGTCGACTGTTCAAATCCAGCAGCCGCTCCCCAGAAACCCTATTCAGGGTCACTATTAGTTAGAACTGACTCGAGGGCACTAAACCCAGCAACAATCCAGTTGCATTATGAATGCAGCTCGTTTGCTTTTTCTGCAAGAACAGAAAATAAATTATTTAGATTACTTTCTAATAATTTTTGTGTGTTGAACTCTGTTTCCTTTGGCACTTGGAAACTGAACTTCAAGGATGATTTTATTTATGAGGAGTATATTGATTTCTGACTCAATCGATGTGAGTTTGCTGAGATGGAGACCATAACTTACCCCTTTATGGGTCACCAGGGTCTAGTGAAATGTCTGACTTGTGGTGGGGTTCAGGAAATACTGGTTGATGTGAACTGATAGGAGCAGAGAGTTGGGTATCCGAGGTGAGTTAAAACAGTGAAGATTATTCTTTCTCTGAGAGAGGACTATGTTAGAAGATGGGGAAAAAAAATTCTTAGGGTGGTCTTCTTCTCATGATGTATGTATGAACTATGATATTTCTGGGTCAAGAATGTAGAGCTCTGAATAAACCAGTTTAATGAGGATCCCCATACTGGGACTATTCCTAAGTCCCTGCATGACCTTGGATTCATGAAGTTTTCTGTAGAGATACCTACCTTCCAAGGAGCTCTGGTAGTGGGGCACAAGATAGGCTGTTAAACACAAGGTTAGAAGTTTGAATCTATCAGACATTCCACAGGAGAATGATGAGACTTTCTGCTGTCATAAAGATTTACAGCCTCAGAAACCCTGTACAGGGTTGTGTAAGTCAGAATCAACTCCAAGGCATATAACCACCCACCACCACCACCTACCTTCCAGTGATGGTGAAATTGAAGAATTCTACCAACATCTTTGGTGTGTAATTGATAAAACATATAATCAATATGTATTGATATTTACTGGTGATTGGAATGCAAAGGTTGGAAACAAAGAGGAAGGATCAGTACTTGGAATATATGGCCTTGATGATAGAAACGATGCTATATCTCACATGATTTTTGCAAGGCCAGTGACCTATTCACTGTAAATACCTTTTTAAAACAACAGAAAAGGTGATTATACTTATGGACCTCACCAGATGGAATACAGAGCCATCAAAGTGACTACATCTGTGGGAAGAGATGATGGAAAAGCGCCATATGACCTTGAACATATCTTACCTGAATTGAGAGACCATCTCAAAAACAGGTTTGATGCATAAGACATTAATGACCAAAGACCTTCAGAAGAGCTGTGGGATGACATCCAGAACATCATACAGGAAATAAGCAAAGTGTCATTAAAAAGACAGGAAACCAGGAAAGACCCAACATGGATGTCAGAAGAGACTCTGAAACTTGCTCTCCAGCAGAGAGATGTTAAAGCAAATGGAAGAAATGAGGAAGTAAAAGAGCTTAACAAAATTTCAAAGGACAACTGAGAACACAAAGTCAGGTATTGACTGTGCAAAAGGGAAGAACACTTTCAGCATTTCTCAAGCTGAAAGAATTTAAGAAAAAAATTTTAAAAAGCCTTGACCTGCAATATTGAAGGATTCCCAGAGCAAAATATTGAATGATGCAGAGAGTCTCAAAAGAAGATGGAAGGTAGACACAGACTCTGTACTAAAAAAGAAATGGTCAATGTACAACCATTTCTAGAGGTAGCATATGATCTAGAACCAATGGTACTGAAAGAAGAAGTCTAAGCTGCACTGAAGACATGGGTGAAAACAAGCCTCCAGGAATTGATAGAATACAAATTGAAATCTTTCAACAAACTGATACAGCACTGGACAAAGTCATCCATCTATGCCAAGAAATTTGGAAGAGAGCTACCTGGCCAACCAACTAGAAGAGATCCGTATTTGTGCCCATTCCCAAGAGAGGTGACCGGCCTAATAGGATGTGGAAATCATTGAACAATATCATTAATTTCACATGCAAATAAAATTTTGCTGAAGATAATTTAAAAATGGTTGCAACAGTACATTGACAGGGAACTGCCAAAAACACAAGCCAGATTCAGTAGAGGACATGGTACTAGAGATATCATTGCTGACATCATGGTACTAGAGATATCGTTGGCTGAAAGCAAGAATTATAGAAAGGTGTTTACCTGTGCTTTAATGACTATGTAAATCCTTTTGACTGTGTGGATCATGGTAAGCTATGGATAATATTGCAAAGAATGGGTATTCCAGAACACTTGATTGTGCTCATGAGGAACAGAACTAGGAGATAAAATCAGGAAAGGTATGCACCAGGGCTGTATTCTTTCACCATACTTATTTAATCTCTATGCTGAGCAAATAATCTGAGAAGGTAGATTATATGAAGAAGACTATGGCATCAGGACTGGAGGAAGATTCATTAACAACCTGCGATATGCAGATGATACAACCTTGCTTGCTGAAAGAAAAGAGGACTTGAAATACTTACTGATGAAGATCAAACACCACAGCCTTCAGTGTGGATTGTACCTCAACGTAAAGGAAACAAAAGTCCTCATCACTGGACCAATAAATAACAACATGATAAATGGAGAAAATATTGAAGTTGTCAATCAACCCTTATGGATACAGCAGTCAAGAAATCAAATGGCATATTGCACTAGGTAAATCTGTTGCACAAGACCTCTTTAAAGTGTTCAGGAGCAAAGATACTGGTTTGAGGATGACTAAGTTACACCTGACCTAAACCATAGTATTTTCAAAAGCCTCATATGCATGTAAAAGTTGGATAACGAATAAGGAGGACAGTAGAAGAATTGATGTATTTGAGTTATGGTGTTGAAGAAGGATATTGAAGATATCATATAGAAGACTGAAGAAGCTTGAAGGTACCCTGAATTTGTACTTGTAGCCTCCTACCTGTGAGAAAATAAAATGTCTATTTGTTAAAAACCCACTTGTGGTAGTTCTGTTATAGCAGCACTAAGAAACTAAGACACGATTGCTTTACAGAATAACACTACATTTTTTTTTTAATGTTTTATTGTGAATTATCTGATAGTTTACATGAGAGAACTTTAGTTTTACATTCATTCCATAGTATATCATCTCATGGCCATGGTTCTAATCCCCTCCCTGCATCTTCCGACCAAATGGGATATCCTAGACACCTGTCCTCTACACTCCCCGCCCCCCCTCCCCACCAGTCTTCGGCCCACAGTCCCTCTTGCTCTCTGGATCCAAAGTCCCCAGCCGCTTCATCCCTCCATGTCATCGTCTCTGTCTCCATTTCAGGCGTCCCTGCTTCTCTGGGTAGGGTCCCACTCTTGGCTCTTCTCTGTTGGTGGTCCCAGAGACCGCTCCTAGACTGGAGAGATAATCACTCCCTTCCTTGCTACACAAC
>NW_006408519.1:3021834-3039088 GCF_000296735.1 Chrysochloris asiatica
CATAAGGTATTTCTATTTTCAACCTTCTGAGGAAACGCCATATTGTGTTCCATAGAGGTTGGACCATTTTGCAATCCCACCAGCAATGCAGGAGTGTCCTAGTCTCTCCACATCCCCGCCAGCATTTATTGTCTTCTACATTTTTCATCTTTG
Organism: Chrysochloris asiatica; assembly: GCF_000296735.1. Lineage (NCBI taxonomy): Eukaryota > Metazoa > Chordata > Mammalia > Afrosoricida > Chrysochloridae > Chrysochloris > Chrysochloris asiatica. The sequence continues at coordinate 3,021,988 of NW_006408519.1, forward strand.
CAGCAGAATAACACTAATTTTTGAAGAAAACTGCCTTGTCAGGAAAATCCCTAGAAGGGGTTTTGATCTATCAGGCTTCACATGTCTTGGTTCTATTATACAGAACCCAGCAGCACTTCTGTTAAAAATGGCATCTGTGTATTTTGGGTGGGGTCAAGGTTACACAAGCAGATTATTGGTTCAATGGATGATGAGGTTCAAATGATTCCATTGGAAAAGCCACCTCCTTCTGTAAATATCAAGACTGTAATGTGATTTCAATCAGAGCCAACTCCCAGAGCTCTGCTGCAACTTTTTGAAAGGAAGGAAGCTTTAATTTGGTTTCTCAGAAAAAATAAAATTAAAAAAAAAAAGATTAAACCTAGTTTTAAAGTTATCTAGGGAACACTGCAGAGACAGGAACTGGGGATTTAAGAATCAGTTACTACATTTCAGAAATACAAAATTAAATCAGTCCAATGTTGTTAGCTACCATCAAGTCGTTCTGACTCATGATGATGCTGTGCACAACAGAAGGAAACATTGGCCAGTTCTGCTCAATCATTGGTGTCTTAGCTAGCTAGTGCTGCTGTAATCTAAATACAGGCAGTCGTGACGTTATGAACATCCACCTTATGGATACTCCTACTTGCCGTTCCCAATGGAATAGTTTGAATGTCATCCACCAACCTGCCGTTGGGTCGACTCTGACTTGTCACAGCGCCCCTGAGGCTGTAAATCTGTACAGGAGCAGAAGGTCTCATCTTTCTCCTGCAGAACAAGCTGGTGGGTTTGAGTTGCCAACCTTGTGATTAACAGTCCTGTGCCTACCTTAACAGTGACACCAGGGCCCCCTTTGTTGTTGTTGTTGTTGTTAAGTGCCATTGAGTCAGATCTGACTCATAGCAACCCTGTATAGCATTTCCGAGGAGCAGTTCATGGTTTTGAACTGCCAACCTGCAATTCAAACTGAACTTGTGGTCCAGTGCTTATCCTAAAGCATCACACCTAGACTCCTTTAATGTTATATAAATTTGCCCTCACTTTGAAATGATTGAACCAATCCCTACTCACAACAAATTCTTCAACATAATCACTTACTGCATGCGTTGTTGTTAAGTGCTGTCTAGTCAGTTCTGACCCATAGCGACCCTGTATAGGGTTTTCAAGGAGCAGCTGGTGAGCTTGAACCACTGACCTTGCAGTTCATATGACTTTGCAGTCTGGCGCATTAACCCACATGTAGCTTCTAAATAATTGAAAAGGTTTTGAGCCTTGTCTTCCACTGATGCAGGGCTTCACACTGGTTCATCTGGTTGGAGGCTCTGCTGAAATTTGCATTTCCACCCCAGATATACTGAATTAGAATTTCTATTTTGATAAGATCCCCAGATGAACTAATTTGAAGCCCTGCAATGAATTGAGACTAAATAAGACCCGTGTGCACCTACCTATTCTGACTTATAAATTCTAAAGACAAAGTTAGGAAGCAACTTGTTCATACCTCAGAGACTGCCTATTCAACAAGTGGGTAGCTTTAAAGAACAGGAATTTATTTTCTTAGTTCAAGAGGAAAGAAGTCAAAATTTAGGGCACCAGTTCTAGGGAAAACTTCTTTCCTGTTGGCTCTAGGGGGTGATTCTTGCTTCTTTTTGCTTTGGAAGCCACAGCATTCCTTAGTTCCTCTGGGACCCTCATGTGGCACCTGTCTTTCCCCCGTTTGTGCGTGTTTCTATGTCGAATCTTTTTTTTTTTTTTTGGTAACCCAGAAGTAATTAGGCTTAGGAAACACCTTCATTAACTGATATGACTTCATTAACATAAAAAAGAGAACCCTCTTCCCAAATGGGGTTACATCTACAGGTATAGGGGATACAAGTACAACAAATATTTAGGGGGGTGGGGACACAATTCAATCCATAACAGTTGCTCTACTCAAACTCATTGCGGTGGTCACTGTATTTGGATGCCTTCCAGCATTTCAGGCAATATTCTGTTATGATCCATATGGTTTTCAATGACTAATTTTCAGGAGTAGATCACCAGGCCTTTCTTCCTAGTCTCTCTTAGTCTAGAAGCTCTGCTGAAACCTGCTTACCATGGATCATCCTGCTGGTATTTGACATATCAGTAGTATAGCTTCCAGCATCATAGCTATATGATGCAAGACACCACAGAATGACAAAGTGACAGATGGGTGGTGGAAATCAGTCCAACAGTGATTTTTATTTTATACTTCCAATAGAAAACCCACAATGTCACTGTCTTATGTGACTGTTACAGAAAGGATTTTGGATGTCACCAACTACTTAAACATTAATAGTAATAATAAAGTAGTGAACAATACCATGAAGAAGCTGATCAGCTTAATCTTTTTCATTCTGGCTGTGAAATTGTTAATAAAAACCTTTTCACCTAGACTGTGGTTATAGGTGATTATCCTAATTAATTTACTATTGTTTTTCTTTGTCTCTTTTCTTTCTAAATACACTCTTATAGTTGTCAGGTGCTTTTTGTGGGGTTTTTTTTGTGTGTAAAAACCATCTTTCTGAAGTGGATTAATTTTCAGCCACTCTCTTCTGGGAATGGTTTCCTATTTGGTGAGCTCAGCTGGGAAGAGTATTGTGTCAAACATACATTCATAGAGCCAAGACTGTGTAAAGGAGCCCTGGTGGCTTAGTGGGTAATGCCTTGGGCTGCTAATCACAAGGTTAGCAGTTTGAATCCACCAGCTCCTTCATGAGAGAAGAATGAGACTTTCTGCTCTTGTAAAGATTTACAGCCTTGGAAACCCTATGCAGATAGGGTCTCTATGAGTCAGAAACAACTCAAGACAGCACTTAACAACAAGGTGAATTCTAGAAAGAGGTAAACCACAAAGGCAGGCTCTCCTTCCTGGAGTTGCTGTCGCCAGGATTGAGCTCTCTAAATAAATGGATCTTCCACTCTAAGACTTTCATAAATATAATTTTTGAACAGCCATTTCTTGAATTTGACTCCATTTTGAAACTTTTTTTACAACCCCAAGTGTTTGTGAATTGCAAGACCTAACTTCATGCCCATTCAAGGGCATCCTTGATGGCCCCTCCCATGTCAGAGAGGAGAGGGATACAGTGAGGGGGTGGGCATTGCCTTTTAAAGCAAGCAAGCCTGGGTTCAAATCCCAGGACGACCAAAAGAAGGAACAAATCAGTCTTAGAAGAAACATAACCAGAATATTCCACACGAGGATGGCACAGAAGGGGCCACCAAGGATGCTGTTGAATGGGCATGAAGTTTCATCTTACAATTCACAAACACTTGGAGTTATGAAAAAGTTAGTCTCAAAACAGAATCAAATTTTTAAAAATGGCTGTCAAATATAGATATAGATATAGATATAGATATAGATATATAGATATAACACCAGACAATGATAAAACAAGCTAGGATGAGTTTATTTAAAAATTATTATTCTAAGAAGCGGGCGAAGGATCATTGGAAGCCAGGACAGAGCATTGCAATAGCAGGGAAGGAGGCTATTACCACTGGAAGCAGAACAGATGAAAATCTATGTCCCACTTCACTGCAACAGAAGACTATGAGGTTTATAAATGCTGAGGTGGGCTCGTGGAAGAGCACTGATAAAAGTTACATGATGTGCTCACTGGGGTGAGGGGATGAGCAATTTATGGAGTTTGCCGTTGGATGCTTCTAGTCTTATGCTAAAGGCTGCCTGGAGTGGGTGGGGGTGAAGGCATTCTCTGGTTAGGCACCTGGAGAGGTGTTGAAACTGAGGTAGAATGGAAGGCATAGGAGGTATTTAAGGAGACGAGATCACTAAGGCCTTCCTAGTCAAGGCGCTCTGGTAGCGTAGTGGTTATGAATTGGGCTGTGAACCGCAGGGTCAGCAGCTCGAAACTACCAGCCGTTCTGTGGGAGAAAGATGATGCTTTCTGTTCCCATAAAGACTTAAAGACTTACAGCCTCAGAAACCCTGTACAAGGTTGCTATGAGTCGGAACTGACTCCACGTCACATAACCACCACCACCAGTCAATTTTTTGCAACAAGCCATTTTCCAGAACATAAAACACAAAAAGGAAGGGGGATTTCTTGAACCACTGCTGTTTCCCAGGATTGTTGTTATCATCACTGTTACAATAATAATAATAACAATGTAAAAATCCACTGTCATCGAGTCAACGGCTGCTCATAGTGACCCTGTAGGACAAAGTATAACTGCTCTGTGTTTCTGAGGCTATAAATCTTTACAGAAGCAGATATCCTAGATTTCTGTCTCAGATCAGCTAGTAAGTTCAAACTGCCGACCTTTGAGTTAGCAGCCCAACACTTAACCCAGTGCACCACCAAGGCTCTTGTCATTGTTAGTTGTCATCAAGTCAATTCCAACTCATGGTGACTCTGTGTGCAGAGTAGAAGTGTGCTCCACAGGGTTTTCAAGACTGACCTTTTGGAAGCAGATCACCAAGCCTTTCTTCTGAGGTGCCTTTCAGTTAGCAGTCGAGCATGTTAACAGTTTGTACCAACTAGGGCTCCCCTTCACTTAAACCGTATTATATAAACCGACTTGATGTCTCTCTTTTCTTTGATATCCTTTCCACTAGCTAAGTCCCTGGATTCTTCAGTCTCAAAGTCAGTCAGCCTTGTGGTTTTTCTAGCAAACAAGAATTCTTTGCCTTAAAAAAATTGGTGGAGGTGCATAGAGGTTGCAGGCACACATGATATAACATCTTTGACTTAATCCCTGTCACAGGAAACTGTGAATTTAAGTTAGCATGCTCCCTTTCCTGGTGCAAACTATATATTTTAAACCCTAGTGCTAATGTTCTGCTAGGGCGCTGTGGGATAATGTGCGAGACCACAAGGTCAGTTTGAATCACAGGGTCGGAGGTTCAAACTCACCAACCACTCCTCTCTATGAGTCAGAACCACTCGATGCCACTTTACAACAACAGTGCTAATGATAGCGTAAGGCGTCTTGGTATGGCACTGTAGGATAAACACTGGACTGTAAGGTGGATTTGAACTATAAGATCGGCAGTTCAAACCTACCAGTCATTCCTCAGAAACCCTAAACAGGGTCACTATGGGTTTGGACCAACTTGACAGCACAACAACAATAGCAACTACAATGATAGTGTAAATGTGCTGTTCCCTGGGTAAGGAATTTCAAGCAGCAGTTAAAAGGAGAGTGTGTTTTGTAGGCTGGGGGTCCCTTCCTCTTCTTTTGAACAAAGTTGACCCTAGAGACCCTCCAGCCTGGATTGGAAGGTCTAACAGACAGGTCCTTAGCATCTTACCAGAGCCCTATCAGCACAGCTGCCCTTTCTAGCAGTGACGCAGCCATCTGGAGAGAAGGGAAAGCCGGGTATGACTCACCTCTCCCCCACACCCTCCCAGCCCCCACAGGGCAGTTCCCAGCCCTGCCACCAGCCCTTCTTGTAGCTGGGTTCAGGGTGACCTTTATGGAGCTGAGGTTGGAGAGCTGCTGTCGACAGAGGGCTCTGATGTTCTCGCTCAGGAGAAACAGAAAGCTGCCCCTCCTTCCTGTAGCACAGACCCCCAAAGGGAGACTCAGGGAAGGCTGACAGTACTGCACATTTGTCTCAGCCCTGACTCCTGGACAGACAGTACGTGCTGTGATCGGAGCCCCTAGGGAATCCTGCCATGTGATCATGGGCATGTGGTGGCGGCATATGGCAAGTCCCTGTTAGACGTCGACTTCCCGTCTTTGTGAACGTCACTTGCAACACCTTCACTGTAATAGGAACCACAGCAGGTTTCATGTTTGCACTTGCTTCCTTTGGAACTCTGGTTGTTACATCCAGGGAGAAAATGCTTTCATACTTAGAGCTCGAAATGGCAGCTGTTCCTGCCATGGTGATACCTAGCTCTCCTGCCCTGCTCAAAGGTGGTTCAAGACTTCTTCAGCAGACATTTCTCAATGTACCTGATGTATATGCCTGGGGTGGAATTGGCACCACTGGCATGATCCTTGTTTTCATGAGCTCCTGGGCAAACAGGCATGGAATAGATGAAACCAAGTGAGGAATGCTCCAAAGAGAGGCATTCACAGGGTGGGGGGGGGGGGGGGGGGGGGGGGGGATCTTATTCTGGGAGGAGTCTGGGAAGGCCCCCTGAGGACACCATGCATAAGTCAAGATGGAGAATTAACTAACCAGACCAAGGAGAGAAAGAGGGAAGGAGAAGAGAAGGGAACAGCATTGTAAAGGTTGTGAGGTAACTTTGATATCCAGTAAGGAGACCTAATGGCAAAAAGTTAAGCATTTGACTGCCGATCAAAAGATTGATGGTTTTCTGTGGGAAAAAAAAACAACAACTCATGATCTGCTTCTGTGAAGACTACAGCCAAGAAAACGCTACACAACCGTTCTGTTCTGCAACATGGGGTCGCTATGAGTCAGAGTCACCTCAATGGGACCTAACAACAACAAAACGCAGAAGGGATGAAGCCAGAGAGAAAGACAGAAACCAGCTTTCAAAGAGCCTTTTAGGGCTGACGGAGATTTAGGACTTTTTTCAAAGGGCATTGAAAATTCAATGAAAGGTTGAACCAGTATCAGATTCATATCTAAGTAATGGCAGTTGTTGCCAGTGTGGAGAATGGCACCCACAGTCTGTCATCCTTCCAGTCTCTGGCCCCTTGATTGAATCACCCTGATTGTTTTAGTTCTGGAATTCTTTTCTACCCCAGAGCAGGTAGCCACCTGGATATACCCCTAAAACGGGATGTAATTGAGTTCAGAAAGTGAACCTGGTGATGGCTTCAGAATGTGTGAGGCTAAATAAGGAGTCCTCAGTGGGTGACCCAGAGCTCTGAGCACCTGGCAGGAAGGTAACTTCATTGGCCTAAAGAGGAGAAAATACCTTGAGATTTAAAAATTAAATATACTTATATTTCCACACTCATATGAAGAACATGACATCAGGATTGGAGGAGGAGCCATTCACAGTACCTGTGATATGCAGAGGACACAACCTTGTTTGCTGGAACCAAAGAGGACTTGAAATAGGTACTGATGAAGATCAAAGACTACAGCCTTAAGTATGGATTGCACCTCAGTGTAAAGAATAACTGAAAATCCTTACAATTGGACCGGTAAATAGCAGCATGATAAACAGAGGTAAGAGCGAAGTTTTCATGGAAACAATAGTCAAGAAGTCAAATGGCATAGACAGATTGCATTGGGCAAATTTCCCACACAAGACCTTTCCAAAGTGTTAAAGAGCAAAGGTGTCATTTGAGGACTAAGGTATATCTGACCCAGTCATGGTTATTTTCAATGGTCTCATATGCATGTGAAAGTTGGGCAATGAATAAGAAAGACTATAGATGAATTGATGCATTTGAGTTATGATGTTGGAAAATAATACTGAAAGTACCATGGATTGCCAGAACAAATAAATCTGTCTTGGAGGAAGTACAGCCAGAATGCTCTTTAGAAGCCAGGATGGTGAGACTTTGTCTCTTGTTTTCTGGACCTGTAGTCAGGTGGGATCAATCCCTAGAGAAGGACATCATGTTCAGAAAAGCGGAGGGTCAATGAAGAGGAGACCCACAACAAGATGGGTTTATACTGTTGGGGTAAGGGGACAGGAGGAAAATTCCTAGCAGCAGGGGCAAAGATCAGCACTGGAAACTATCAGTGCTGGCAGCAGCAGAAAGATCAATAGAACCATTTTTTAAAAAAAATCTTCAAATATAAAGAAGCTATCACCTTGTCAGGCGGGGCAGGACAAAGTAGGGAAACCATCTCCATGTGTGTATAGAACCCAGCAGGATTTGCTAGCTCTCCTTCCCTATTACCCATTACCTGGTGGGGTTTGTTAATCTTCAGCTACATTATCTATCTACCCATTAACTTCCCCCTTAACCAGCTCTCGGGGCAGGCACAAAACATTGCTGGCGCCACCAGGGCAGACCTGGTTCTTGAACCAGTATTCTGAAAGAAGGGCACATGTGTGGAGAGTTCACACAGAAACAGAAACAGGAAAAGCCCAGCCCTTGTTTGAAATCTGGTGGAACTGCCCCCGCAGCTTAGCTCCTCACTATAGAAAAGCCTTAGACTGTGAGTGACCATGAGGAGAGAGACTGCTGTCTGTGGCATGTCTCCTCTGCAGGTATTTTCACTTTAATAAACCTCTTTAATACTATGTTTCATGACTTTCCAGTCTTCTGTAGCCCAACCCAGTATCAGCACAGTGGCAGCAACAATGGGTTAAAACATAACAGTTGTGAGGATGGTGCGGGATCAAGCAGTATTTCGTTCTGTTGTACACTGGGTCTGAGCTGGGACTGACTCAGCAACACCTAAAAAAACAGCATCTTTTCTCACTGGCTGCCCTTCAGTGTGACCTTCTTGATTCTGAAGGCAAACTACTTGGATTCTAAAGTTTTCCAAATACCTGCTCTACCATGGAGGAGTAAGATATTTGAGCTGTGGATTATCGTTAAGACAACAAGCAAAGAGCCTTTCATATATTTTGATGACACCATTGGTTGGTTGATTGGTTATGTCCCATGGAGTCGGTTCTGACTCATAGCCACCCTATACAGGGTTTCTGAGACTTTAAATCTATGCGGGTGCAGAAAGCCTCATCTTTCTCCCACAGAACAGCTGGTAGTTTTGAACTGTTCGCAGCCTGATTCATAACCACTATGCTATAGCCCTCCATGGTCCATCTCTGAAAAGGGAGAATATAATTCATTGTAGGTTTTTTTTTTTTTTTTTTTAATGATATGGGTAAACACAGCAGCATGTGACAGTAAAGGTCTTAAGTGTCAACAGACCTGAGGTGGAAGCCTGACCCTGATCCCAGCTGTTGGACTTCAAATACATGACTCATAACGTCTACTGACAAGTACAGCTGTGAATCAAATGGGGACTCGCTGGCTTCAACTCCATGCTTTTAGTTAAGAACCATTTCAGAGTCTTTTTTCTGTTTTACCACAGGGCATCAGCTGGAGTCCACAGATGTGAATTTCATTTCTTTCTATTCACCTTCAGGCCAACAATGCCCAGTCTTTCCTTTTAAATTTTGCTCAAGAATCTCCTTCTCTATGGGGTGAACCATGCCTGGTTTCAATCACTTAAGTAGCCCCACGTTTCAATGAGCAACTCTTATTTATTCTGTTCGTATTTATTGTTAGTGTGACTGAATGACTGTTACCATCTGACTGTTCTGCAGCAGGCTGGACATCTCAGCCCTTGATTTTAAAATAGTTGAAAATGTAGAACTCTCTTTCGAACAGGCCAATAGCAGTGTGTTAGTGTTGTTCTTGCTCTTGTGTGTCATTATATTTGGTTACTATTTTTGATAGCATATTTGATGATTATCCATAATATAAAACTAAAAAATAAATAACCAAAGACTCTGGGTACATGTAAAGCTATGATTAATGATAAAGAGTATATGTGGTATAGTGAATTATCTAAAGTGTCTCCTATCCATAGTCTATAACTCCCACCAAACAACATTTCTGCCCTGCTAGGTCTGGGCATGAGATGATGGAAGGAGACACTGATAGGGTGACAGGATTCAGCTGTGGGTATTAGCGGGGTTCATTGTAATTGTAAAACTGTGAAACTTTAGCCTGGGTATAAAATGAACCATCTCAGAAGCCAAGTAGAGGAATTGCTATATCATAGGGTATCTATCTCTATTTCCAACCTTCTGAGGAAGCACCATATTGTTTTCCAGAGTGGTTGGACCATTTTGCAATCCCACCAGCAATGTAGGAGGGTCTCAGTCTCTCCGCATCCTCATCAGCATTTATTGTCCTATAGTTTTTTGATCTTTGCTGTTATTGCTGGTATGAGATGATATCTCATTGTTGTTTTGATTTGCATCTCTCTAATGGCTAATGACTGTGAACATTTCTTCATATGTTTGTTGGCTGCCCGGATCTCCTTCTTGGTGAAGTGTCTGTTCATGTCCTGTGCCCACTTTTTAATTGGGTTATTTGTCTGTTTCTTGTAGAGGTGTTGTAGTTTCCTATATAATTTAGAAATGAGTCCCTTGTCTGATGTGTAATTGCAAAATATTTTTTCCATTCTGTGGGCTCCCTTTTTACTCTTTTGGTGAAGTCTTTTGATGCACAAAAGTTTTAAATTTGGGGACAAAATGTCCCAATCAACTATTTTGTCCACTTTTGTTTGTATAGTTTTCAGAATGTTTGGTAGTCTGTGTATGCCCTGTAGGTGCCATCCTTTTTGCACTATACCGTGTTCTCTTGTTAGTTGTTGTTGAATGAATTCTGACTCGTGGTAACCCCATGTTCCATAGCGTTTTTTGTTTTTGTTTTTGTTTTGTACAGAGATCAGTTTATTAATGGTTGCTGGTGCCAGGAGGGAGGGGGAAAGAAGGGAATCATTGTTTATGGAGTACTGAGTGTCTGTAATGGCAAAATCACATTGTTTAAAAATATGGTTGCATAGGAAATTAATGTAATTACTGTCAATAAGTTGTACACCTATAAAAAGTTGAATTGGCAAAAGTTGTATGACAGATATAATTACAACAATTTCTAATAAGAAAGGGAGTAACTGCTGAGGCTACTTACATACAATCAAATACCTCATGAGATTTGGGTCCTTGGTTTTAAGATTTAGGGTCATGGTTACATAGAACATCCCAGGTAATTGGCCTAAATAATGTGTTGAATACCTCTCTTCTATCTCATAGTTTAATGTTCAGTGCCTGGTGGTCTTAAAATCTTGAAAGCAGTCCATAGTGTTTTTTTTTTTTTAATGTTTTATTGTGAATTATATGATAGTTTACATGTTTACATGAGAGAACTTTAGTTTTACATTCGTTCCATCATACATCATTTCATTGCCATGGTTCCAATCCCCTTCATGCATCATCAACCGATCAAAGGGCATACCATAGCGTTTTTAAGGCTGTTCCGTTCATAAGGAGATCATCAGGCCTGTCTTCCAAGGTCCTCTGGTTAGGTTCAAATTGCCACCCTTTTGTCTAGGAGTCAGATGCTTAACCACTAGCACCACCCAGGGACTATAGAGTATGCCATTGCTGTCTGTATATATGTATATTTTAACATTTTTACTGTGAATTGAATGAGGTTTATAGAACAGAACATCAGTTTTCCATGCAACACTTCATATACATTTTTTCATATCACTGATTATAATTCCCACAATGTAATATCACATATCTCATTTCCAATGGCACTTAACAACAACAACAAATGAATTGATTGCTGTCATTTTGCTGTGTGTTTCTCTGTGTGTGGTGTTGCTAGTTTCTTTGTTCCACATAAATTTCTGTGCTAAATTCATTGTATTTGTGGATATTCTTTTTATTTCATAGGTGGTGTTTTAAAGGAGTACTGTACTCAGGGGTTGTTGTTAAGTGCCATTGAGTGGATTCCTATTCACAGTAACCCTATATAAAGTTTCAGAGGAGCAGCTGGTGACTTTGAACTGCCGACCTTGTGGTTAGCAATCTAGTGCTGATCCTAGTGCTACACCAGGACGCAGTATTGTTTCCTTGTTAGTTTGTTAAAAGGTAACCTCAGGAGATAGTTTCAGTTCCTAGTTTAAAGAGTATCTCAGAGCGATTGTCTCAGGGGTCCTCTAGTCTACCCTGTCTAGTACATCTGGACTTTTAAGATTTTTGAGTTCTCTTCTACATTTTCTCTCATTGTACCAGGGTCCAGCTGTTTGTGACTCTGATAAGAATGGTTGGTAGAGGTAGCTAGGCAGCGTTGTTGTTCCATCGAGTCGGTTCCAACTCATGTTGTTGTTGTTAAGTGCTGTCGAGTCGGTTCCTACCCATAGCGACCCTTTACAGGGTTTCCAAGGGTGTAAATCTTTACGGGAGTAGAAAGCCTCATCTTTCTCCCGTGGAGCTGCTGGTAGTTTCAAACCGCTGACCTTAAGGTTTGCAGCCCGATTCGTAACCACTACGTTACCAGAGCTCCAACTCATAGCGACCCTGTATATGGTTTCCAAGGAGCGGCATGTGAGTTTGAACTGCTGACCTTGTGGCTCAAGCCTGTCTTGTGGTCCAGTGCATTCTCCTGCATCATCACACCAGGGCACCATAGCTCTATTATAAAAAAAGGAATCTTTATTTTACAAGTAGTACGTGAAGAAAGTAGTAATGTCATAGACAAGGTCCTTTTGTTCATCCCTTGATCCTGGTCCACTGTTACCATTTCATGGACATTCTTCCAGTCCATGTTTTGTATTCACATCATATATGTATGTGTTTCTGTATAAAAACATGTATCATGGCTTTGTTTACTTTTACTCAAAAGCTGTCATTTGTATGTATTTTACCTGGTTTTTCCACTCATCATTATATATTGTACTTCCAGTATGTCTTCTTCATACTTTTAAATTGTTGTATAAAATCCCACAGTATAGGTAAATCATAGTTTATTTAGCAATTATTCACTAATTATAAACAATACTTCAAAGAACATCCTCAACTTGCCTCTTTATGCATATGGAAGAGGTTTTCTACACTTGGCACAGAGGGCTAAAAGTCCTGAGTCATAATGGTGTGTACATTGTAAACTTGGATAGATTCGACCAATAACCCTCCAAAATAGGTAGTTCTCTGTGCACTCCCACCAGAAATATGTAAAAGGACCATTAGCCCACACCCTTTCAACACTCAATATTTTCAGAATATTTTATTGAAGGATTTTTTTTTTTTTTAAGTTAAAGGATGGACTCCTGGTGTGGTGCTGTAGGATAAGTACTCAACTCCAAGGTCAGTTTGAACCACAAGGTCAGAGGTTCAAACTCACCAGCTGCTTATCATAAACCCTATACAGAGTCACTGAGTCGGAACTGACTCGACAGCACTTAACATCAGTTGATGGATAAGTAAACGAGATGCTATTATTTAAATTTTGCATAGCGAATAACTTGATGACAACCCCACCACTATCTCAATAACTCTTAAATAAGTCACAAGTTCCTGATGAAATTCAAGATGTTGGCAGGATTTGATTGGGACAGTGTTTTATGGCCCTTAGTAACAGCACACAGTGAGCTCTCAGTAGCAGCCACAGGATCTCAATAGAGGATGGAGGCTTCAGTGATTTTTATATTTCTGAACATAAAACCTTCAATTGACCTAATTCTCCTAAGTCTCGTGAACCCAAATGTACTTTGTATCACTATCAGTTGCTGTCAATTCAATTTTGACTCATGGTGATCCTTTCATGTCAGAGCAGACCTATACTCCACAGGGTTTTCAATGGTTGATTTTTCAAAAGTAGATTGTCAAGTCCTTTTCCAAGGTGCCTCTGGGTAGATTTGTACTGCCAGTTTTTCAGTAAGCAGTTCAACGAATTAGCAACTTGCACCACCCAGGAGCTCCTTGAACGTGTTGTTGTTGTTAGGTGCAGTGAAGCCCGTTCCAACTCATAGTGACCCCGATGCACAACAGAACAAAACACTGTCCAGTCCTGCACCTTCCTCACAATTGTTGCACTTGAGTTCATTGCTACTGCTAATGTGTCAATCCATCTTGTTGGGAGGATCTTCCTAGTTTTCATTGACCCTCCACTTGACCAAGCATGATGTCCTTCTCCAGGGACTCGTCCCTCCTGATAACATGTCTGAAGTATAAGAGATGAAGCCATCCTGGCTTCTAAGGAGCATTCACACCGTACTTCTTCCAACACAGGTCTATTTGTTTTCTGGCAGTCCAGATATATACTTTGAATATTCTTTTCCAACATCATAATTCAAATGCATCAATTCTTCTACCATGTTTCTTTTTCATTGTCCAACTTTCATTGCACATGGAGCGACTGACTCACGGTTTCGGTCAGGGGCACCTTAATCCTTAAATTCGTATCTTTGATCTTGAACACGTTAAAGAGGTCTTTTGCAGCATAGTTGCTTAATGCAATATGTCCTTTGACTTCTTGAATGTTGCTTCCATGAGTGCTGGTTGTGGATCCAAATAAAATGAAGTCTTTGACAACTTCATTTTTTTCTCCACTTTCCATGTTATTTATAGGTGCAGTGGTGAAGATTTTTTGTTTTCTTTACATTGAAGTGCAATTCACACTGAAGGCTGTAGTCTTTGGTCTTCATCAATAAGTATTTGAAGTCCTCTCCACTTTCAGCAAGTAATGTTGTATCATCTGCATATCATCAATTGTAATGAGTCTTCCTCCAATCCTGATGCCGTGGTGCTTTTCATATAACCCAGTTTCTCAGATTATTTGTTCAGATACTGATTGAATAAGTATAGTGAAATGATATAACCCTAACCCACACTTTTCCTGATTTTAAACCATTCGATATCCCGTTGTCCTATTTCAATGATTGCCTCTTAGTCTATGTACAGGTTCTTCGTGAGCACAATTAAGTGTTTGTAATACCCATTCTTCATGATGTTGTCCATAGTTTGTCATGATCCACAGAGTTGGAAGCCTTTGCTTTTAGCCAAGAGTTGGAAGATATTTGCTTTTAGCCAATATCCGTCTGATGTCAGCAGTGATATTCTTAGTTCCATATCCTTGTCCGAATCTGGCTTGCATTTCTGGTAGATGTACTTTTGCAACAGTTTTCAAAATTATCTTTGGCAAGATTTTACTTGCATATGATCTCTGCATTCTGATGGGTCACCTCTCTTTGGTCCCAAATGTACTTTGTATCACTATCAGTTGCTGTCAATTCAATTTTGACTCATGGTGATCCTTTCATGTCAGAGCCTTTCATGTTCAGTTCATATCATTATGGTCACCTCTACTTTGAGGAGGCAGCTCTTCCTCAGTTGCATTTTGAGTGCCTTCCAACCTGTGGGGCTCATCTTCCAGCACTCTGTCTGACAGATGGTCTGCTGCTGTTCATAAGGTTTTCAGTGGCTAAATATTCAAAAGTTGTCTGCCTTTCATTCTTACTATTCTGTCAGTCTGGTAGTTTTGCTGACACCTGTCCACCATGGGTGACCCTGCTGGTATTTCAAATACCAGTGACATATAGCCCAACATTACAGCAACATGTAAGCCACCACAGTTTGACAAACTGACACACAGATAGTGGTAGCATTTCTTGTTGCTGTTGTTAAGTGCCATAGAGTTCAGTTCCAATTCATAGCCACACTATGTAAGGTTTCCAAGGAGTGGCTTGTGGGTTTGAACTGCCGAACTTATGGTTCAGAGTCCAGTGCTTTGTCTATAGCGCCACTCAGGAGTCCATGTAGTAGGCACCAAATAATTTTCAAATGATTGATGGAATAAAAGACCAAAGGTAAAAGAATGATTGAGTAATGTGTTCTGTGGAAGATGTACATGAGGAAAATGAAGCAGAGCATAGGTGTTGGTCAATAGGGGAAATAATGAAACATTATTATGGTATACTCTCATTTCTTAAATGCTATGTTTATGAGTTTGTGCATTAAAAAGAGTTTGGAGCAGCAAAGATACAAGAGAGCCAATTAAACAGACGCAGGTGAAAATCAGGATCCCTGAACTTCAGAGGTCAGGTTAGAGAAGTGGACTGAGTGCTTGCTGGGAGGAGAAGCTGAGCAAGGACAGCAAGAGCAGGACACTGACTGGGGAACAGCTGGCCAAATGCAGCATGACCATCTTGTGAGCAGTTTTGGCAACAGAAAATGTGCTTGGCAACAGAAATTCCCTTGGCAGGGCAGATTCACACAGGAGATGGGGAAGGTGCATTCCTTCTTTATTTCCCCACACTCCTCTGGTGACCAAAGGGGTGGCCAGCTCCCACCCTCACCCACCCACAGCTCAGACCCTGATCTCTGGGATTTCAGAGCCATGTGTATGGGTGGGGGCTGGCTGAACTGCTTTGGTGTGCTGCTTTGATGCCTGGATTCAAACATGCTCAGCTTCAGACCTGCAGAACCTGCAGAGCCACCACACAAGCATTTAACCATTACCTTGCCTACAGCTGTCCTGCAATCCTAACAAACACTGAAAGCAGCTCCATCAAGAGCCTCCATGAACTACTTCCGGATGAGTGCCCTAAGATGATAGGAACTCCATCTAGGGCCAGGATCTCTGCTGTCACATCCCTCCCACGCCCCCACCTCATGAGCTCCTTGGCTTGTAGGGGCTCCCAGAAGTTTCTCCTCTCCAGGTCCAACGACTGCACTGTGTCTTGGTTTGTTTTTGTTATCGGGTTTGGTTTTTTGTTTCATTGTTTTAGTTTGTTCTTTTTCCTCCTTCTACTTCTTTCCATTCCCCTGAATGTTACTTTTCTATCTACACTTTTGTTTTTGCTTCTTTTCTTCTGTATCTCATTTCTCCTTTTATTTCCCCCCCCAAAAAAAGAGAAAGATTTTTTTTATCTTTCTTTCGCTTTTCATCTTTTCTCTCCCTAGTTTGTCTAAGTTTTTTTTTTCTTTTATTTCCTCTCTTACTTTTTTCTGCTATAACTCTATTTTTTGTCCGTCCTTTCTTTTTCTACTATTCTTAAGTGTGTCTTTTTTTTTTTATTTCATCCTTTTATTTTTCCTTCTATTTTTCTCTTCTGTAGCTCCAGTTCTGTCCCACTTTTGTGTTTTTACTTCTTATATTCTTTTTTTTTTTTCTGGATTTGACCTGTTTTTATTTTTATTTTTTTCTCTTTTCATTTTTGGTTCCTTGTTTGTTTATTCTTCTTTGTTTTTTTGTGTGTGTATCAGTGGAGTTTTCTCTTTCCGATCTGAGAAGATGGTAACCATGCCTATACAGACCAGCTATAACCACCTCACCCTCTGTAGCTCCACCCACTAGTGAAAAGCCAATACCAACTCTACACCACCTGATCAATGACAGAAAGGAGCCAACACCAGCAAAACGCCACCCTAAACTGAGGTGTACCAATGGAGAACAAGAATGGTGTACATGCTTCCATTCTTGAACTACACTCAAAGGACACAACTGATAAGCGCCTAAGAACAAATCAACGTGCAATCATCAATAACATACAAATACAACAACCCCTCAATGCCACAGAAACAACAGACAATATAACAGACAATGTTGAAGAAACAAGAGAGAATGGCTTAAACAAATGACCAAGATGCAGAGCCAGAAAATATTTCTGAGGAAGACAATGTATTGGAAGTAACTGGGAAAGAATTTTAAAAAATGA
>NW_006408519.1:3039918-3040984 GCF_000296735.1 Chrysochloris asiatica
AACAACAACAACAACAACAACAGAAGTGAAAAATGAAAGAAAAAACCCTTAAAAAATGAACTCAGTGCAGAAAATTATGTGGAACAAAGAAACCAACATCACACAACACACAAAACACACAGCAAAATGACAGCAATAAATTTATATGTACCAATAATTCCACTGAACTACAATGGATTACATACACCAGTCAAGAGACAGAGCAGAATGGATAACAAATCAGGATCCTTCAATATGCAGTATACAAGAGCCACATCAAAAGATGGACACAGCCTAAATGTCCATCAAAGAAGAATAGTTAAACATTGGTACATACATACAATGGAATACTATGTAATGCTGAAGAATAACAATGAATCTACAAAACACCCCACAGCATGGATGAACCTGGAGGACATTATGCTGACTGAAATTAGTCAATCACAAAAGAACAAATGTTTTTGAGACCAATGTAGTAAAAAGTTAAGAAAAGGTTTTCTTAATAAAAGAAACAATCTATGGTGGTTGCTGGGGGCAAGGTGGTAGGAAAATTATTCATGGGCTAGAGGGTAGATACATATTAACATAGATGACAGGGGAGACAATATATGAGGTTGACTCAAAATTTATCTTCACTCCGGTTATATTAAAATGCCCGTCCACATCCACTGCTGATAACAACGTTGAGCATGCAGGTGAAATTCTATTGAATAGACAAGTGACAGTGGATTATGTGGAACATTATTTGCAAGTCAGCCATGGCTCTGCCTGTAAAATAATCCATGACAGACTTGGGTTTTGAAAAGTTTGTGAGAGATGGGTACCAAAACAATGCATTAAAGAAAGCACATAAACAAAACCATTTGGACATCTGCAAACAAAATTTGGACCCATACCTGAAAGAAGGTAAAAGTTTCTTTAAAACATATGGTTACTACTTGCAGATAATATCCACTTGACCTGGCTTCAATGACCAGATGATCAGAGCTCAACCAGAAGAAGAAAGAAGAGGAAGAAAAGAGTAATCTGATGCAATGTGATGAACTATGACCTACACCTATGGAAGCAGTGGCTCAAATGAGGGAAC
>NW_006408519.1:3049662-3057185 GCF_000296735.1 Chrysochloris asiatica
TACATTCCATGTTCCGATTTTCAATGGATGTTTACAACTGTTTCTCTTCATTTTGAGTTATGCTCCATCAGCAAATGAAGGTCCCACAGGCTTTACTCCCACGGACTTTACACCATTTGCGTCATCATGGTCAAGTCTACTTTGAGGAGACAGCTCTTCCCCAGTCGCATTTTGAGTGTCTTCCAACCTGAGGGGCTCATTTTCTGGCACTATATCTGACAGTGTTTCTCTGCTATTAATAAAGTTTTCAGTGACTAAATATTCAGAAGTAGTTCGTCACTCTTTCTTCCTAGTCTATCTTTGTCTGGTAGCTCATCTGAAACCTGTCCACCATGGGTGACCCTGCTGGTATTTAAAATACTGGTGGCATAGCTTTCAGGATCACAGAAACTCACAAGCCACCACAGTATGACAAATGGACAGACGAGTGGTGGATCATTAATATTACACACAAGTAAAATTTTGCTAAAGATTATTCAAAAACTATAGTAACTGTACATCAACAGATAGCCACCAGAAATTCTAGCCAGATTGACATGGAGCAAACGATATCACTGCTGACATCAGTTGGATCTTGGCCCAAAGCAGAGAATGCCAGAAAGATGTTCACTTGTGCTTTATTAACTATGGAAAGGCATTCAACTATGTAGACCATAACCAACTATGGATATCACTGAGAAGACTGGGTATTCCAGAACACTTAATTATGCTCATGAGAAACGTATATATAGACCAAAAGGCAGTTGTTCAAACAGAACAAAGGGCTACTGCATGATTTAAAATCAGGAAAGCACCAAGGTGGTATCCTTTCTCCATACTTACTCAATCTGTATGCTGAGCACACAATCTGAGAAGCTGCACTATATGAAGAAGAACATGGTGTAAGGATTGGAAGAAGACTCATTAACAACCATGCAATATGTAAATGACACAACCTTGATTGCTGAAAGTAAAAGAAGGCTTGAAAGTCTTGCTGATGAAGATCAAAGAATGCAGCCTTCAGTATGGATTACAAATCAGTATAAAGGAAATGAAACTCCTCACAAATGGACCAATAAACAACATCATGAGCAACAGAAAAAGATTGAAGTTATCAAGAATTCATTTTACTTGTGCCCACAATTAGTATCCATGGAAGCAGCAGTCAAGAAATCAAATGATGTATTATTGCATTGGCAAATTTGCTAAACAAGACCTCTTTAAAGTGTTAAAGAGCAAAGATATCACTTTGAGGATTAAGATGTGCCTGACCCAAGCCATAGTATTTTCAGTCACCTCATATGCCTGTGAAAGCTGAACACTGAATAAGGAAGACCAGAAAAGAATTGATGTGTTTGAATTGTGTTGGTAAAGAATATTGAAAGTACCATTGCTTGGTTGGTTATATGCTGTGGAGTCGGTTCCAATTCATGGAGACCCTTTACAGGGTTTCTGAGGCTGTAAATCTTTATGGGAGCAGAAAGCCTTTTCCTTCTCCCATGGAACAGCTGGTAGTTTCCAACTGCTGACTTAGATGCACAACAGAAAACAACACTGCCCGGTCCTGTGCTATCCTCACAGTTGTCATGTTTGTGCCCATTGTTGCAGCCACGGTGTCAATCCAAATCATTGGGGTCTTCCTTTTTTCACAGACCCATTACTTTACCTCGCATGATGTCCTTTTCCAGGGACTGGTCCCTCCTGATAACATGTCCGAAGTACATGAGATGAATTCTCACCATCCTCACGTCTAAGTCACCTTCCTGTTGTACTTCCTCCAACATAGGTTTGTTTGTTCTGGCAGTCTATTATTGTCTAGTTGTAAGGAGCCATTGAGTTGGTTGCCACCCTATGTCTAATAGAGCGCACCACCTCTCAGCCCTGCACGATCCTCACAATTGCTGCTACTCTTGAGTCCATTATTGCTGCCCAGGACCAGGCAGTGTTGTTTGCTGTTGTGCATCTAAGTCTGTTTTTATGAGTCAGAAGCTACTCAATGGCACCTAACAACAACAGCAACAGCAATCCACCTACTAAGCCAATTCACAAAATAGTCAGAAGCTTTGGCAAGAAGTCACTTGCAATTCAGCAACAAGCATTGGACACAACTGTTTCCCATCTTTTGGCAGAGCCTCTGATTTGGCTTGTCTTCTGGATGGAGTGAAACTGTTTGTGAAGGATTGAAGCAAAGATATACCTCAAGGGCAGACAAATGTCTACTTACTGCTACCGAATTCACTCTGGAAAAAAACCCACAGATGGGCATTTTGCATTCAGACCTCAAGACTAGCATGAGTATCTGCCTCTACATCCCCCTCTTCTCCAGTGTAGGACACCTTCCAATCAGATAGGTGTCTCAGCTGCTGTCTGCTGTCAGGCCTCTCTGCTACTACCTGACCCCCCTGCTCATGGTTAGGGTAGCAATCCACTCGGCACTCCCGGATGCTGTCTGCAATTAGCCCTTCCCTCCGTCGGTTGTTCTGCTGTCAACTGGTCCAGCTCACAGCTAGTATAGTCACTTCAGGACTGTTTGGCTACCTCGCAGCGCTGCTTCTCTCAGTTAATATCTCTGTGAAGGGCAGCTTTTTCAGCTAACCAGCCCAGCTCTTAGCCAGCAGCTTTCTCTGTTGCAGACTTTTCTATTTTACCAGACCAGCAAGGGGTCTCAAAGGATACACTCCCCTCCGTGCTCATGTAACCTAGAGACCTCTCAAAACCTCTGCATTCCAGCAGTTTATACAAGGCAGGGCCTCCTTCACCAGAGTTCAGTCCATCTTCAATTACCCGTAAGATATCCATCAACTCCAGTCTTATACAAAAGTGACAGTCTCTGCTGGCATACCCTGGCTTCTTCCCTTTGCAAAACGAACAACCCTCTGGGGGTACAAAGCAACCGAGTCTTTTCTCAAAAGAAGTAGGGCAAAGGTAACACTTCTGGGCTTGGGGGGTGGGAGGGGCAGAGTCTCCCAAGCTGTTTTTTCAAAGAACCAAGGCAAGAGACCACATAAAGTGAATAAAGAGACTGATTGCACTGGAGGAATCTGCATTTTAATAGACACCCCAGGTGGGTCTCATGCATACTAAAATTTGAGAATTACTTACTTGGGAAAAGTTTTTCCTGGAAAAATGTAAATACTCCCTAGGACTGTATGCTTTGGAAACATACAGAACCTGGATAAAGCCTCAAAATTTCATATTCTGTAAAATATGGGTAACTGGCCATTTCCCTGAGTGATGCAAATGGTTAATGTACTCGGCTGTTAATCAGAAGGCTGAAGGTTCCAGTCAACTCAGAGATGCCAAGGAAGACAACCTGGAGATCTACTTCCATAAAACCTGATGGAGCGCGAGTCTCTTCTGACACACCTGGGATTACCAGTAAGAAAGTGGTACTGCCTCTCCCTCATTAACTAGTGTTTCTCGTTAGCCAACAAGAAGAAGCCAGGGCATGGGAACCTGTTGACATGGTTCATTGTGGTCAGTTTCTTGGGATTCAGAACATCATGGAGAGGAGTAAGGGTGAATCTGGTGGAACAAATGGAATCTCTCCAGCATGTTGAATAGACATGCACTGTCTTAGGTCCCATCCCCTAGAAACAGAGACTTATGGGCAAGACTGGTTGACAATCATCCTCACCTGAGACTGGCATGTGGCCAGTTCAGTAATGACCTCTCACCCATCCTCAACCCAGATACACATAGAAAATGGCAACTTTGTGTGGCACACTACAGTAAACAGTCAACATAACCCTGCCAGGAGCTCCACCCATTGGTCCCAATGGCCAAAGGCAGTTCCACGCTAGACTTAGATAAACTGGCTTATGCGTCGGATACTTACCTTATGGCAAATGATTTCTCAACACTCTGGGAAAGGATTATTTGTTTTTCTTAAGTTTGATTAAAAACAAACACAGGCAAACAATGACAGTTAAACACACACACACACATAATAAGTCAATTGTACCTTTTAAGTGGTGACTCATAGGGACCCTGTATAGAATTTCCAAGAAGCAGATAACTGCCGATCTTGCAGTTCAAACTGACCTTGAGGTCAACTACTTATCCTAAGTGCCATACCAGGACTCCAATTAGTCAATTTGTTGTTGTTAAGTGCCATGGAGTTGGTTCTGACTCATAGTGACCCTGTATAGAGTTTCCAAGGAGCAGATGGTGAGTTTGAACTGCTGACCTTGTGGTTCAAATTGACCTTGCAGTCCAGTGCTTTATCCCACAGCACCACATCAAGATTCCAATTAGTGAATTGTTGTTGTTGTTGTTAGGACTGTTGAGTTGGTTCTGACCCATAGCGACCCTGCATAGTGTTTCTGAGGAGCGGCTGGTGAGCTTGAATCGCAGATCTTGAAGTTCAAACCGACTTTGCAGTCCAGCACATTAACTCACAGTGCCACAGACATAAATCCAAGCAATTAGAGTCTTTATTTTACTTCTTAAAGTGACAAAAATGGGGAGGGGAATGAAAGCATACTCAGTGTTTGTGAGAGTTTGGGGAATATAAGCAGTCTCAAATGTTCTTGGCAGAAGGATAATTGGGTAGTTGGAGAAATACTTAGAGAGGAAACTTTGGCAATATATAGCAAGAGACTGTAAAATGTGCATATCTTTTGAAATTTTAAAGACATTTTCCCATAATCTTATTATTGATTGTTGCTCATGAAGAGCCAGATGTCAAACTCATTCCTAATTTTTTCCCTCTTTTTAATCTTTTCTTGTTACCATTGTTGTTATTGTTGTTAAGTGCCGTTGAATTGGTTCTGACACACGGTGGTGGTGGAGGTGATGTGCCGTGGAGTTGGTTCCGACTCATAGCGACCCTGTATAGGGTTTCGAAGGCTGTAAATCTTTATGGGAGCAGAAAGCCTCCTCTTTCTCCTGTGGAACCACTGGTAGTTTTGCACTAGCTGACCTTGAGGTTACAACCCAACTGTTAACCACTACGCTACCAGAGCTGCTGACACATAGGGGATCTATATAGGGTTTCCCAGGCATGGTTGGTGGGTTTGACCTGCCAACCTATGGTTATCCTATCCAGTGCTTATCCTACAGTGCCACACCAGGATTCCTTATCATACTGTTGTTAGGTGCCAGAGAGTCAGTACCAACTCACAGCAACCCTATGCACAGCAGAATGAAACTCTGCCCAGTCCTATGCCAACCTCACCATCATTGCTACACTCGAACCCATTGCTGCTGCCACTGTGCCAATCCATCTCATTGGAAGTCTTCCTAATTTTCACTGACCCTCCACTTTACCAAGCATGATGTCCTTCTCCAGACTCATCCTTCCGGATAATATGTCCAAAGTATGACAGACGAAGTCTAGCTGTCCTGGCTTCTAAGGAGCATTCTGGCTATACTTTTTCCAATACAGATTGTTCTTTTGGAAGTCCATGGTACTTTTCAATATTCTCTTCCAACACCATGACTCATGCATCAGTTCTTTTATGGTTTCCTTTATTTATTGCCCAACTTTCATATGCATATGAGGTTACTGAAAATACCATGGCTTGGGTCAGGCAAACCTTAGTCCTCAAGCTGACATCTTTGCTTTTGAACATTTAAAGAGGTCTTGTGCAGCAGATTTGTCCAATACAATACATCATTTAATTTTTTGACTGCTGTTTCCATGAGCACTGATGGTTGAACTGAGCAAAATGAAGTCTTTGGCAACTTCAACCTTTTCTCCATTTATCATGATGTTGTTTATTGGTCCATTGGTGAGGATTTTTGTTTTCTTTACATTGAGGTGCAACCCATAGAGAAGGCTGTGGCCTTTGATCTTCATCAGTAAGTATTTTAAGTCTTCATCGCTTTCAGCAAGCAAGATTGTATCATCTGCACATTGCAGGCTATTAATGAGTCTTCCTCCAATCCTGATGCCACATTTTTCTTCATATAATTCAACTTCTCAAATTATTTGATCAGCATACAGGTTGAATAAGTATGGTGAAAGAATATAATCCTGATGCACACCTTTTCTAATTTTAAACCATTCTGAGTTCCCTTGTTCTGTTCAAACAACTGCCTCTTGGTCTATGTACAGGTTCCTCATGAGCACAATTATTTCACCATGATCTGTCTAGGTGCTCTTGTGTTTGTGTATATGTTTGTATGTGTTCGGTGGCTATTTGGTGGACTATTTCAATGAACTACGAAATGAACAATGAACTAGGAAATAGAACGGAAGCACTAAACATGATATTAGGAAAATAACTGAGTTGTCCCATAAAACAATGACCCAAAATCTCCAAAACCAAATCCTATAAAGTTTTTCCTATCCTGTTTTCAATGAATTCATTTATTTCTTTGTGCTTTCTTCCAGGGTTTCTAGCTCGCTAAATTGTTTTTTTATATCAGCTTCTCCATTAAGGTTGTTTTTTGATTGTTTCTTTTCCTTGCAACAGTTAAGATTACTTTGTCAAATATGTCTAGTTGATCTTATTTTTTGTTCTCATTTTATGGCTTTATTATCATCCCTCATTTTCCTGAGTAGACTAATTATACTCATTTAAACTTTTTTCCTGAACATCACATTAACTCCCATTTCTTTTGGTGACCGGTGCTTCATTTGTAGAGTTTGTTCTTTCTCTCATAGTGCTGGCCTTCATCAAATGTTCTCATTTGTTTTTCCTTACTGCTCATTTTTGTAACTGACATTTCCTGTTAAATCTATATCTGTTTGAGAAGTCTGTTTGGAGGGCAGCAATGGGAACAACTCTTGTCCTAACTCTTGGCACTGTTTTCAGAAAGCCTGTCTTCTTGACATGAGTCTTCTCTGTTACCAGATGTCACCAGCCCTTGAGAGCACTGTGCATCTCTCTGAGCTGAACCCCTCGCAGACTCTTCCATCATTTCTGTCTGGCCTCAGCTGGGGGAAGAATTAGAATGATCAACCTACTTGGATACTCCTGGCCTTCCTGGGGGCTGGTACAGGAGTTCTGCCTGCTTCTAGAAATCCTCTTGGTCTTGTCCTCAAACTTCATGAACTATTTAAAATTCAGATACACTTCTCAAGGGTTTCCTTCTATTGTTTATCAATGAGGAATGGGAAACAATTATAATGTTTATTTATTTAAACTCCTTTCTATCTTACCTTGGTACTTGTTATAGGAGAGGTACATGCGCAGTTCAGTATGTTGAGATGTAATTCCACAAAGTTATCTGTGTAACTTGTAAAGCAGTCATGCCACTTGTAGGAATTTATCCTAAGGAAGTAACCATTAATAATAAAACCTTAGCAATAAGAAATTTCATCACAGTGACATGTATTATAATGAAAAAGTAGGAAAAATATGCTATTACAGGCAATTAGTCCAACTCAATGGCAGAAAATGTTTAAAAAATAATATGGTGGACTAAAACTACTCTAAAAAATAAAATCTATTTTAAAAGTAAGTAACATTCTTTCTAACTTACTGAGTGAAAGTTTTCAAATGAATTTTTAGGAAAAAAATCAGCATCAGACTAAGAAAAAATAATGATTGCATATTTAGTGGTGTGAAAATATGTCACCTATATGTTGTTGG
>NW_006408519.1:3057285-3062042 GCF_000296735.1 Chrysochloris asiatica
ATCCATATTGAAGGCTGTGCTCTTTGATCTTCATAATGTAAAATGGTAAACAGGAGGTATTCCTGATTGTATAACTAACTGGCTGCTGTGTCCTGGGTTCTTTTATACTAAATTGTACCCTATCTACTGCCCTAATAAATCCCATAATCATGAATATATATATATATGGTTACTAGTGACAAGACATGGATTCATCACTGCAAGCCTGAAAGTAAACAACAGAATATAGAAAGCAAACTTCCTCAGTCTCCTACCATGAAAAAGTTCAAAAGTCAACCATCAACTGGAAAATTGAGGCTTACAGTTTTGTAGGATTCTTAAGGACAAGTATTAAAACTGTATTAGGAAAAAGGTTCAACAATCAACAGTGCTCACTCACTGAAGATCTGAAGCCTAAATTTTGGATTAAAATTGTGCAGAGGACTGCTATCCACGTGTGTTGTGATCTTACATAACAATGCATGTCCACACACCTCTGCCCACAATGTTGACACGCTACATAAACTTTGTTTTGAGGTGTTAAAGCATCCTCCCTATAGTCCCAATCTTGCTCCAACAGACTTTAACATGTTGGGTCCCCTGAAATCAGCTCTTCAAGGACAAACATTCACCTCTGATGAAGAAGTGAAGACAGCAGTGCATTTGTGGCTGCAGCTCAGCCTGAAACATTTTAAAATAATGGAATACAAAAGCTTGTTGACAGGTGGACAAAGTGAATTGAAAAGCAAGGAGAATATCGAAAAATGATGTATTTTTTTTCCCTAAAAGTTGATTAAAATAAATTCTACATCCAGAGTGGGGATAATTTTTGATTCATCCTCTTACAACAAGAGGGAGGTTGACAAAGGAAAGACAAAGGTAGCAGGAGACACAGGAGGAATGCAATAGTTAAAGTGAATAAAGGTAAATACTTTTAACAGATGGTACATGGAGGGGGTTGCAGTAATTGTAAAGAAGCAAAGTATGTGATATCTGAATGTAAAACTGATGATCTGTTCCATAAACCTTCACTCAATTCAGAATAAAAAGTTAAAAAAAAAAAAATTTAACGGGGGATCCATATTTAAAATGTTAACTAACAGTTATTTCTGGTTGGTAGGATTATGGGTAATTTGTATTTTCTAGTTTTTTCTTACCACTGTAATCCAGTTTCCTACACAGCACATTTATCCTTGTATGTTAAAATCAAGCATTGTTTTAAAACATGAAATGCAAGGTAAATATTTTAACAGTTTAAGAGAATTATTCAAGAACAGACTGTTGTTAAGTGCTACAGAGTCGGTTCTGACTCACAGTGACCCTGTGTAGGGTTTCCAGGGTAGTAAATCTCTGCAAGAGCAGAAAGCTTCATCTTTCTCCCATGGAATGACTGGTGGGCCAACCTTGTGATTCACAGTTCACTGCTTATCCGATAGAGCCACTGTGCTTCCCAAAGAGAGAGCAGGTGTTGTCAAAGACAAAGAGAAACAGAAAGAGCATCAGAGGAGTGTTTGGAACAATTTGGAAAGAAAGCTCTGGAAGGTACAAAGTATTGTTATAGTCATAGCAATATTATACTCCTTAGAATAGTAAGATATGAAGTCCATTTAGTAAAAGACAAAGCTGAATTTCCATTAGCATGAAGACAGCCCATAGTAATTAACACAAACGCAAGAAATACACAACCTGAAGAATCTCTTGTGTGGTGATCTCCAAATAATACTGGAAACTTCAAGAAAAGGAGGTGCTGGGGGTGGGAGTGGGGACCAAAGACAGAGAGGGAAGGATAAGTGAGTGCTGACAGATTTCAAGGATATCAGTAGGAATAGAAAAAGTTCGTTTTTCACTTTTCCTCGTTGCTGCCTTCCAGGTCATTACCGTTTTTTGTTGTCTCCTGGGTGTATCTTTGGGGAAGAAGAAAAAGCAGACTGATTTCATCAAGGACAGATAGGTCTCTCCTTGCTTCTGCTTGCTGTCCTCTCAGTGGCAGCTGTTGCTCTCAGCAGGTGCCTTCCTAGCATGCTGTTGGGTACCATGGGGAAGCCATTTCCATTACCTGTCCACGCTGGCTAAGGGCAGATGTGGCAGGCCAGCAGGGAACAACACATGGCCTTTGGGGACTGTTAAGCCAATTCGTAGGTTGTCCTGAGGGTTGTTTTTCTGACCTTACTGTGCAAGCCTGGATGCGCTTCTTTATTTCCTTAACTCAATATAATATCCTAGTGTGTTGCTTTCCGCTTTTTAAATCACAACTTTATTGGAATATAAACTACATACCATAAAATTCACTCATTTAAAGTGTGCAATTGAATGATTTTTTGAATGCTCACAGCCTTGTGCACCATTACCACAATTTTAATATATTTTCATTACCCACAAAACAAGCCCATTCACAGTCACCTCCCTATAGGCCCCAGGTTCCCACATTTAGGCAAACCACTCTTCTACTGTCTTTCCCAATATATTTGCCTATTTCTAGACATTTCCAATGTATGGAACCATACACTATGTGGAATTTTTTGCCTGACTTCTTTCAAGAAGCATATTTTCAAGGTTCATCCATGTTGTATTTCATTTCTTTTTAATGCCAAATAAAATATTCCATTGCATGAATATCAGCTGATGGACGTTTAGGTTGTTAAAATAACTTTTTTGGCTTACAAATAATACTACTATGAACATATTTTTGGATAGTTATGGGTTTTCATTTCTCTTGAGTATATTCTTAGCAGTGGAATTACAGTTATCTGACTCAGTAATTCCACTGCTAGGTGTATATCCACGAGAAATGAAAACCTGTAACTACACAAAACTATGTACTTGAATGTTCAGAGTAGTATTAACTCTGGAGTCCCGGTGTGGCGCTGTAGGATAAGTGCTGGACTGCTAACCATGTGGTTGGTAATTCAAACTTATTAGTTGCTCCTCAGAAACCCTATACAGGGTCATTTTGAGTTGGAACCAACTCAACCTCATGTAACAACAGCAACATAGTAGCTCTATGTTTAATGTTTTGAGGAATAAACTTTTTTATTCCAAAGCAGCTCCTGGCAGTATTCAGCACTTAACCACAACAACACTGGCAGTATGTGAGGGTTCTAGTTTATCCAAGTGCCTGCCAAATCTTATTATCTACCTTTTTTATTATAACCATCTTGTTGTTAAGTGCTATCAAGTCAGTTCCAACTCTTAGCAATCCTATACAGGGTTCCCAAGGAGCAGCTGGTGGGTTTCAATTGCCCACCTGTGGTTAGCAGTCTAGTGCTTATGGTTTTGATTTGTATTTTGCTGCTGAACATCTTTTCATGTGCTTGTTGGTCATGGGTATGTCGTCTTGGGAGAAATATTTATTCAGATCCTTTACCCATTTTTAAATGAGGTTATTTGTTCTTTTATTGTGTTTTAAGAGTTCTTTAAGAGTAAGTCCTTATCGGATGTATCAGACTTTCTCTCTTCTTGGGACTTTTCTTTTCACATGTCTAGATGGTATCCTTTGGAGTTTTCAATTTTGTTGTTGTTTCGTGTGACTATGGATACTTCCTAAGGAACCAATGCTGAATCCAAGGTCATGAGAATTTATATTTATGATTTTTTTCTGAGAGTTTTATAGTTTTAGTTCTTATACTTAGGTCTTTTTAACCCATTTTGAGTAAATTTTTGTGTATGTTGTATACGTGATGTATGGGTCAAGTTCATTCATTCACATGTAGATATATAGTTGTCCCCGTGACATTTGTTGAAAAAACTGTTTTTCCAGAATGAATTATCTTGGCACCCTTGTTGAAAATAAGTCATCTGACTCTAAATATGAGAATAGCTCACTCATTTTTAAGATGTTCTTATATTAAGTCATACCAAAAGTCACGTATCAGTTTCTTGATCATAGAAGGTACTCCACAAATACTCATCAGATTGAGGACATGGCAGGCATCTTCCCATTCTAAATCATTTTGAAAGATGATGAGACAATTTCTCAGAAAGAGGC
Organism: Chrysochloris asiatica; assembly: GCF_000296735.1. NCBI lineage: Eukaryota > Metazoa > Chordata > Mammalia > Afrosoricida > Chrysochloridae > Chrysochloris > Chrysochloris asiatica. Next base: position 3,061,250 of record NW_006408519.1, read on the forward strand.
TGGATAATTGTAATTTATTTTATTTACACCTCACTTCAGACAAAATCATTACTAGTCATATCTTTGAGCCCTGAGCCCAGACAGTGTTTAATGCGCCAGAGTTTCATCTGATGAGATTTTAGGGTTTTATTCCTAAACTGAACTGCTAATGTTTTACACAGGAGCCCTGGTAGCATAGTGGATTATGAACTGGACGCTAACTCAGCAGTTCGAACCAGTTGCTCTGCAGGAGAAAAGTGAAGTTTCCTGCTTGTGTAAAGATTTGCAGCCTCAGAAACCCTATACAGGGTCACTGTGAGTCAGAACCGACTCCACGGCACACAACCACCACCGCCAATGCCTTATACATTGCTTTTCTGTCATCAAAGGGAATGAGTTTTAGGTGGTTTCTGGTAACTTCGCCAAGGAAGGCCAGATGCTCAGATTAAGAAGGGATTGTCCCTGGCTTGTTCTTCGGATGTCCTGTACTTTCGTTTTGTTTTTCAGTCCTACACACCCCATAAGGAGCCCAGGTAGCATAGTGGATTACAAGTGGATTAGGGTTTTCAGTTACATTTAGCTGCTGAGCATCTTTTCATGTGCTTATCAGTCATGTGTATGTCTTATTGTGAGAAGTATTTATTCAGATCCTTTACCCACAAGGTGGGCTGCTAACCACAAGGTCAATGATGTAAATCTACCAGTTGTTCCATGGGAGAAAGATACAGCCTTGGAAACCCCTATGCAAGGTTGCTATGAGTTGGAATGACTCAGTGGCACACAACCACCACCACTCGCCCCCTAACTGATGCAG
>NW_006408519.1:3069577-3139114 GCF_000296735.1 Chrysochloris asiatica
CCTTTATTTATTGCCCAACTTTCATATGCATATGAGGTTACTGAAAATACCATGGCTTGGGTCAGGCAAACCTTAGTCCTCAAGCTGACATCTTTGCTTTTGAACATTTAAAGAGGTCTTGTGCAGCAGATTTGTCCAATACAATACATCATTTAATTTTTTGACTGCTGTTTCCATGAGCACTGATGGTTGAACTGAGCAAAATGAAGTCTTTGGCAACTTCAACCTTTTCTCCATTTATCATGATGTTGTTTATTGGTCCATTGGTGAGGATTTTTGTTTTCTTTACATTGAGGTGCAACCCATAGAGAAGGCTGTGGCCTTTGATCTTCATCAGTAAGTATTTTAAGTCTTCATCGCTTTCAGCAAGCAAGATTGTATCATCTGCACATTGCAGGCTATTAATGAGTCTTCCTCCAATCCTGATGCCACATTTTTCTTCATATAATTCAACTTCTCAAATTATTTGATCAGCATACAGGTTGAATAAGTATGGTGAAAGAATATAATCCTGATGCACACCTTTTCTAATTTTAAACCATTCTGAGTTCCCTTGTTCTGTTCAAACAACTGCCTCTTGGTCTATGTACAGGTTCCTCATGAGCACAATTATTTCACCATGATCTGTCTAGGTGCTCTTGTGTTTGTGTATATGTTTGTATGTGTTCGGTGGCTATTTGGTGGACTATTTCAATGAACTACGAAATGAACAATGAACTAGGAAATAGAACGGAAGCACTAAACATGATATTAGGAAAATAACTGAGTTGTCCCATAAAACAATGACCCAAAATCTCCAAAACCAAATCCTATAAAGTTTTTCCTATCCTGTTTTCAATGAATTCATTTATTTCTTTGTGCTTTCTTCCAGGGTTTCTAGCTCGCTAAATTGTTTTTTTATATCAGCTTCTCCATTAAGGTTGTTTTTTGATTGTTTCTTTTCCTTGCAACAGTTAAGATTACTTTGTCAAATATGTCTAGTTGATCTTATTTTTTGTTCTCATTTTATGGCTTTATTATCATCCCTCATTTTCCTGAGTAGACTAATTATACTCATTTAAACTTTTTTCCTGAACATCACATTAACTCCCATTTCTTTTGGTGACCGGTGCTTCATTTGTAGAGTTTGTTCTTTCTCTCATAGTGCTGGCCTTCATCAAATGTTCTCATTTGTTTTTCCTTACTGCTCATTTTTGTAACTGACATTTCCTGTTAAATCTATATCTGTTTGAGAAGTCTGTTTGGAGGGCAGCAATGGGAACAACTCTTGTCCTAACTCTTGGCACTGTTTTCAGAAAGCCTGTCTTCTTGACATGAGTCTTCTCTGTTACCAGATGTCACCAGCCCTTGAGAGCACTGTGCATCTCTCTGAGCTGAACCCCTCGCAGACTCTTCCATCATTTCTGTCTGGCCTCAGCTGGGGGAAGAATTAGAATGATCAACCTACTTGGATACTCCTGGCCTTCCTGGGGGCTGGTACAGGAGTTCTGCCTGCTTCTAGAAATCCTCTTGGTCTTGTCCTCAAACTTCATGAACTATTTAAAATTCAGATACACTTCTCAAGGGTTTCCTTCTATTGTTTATCAATGAGGAATGGGAAACAATTATAATGTTTATTTATTTAAACTCCTTTCTATCTTACCTTGGTACTTGTTATAGGAGAGGTACATGCGCAGTTCAGTATGTTGAGATGTAATTCCACAAAGTTATCTGTGTAACTTGTAAAGCAGTCATGCCACTTGTAGGAATTTATCCTAAGGAAGTAACCATTAATAATAAAACCTTAGCAATAAGAAATTTCATCACAGTGACATGTATTATAATGAAAAAGTAGGAAAAATATGCTATTACAGGCAATTAGTCCAACTCAATGGCAGAAAATGTTTAAAAAATAATATGGTGGACTAAAACTACTCTAAAAAATAAAATCTATTTTAAAAGTAAGTAACATTCTTTCTAACTTACTGAGTGAAAGTTTTCAAATGAATTTTTAGGAAAAAAATCAGCATCAGACTAAGAAAAAATAATGATTGCATATTTAGTGGTGTGAAAATATGTCACCTATATGTTGTTGGGAATCGTGGTAGGATAATCACTGGACTGCTAACTGACAGGTCAGTGATTCCAACCCACCAGCTGCTTCTCAGAAACCCTCTATAGCAGGGGTTGTTGTTGTTGTTGTGTGCTGTGGAGTCAGTTCCAACTCATAGCGACCCTGTACAGGGTTTCCAAGGCTGTAAATCTTTATGGGAACAGAAAGATTCATCTTTCTCCCATGGAACAGCTGGTAGTTTCAAACTGCTGACCTTGAGGTTCGCAGCCCGATTTGTAACCTACGCTACCAGAGCTCCTTACAGCAGGGGTAGGGAACCTTTTTTTCTGTCAAAATTTATAATGTCATTTATGGGTCATACAAAATTATCAACTTAAAAATTAGCCTACTGTATTTGGTCAAACATTTAATTAACTCACCTCTAATGTGATGATTTACACCCTCGGAAACCCTGTACAGGGTCGCTATGGGTCGGAACCGACTCGACGGCACTTAACAACAACAACAATGTGATGGAGCTCTGGTAGCATAGTGGTTACGAGTTGGGCTGCTAACCTCAAGGTCAGCAGTTTGATACTACCAGCAGCTCCGTGGGAGAAAGATGAGGCTTTCTGCTCCCGTAAAGATTTACAGTCTCGAAAACCCTGTACAGGGTCACTATAGGGTGGAACCGACTTGACGGCATTTAACAACAACAACAACAACAATGTGATGGGGTCCTGGTATAGTGCTGTGGGTTAATGCGCTGTACTGCAAAGTCAGTTTGAACCACAAGGACTATGGTTCAAGCTCACCAACCACTCCTCAGAAACCCTATACAGGGTCACTATGGGTTGGAACCGACTCATTGCACTTAACATCAACAGCAACATGATGGCTGCCTTGTCAGGGCCAGACGTTCCCCACTCCTGCCCTACAGGGTCACTATGAGTTAGACCCAACTTAACAGCACATACCAACAACAACAATATGTTCCTGAGTACAAATTTCAGGCTACAACTTATTTTTAAATCTTATTTTTATAAATAAAAATCACCTGTTTTTATTTTTAAATGGTAGCTAGTTCTGCATGGTGAGATTTCCAGAGACTTCTATTTTTGTATCTTTTTTTCTCTACAATCTTGGGAATTGTTTACAGCAACTACCTTATGCAAGGCTCTAGTGTCATCCTCCTCTTACCTTCCTAGGTGTGCTAGAAGATGGACTGTCCTCCAATGGTGTCCCCCGGTCTTCAGTCCCAAGTGGAACATCCAACCCAGAGAAGAAGATGAGCTGTGGAACCCAGTGCCCCAATCCTCAGAGTCTCAACTCAGCCCCTCTAACCCAGAAACAGAATGGCCTTCACACTTCTGAGGTAGGATCACAACCACAGACAGATCCAACTTGGGTTTGGAGAAAGGGGTGGAGCTTGGTCAGGGCCGAGTCACGCTGAGGCTGTGTCCTGGAAAGGAGCAGCAATGGGTCACCTTGGCAACTGAATTTCTCCACCCTTCCCAGGTCAGATTTGTTGCAAACAAAATACCCAGATCCTGTGCATGCCTTGAGAGTGGTTTTGTTGTTGTCATTCATGGCCATCTCTCAGGGCAGTCTGGGCACCACAGAACTGTACTTACTCACTAGGTGATTGCATTGGTGTGGAGCTGACATATGCCCCCTGGCCTTCTCCCCTTGCTTGTGCCCCCATCCTTTGAGCCAAGAGGGACCATGGTAGTGAGCAGTTAGCTTTGCTTGGAGGATGACAGGATTCAGGTACTTGCTCCTCTGCCTCACTTCCTGTCCCCACCATGCATCTCTTTAAAATAGTGTCTTGAAATTTACAAAGTACTTCTAGAATGACTGGCTCACAGAACCCTTTTAAGAGCACTGTGGAGTAAGCATCGCTTCATTTTATAGACAGGGATACTGAGATTCATTTGGTTGTGTGACACGAATAAAGCCATATGTATGCTAGAGACAGGGCTCTGCATTGGTGCAAGCTATGTCACAGGGGAGTGTAACCACACACACACCTGACAAGCACCGCCCCACAGGGAAGATGGTGCACATAGATAAGCAAACTGTGCAGCTTTTCTTTTCATAACTCAATACACAATGTCTATGTGGCAACTATTTCTAAGGCAAGCTCGAGGAACACAGAATTGCAGCTTAAAATACTCCAATAACTGCTGAAGTGCATCAGTGGTACCTTCCCAGCCTCCACATGCCCTCAGTCCTTTGAATGTCACGGCAAAGGTTTTCCATTTATAAGGAAACCTTGTTAAATGATTCATTCATTTGTATATTTGTTCAAAAATTATTCACTGACTATCCATTAATAAAATTTTGGATGTAGGGGTTGGATTACAGTGGAAAAAAATAGCAGTTTCCTCTTCCCCTTTTGGCAGAGATGAGTGAGTGCCTCCTTTGCCACCTCACTTTCTTGAAAGATTTCAATTTTTATTCCATCAATTCCTGGTGCCTTGTTCTTTGTCAATTCCTTCAGTGTACCTTGGATTTCCTCCTTCAATATCACTGGCTCTTGATCATATGCTACCTCTTGAAACGGTTGAACATTAACCATTTCCTTTTGGTACAGTGACTCTATATGTTCGTTCCATCTTATCTTGATGCCCTCTGCATCATTCAATAATTTGCCCAGAGAATCTTTCAATACCGAAAGTCCAGGCTTGAATTTTTTCTCCAGTTCTCCCAGCTTGAAAAATGCTGAGCATGTTCTTCCTTTTTGGTTTTCTGATTCTAGATCTTTGCACATTTGGCTGTAATATTTGGCTTTATCTTCTCAAGCTGATCTTTGAAATTTCCTATTCAGCAAGAAATTTGGAAGACAACTATCTGGCTGACTGATTGGAACAGATCCACACTCATGCCCATTCTAAAGAGAGGTGACCCAACGGAATGCGGAAATCATCAATCTCTTTGATATCCCATGCGAGTAAAGTTTTACTAAAGGTAATACAGAAACGGCTACAATTATACATTAACAGAGAACTTCCAGAGGTTCAAGCTGGATTCAGAAGAGGCCATGGAACAAGGCATATCATTGCTGATGTCTGATGGATCTTGGCTGAAAGCAGAGAATATCAGAAAGATGTTTACCAGTGCTTTATTGACTATGCAAAGACTTTTGATTGTGTGGATCATGACAAGCTATGGACAACATTGAGAAGTATGAATATTCTGGAACACTTAATTGTGCTCATGAGGAATCTGTACCTGGACCAAGAGGTAGTTGTTCGAACAGAACATGGGAACACTGAGTGTTTTAAAATTAAGAAAGGTGTGCAACAAGGTTGTGTTCTTTCACCATACTTATTCAACCTGTATGAGGAGCAAATAATCGAGAAACTGGGTTCTATGAAGAAAAACATGGCATCAGGATTGGGGGAAGACTCATTAACAACCTGCGATATGCAGATGATTACAACCTTTCTTTCTGAAAGTGAAGAGGACTTAAAAATATTTACTGATGAAGATCAACAAGCACAGCCTTTGGTATGGATCACATCTCGATGTAAAGAAAACAAACAACATTCTTATCAATGGAGAAAAGATTGAAGTTGTCAAGGACTTCATTCTTCTTGGATCAACTATCAACACTCATGGAAGCAGCAGTCAAGACATCAAACAACGTATTGCATTAGGCAAATCTGCTGCACAAGACCTTTTTAAAGTGTTGAATAGCAAAGATGTCAGCTTGAGGACTAAGGTGTACCTGACCCAAGCCATGGTATTTTCCATAACCTCATATACATACGAAATCTGGACAGTGAATAAGGAAGACCATAGAAGAATTGATGCTTTTGAGTTAAGGTGTTGGAGGAGAATATTGAAAACGCTATGGGCTGCCAAAAGAACCAATAGATCCGTTTTGGAAGAAGTGCAGCCAGAGTGCTCCTTGGAGGCCAAGATGGCCAAACTTTATCTCTCATACTTCGGACATATTGTCAGGAGGGACCAGTCGCTGAAGAAGGACATTATGTTTGGTAAGGTGGAGGGTCAGAGAAAAAGAGGAAGACCCCCAACGAGATGGATTGGCCAAGTGGCAGCATCGATGGACTCAAGCATGGCAACAGTAGTGAGGTTGGCCCAGGATCGGGCAGTGTTTCGTTCTGCTGTGCATAAGGTCGCTATGAGTCGGTACCAACTCGATGGCACCTAACAACAGCAACTTCTCCTTCTGAATTCAGAGCTACTAAGTTTTGTCATTTTCAAATATTTATATTTGTCAGATACTGTTATAGTACAGAAGATCCAGCAATGAGTAAAATGAGCAGTGTCTGTGCCTTTATGAGCTTCTGTTCTAGCACAAAGACAGCCAACAAAGAAGCCCTTAAGTAATGATATAATTTATATGTAGCAGCACAAAGATTAAGTGTTTGTTTGTTAATTGAAAAGATGGCTGCTTGAACACACCAGTGGCTCTGTGGGAGAAAGCCCCGACAATCTTCTCCCCTAAAAGTTGCAGCCTAGAAAACCCTATGAGCCAGTTCTACTCAGTCACATGGAGTCACTGCATCAGCATCAACTTGATATCACCTAACAATAGGGACAGTCATCTGCATGGGTCAGTGAAGACAAGCTTTGAGCAAGGACCTGACTCAGTCACAGGGAGTGACTGAGCTATGTAGATAGCTGGGGAAGAGCTTTCAAGAGAAAGGCTATAGAAAAGTTTGAGGCACAATAAGGAAGCGGGTGTGGGTGGCCAGGAAGAGAAGTAGGGGAGAGAGTGGAGAACAGACCACAGGGAAACATGCAGGTTAGTATGCGGAATTTGGCTTTAAAATATCAGCTTTATTCACATGTAATTTACATCCAATAGCATTCATTATTTTAAAGTACAATTTGATAAGTTTTGACGCAAACAACGGGGTTTCAAAAAGTTTGTGGGAAAAATTCCATTCTCTTTTCATTCCAGTTAACCATGAACTTTTTGAAACCCCCTCATGTATATAGTTGTGGGATCACTGAAAGTCACTCATAGGGTATAGCAAGTACTCTCTTTAGAGATGCCACCCCAGAGTTCACATTTCTTTCTGAAGGGTGTTGTTGGTGTGCCATGGAGTTGGTTCTGACTCATAGCAACCCTGTACAGGGTTTCTGAGGCTGTTAAGTCTTTACGGGAGCAGAAAGCCTCATCTTTCTCCTGCGAAACAGCTGGTAGTTTCGAACTGCTGACTTTGCGGTTAGCAGCCCGATTCGTAACCACTATGCTACCAGAGCTCCTTTTCTGAAGGGTGAGGAAAGACTAATTAATGTTGCTAATAACAGTGAATGGCAACACATCATGTTCGGAACCCTTCTCCATCTTTCATCCCAACAAATGATATTTTCCTTGTTCCAATTTTGTCTGGCCTTTGCCTCATGCCTGCTGTTAATAAGTGTTAACTGACAAAAAGAATGTGGCAAAACTCATCTTTCACAAATTGGAACCGTCTGTCTCAGTGGCTTGCTGTTGCTTTTGCTCGATTGCACCGTGCTTTTCTCTAGTAAATTTGAGACCTTATCAACTCCACAGTGTCTGATAAATCATTGGCTTGTTCTCCTTCACTCAGCTCTCTCCCTGAGCTCAATAAACAACCCAAGAGGAAGCTATGTAGATGCTTGTCTTCTGCTAATTAATTGTTCAGTAACTCTGTGCTGCTTCCCAACATTCACTCTCACCTAACTATGCCATCTCCTTGGGCTTAGAACTTTTGTTTTTCCTTCCCAGAACTATTTCCTCAAGTATTCAGCTGTAAGAAGAAAACATACGTGTCTGGACTCCCAGGGAAACCTTCATGTCTTCAGAAACGACATATTTCCAAGTTGCTTTTCTTATTTTTGGCAAAGTGATTGAACTGTGCTAAAGAAATTAGCAATGTCTGGATTGATTCTCAGCTGAGGAATGGCTCCCACATCACCCCAGTTTCTGATTATTGTCAAGGCGCAGTGCAGTCTAGGAAAGGTGTGTGAGGCCTCACAGAGAAGATGACCAGACAGGGAAGCCCCCAAAAGAGAGACTAGACCCAGCCTAGAATGTCTCTTGGATAAAAGTTATATGAGATGCATGAGGGAAGAATTTGGGAAATAAATATAAATTTCTCCTAGAAAAGGAGTCCTGGTGTGCTGCGATAGCATAAACACTGGACTGCAAACCACAAGGTCGGCTGTTCAAATCTACCAGTTGCTCCTTAGAAACCCTACACAGGGCTTCTATGAGTTGGAACTGATTCGATGGCATAGAACAATTCCTAAAAAAACAAAAACAGGAGGGAGAGAGCAAAAGAAACCACTGAGGAAAACCAAAGAGAGAGAGACTGGTTAGAAGGGCACTTTGGTACACTCGCTAGCCCAAGTCTGGGGAGAAGGAAGGGATTTAATACAGGGTGTGTGTATGTGTGTGTGACTGATACTTTATATACATGGAGACTTGCTAGAATCTCTGTTCACCTAAGAGGCTGCAAAAACCTCCCACAGGGTAGATAGAGACCTCAATATTCTTCATAGGTTTCCCTTGTCCCATGAGCCTACTTCACAGTTATGCACCCAGCAGCGGGTACTTAGTGTGGTCCTTGGGTAGTGCAAATTGTTGACACAGGCAAATGGTTAAGCTGCTAACTTAAAGGTCGGAGGTTTGAGTTCACCCAGAGGCACTTTGGAAATAAACATTACTGAAAAAAATCAGCCACTGAAAACCCTGTGGAACACAGTTCTACTCTGACACACATGGGGTCGCCTTGAGTGTACAACTAGAAAAAACTTGTTTTGTTAAGTGCCATTGAGTTGGTTCCAACTTATAGTGACCCTGTATAGGGTTTCCGAGGAGTGGCTGTGCTCCTTGGAAAGCCTATGTTATTGTTAAGAGCCATCGAGTCAGTTCTGACCCATAGCAACCCATTCTGAGGCTGCAAATCTTTACGGGAGCAGAACGCCTAATCTTTCTCCCGCGGAGCAGCTGGTAGTTTCGAACTGCTGACCTTGCAGTTCGCAGCCCGATTCGCTACAGGGTCTCTATGAGTTGCACTGACTTCGGACACTTAACAACAACAACCTGATAGATAAAATTCCCTAGGCTGAGCCAGCTTTAGTGTCATGCATGAGACTGTGGTCTGCATAGGATTTGCTGTAGCCTTGGGGAATTCTTGAGAGTTGATCTGACTCCTTCCTTCCTCAGATACAACCTTGGTGGAGTTGCTAAGATCAAATCTTCCTTGACTGATTTAGTACTGATGTCATAAACCAATAAGAGGGTTAAAGGTGGGGTGTTGTTGTTGATGATGTTACGTGACATCATAACAAACTTGTATAGGGCTTCCGAGGAGCTGCTGGTGGGTTTGAACCACTGACCATACAGCTAGCAGTCCAGTCTTATCCTATAGTGTCACACCAGGACACACCAGTCTTATCTGCACCACTACCCTGATCCAATTTACAGGTGTTTCCTAAGGGTGTGGCCTGCAACACCTTTTATCTTACAAGAGATAAAAGGAGGGAGACTTAAGCAGATTGGAGATATTGTTGTTGGTGTTGTTATGTGCTGTGGGGTCAGTTCTGACTCATAGAGACCCTGTACAGGGTTTCCGAGAAGAGTCCTGGTGTGGCGCTGTGGGTTAATGCGCTAGAATGCAAAGTCAGTTTGGACTGCAAGGTTGGTGGTTCAAGCTCACCAGTCACTCCTTGGAAACCCTCTAGAGGGTTGCTGTGGGTCAGAACCAACTCGACGGCACTTAACAACAACAACAAATCTTTACGGGCGCAGAAAGCCTCATCTTTCTCCCACGGAACAGCTGGTAGTTTCAAACTGCTGACCGTGAGATTAGCAGCCCGATGCATAAGTGGAGCATGTCCTTTGGACCTAGAGTCCCTTCACTTTGAAGCTCCTAGGTCCAGAGGAAGATTGATGCCAAGAACTGCTGGGCCTACAGGTACTGAAAGGAGACAAGGACCTTTGTCCAGAGCCAGGGCTCTGAACTTGGACTTAGAGCATCACAAAGTGTGAAAGAACAAATATCTGGTTCTTAAAGTCATCCTTCCACTTGTGGCATTTCTATCATAACAGCACTAGAGAACGAAGACAATCTCCCTTACATGAAATATCTAGAGTAGGCAAATGTGTAGAGACAAAAGTTAATTCATAGTGATCAAGGACTGGGGAAAAGGAAGGGATGGGAGGTGTTGCTGAACTAGTACTGAGTTTCTGTTTGGGGTGGTGTAAACTTTAGGAACTAGATAGTAGGGATGGCAGCACCACATGGTGAGTGTGATTAAGGTCACTGAACTGTACACTAAAACATGGTTACAATGGCAAAATTAAAAATGCTTTATCACAATTTACCAAAAACAGGAAAAGAATACAGGAGAGAGAATAATATGCATTAGGCAAATCTGCACAAGGCCTATTTAAAGTGTTCAAGAGCAAAATATCCACTTGAGAACTCAAGTGCACCTAACCCAAGCCATGGTATTTTTAATAGCCTTATATGCATGTGAGAGTTAGACAATGAATAAGGAAGACCATAAAAGAATTGATGCATTGGAGTTATGCTCCTGGGGAAAAATATTGAAAGTACCACATGGACTGCCAGAAGAACAAACAAATCTGTTTTGGAAGAAGTACAGCTAGAATGCTCCTTAGAAACCAGAATGATGAGACTTTATCTTTCATACTTCAGGCATATTCTCAGGAGGGACCAGTCCCTGGAGTTGGACATTTTTCTTTGTAAAGTGGAGAGTTGGAGAAAAGGAGGAAGATTCCTAACAAGATAGATTGGCACAGTGGCAGCAACGATGGGCTCAGATATAACAATTGTGAGACTGGCGCAGGACTAGCCAATGCTGCGTTCTGTTGTGTGTAGGGATGCTATGAGTCAGAACTGACTGATGGCACCTAACAACACACTTGAATAGGGAGCTCTGTGGCACAATAGTTAAGTTCTTGACTGTATGAAAGGTTGCTGATTTGAACCCGCCAGCTTGTTCACTCCTAGGAGAAAGACGTGGTCATCTGTTTCAATAAAGATTTACAACCTTGGGAATGCTGTGGGACAGTTCTACTCTGTCCTTTCGGGTTGCTATAAGTTAAAATCAACTCAATGGTAATGGTTTTGTATTGGACTTATGCTTGACTATGTTTAGGAAAGCCCTGCAGTTTTCCACAAGAGATTATTGACCATGGTTATCACTGTGGATGAGAGTCCGGGTGTGGCGCTGTGAGTTAATGCTCTCGACTGCAAAGTTGTTTGAATTGTAAGGTCGGCAGTTCAAGCTCATCAGTTGCTTCTAGAAACCCTATACAGGGTTGCTATGGGTCAGAACTGACTCAACAGCACTTAACAACAACAACAACCATCACTAGGGATAGGACTAGAGGGCAAAGTATGAGAACAAATGTTAATTTTCACTTTGAATCTCTCTTCACCAAGATTGTGTTAGCTTTATAATAAAAAAAAAATATATGAGTTCTACAGGAAAATTGGTGTCTGATAGGCCATAATCTCAGTAAGCTTTGCTTTTCTTCATTGTCTGTAAAGAACTCTGAAAAGTTTCATGTTAGGGATTTCTGAAGTCAAAGTAAAGCTAAAAACATGTCTATTTCCATTTGGGGGTAGTGGGAAAGGCTGAGTAGATTTAGCTTTACTCCCGAGTACAGACCTCCATGGGACAGTGCGGCCCTCCTATTTCCACAGGCAGTGAGCAGGATTGTTGCCTCCTGAACCCCAAGAGAAACAAGATCATCTAGGGTTGAGTCTGTTGTTGTTGTTGTTAAGTGCCGTCAAGTTGGTTCCAACCCATACTGACTCTATATAAGGTTTCCAAGGAGCAACTGGTGAGCTTGAACCGCCAACCTTGTGGTTCAAACCAACTTTGGAATTCAGCGCATTAGCCCACAGTGAAGAGTTATTATTGCAGCCCATCTGGTTAGCCTTGGGAAACAGTGGCCAGCGAATTACTTTGAATTAAAAGGTAACATCAAGAAGATTAAAATCTATGATTCAGAGGGTACAAAATCTGCAGAAATTAAAATGAGATGGGAAGAATAAAAAAGATGTCAAAAAAAAAAGCTGAAAAAAAAAGAGGTGGCCTATTAACAAGTCTCAGTGGTGATAAAACTCACAAAACAAGAATTTTACAGGTGGAGGAAAGATTGAATTAGCAGACAACCACAGAACATAAAGGTGCCAAATACACTTCTCTCATCACTGAATTGGGAACCCAAAGATTTTTTGTTTTTAATTATAATTGTATTATAGACACTTCTTTTCCTGTCATTGAAAAGAGGGGTAAGGAGGTGTCAAGTAAAAAGATTTGATTGGCTGAAAATGTGACCGAGGGAAAGTTTCTGGATCATTTGAAGTGTCATAGGCCTGTGCTTGAGGATCAAATGGTGTAGCCGTTCTTTGTACCTACAGCTCTTTTGTCACAGGAGGGCAAAGCAACTGACTTCTTGGACCTTTTAGAGAAAATCTCTTCCATTGTAATTGTGTTGCAGTGGGTTTTATTTATGTGGCCTTTCTGAACCTGGGTTGGCCAAACCAAAGCAAACTAAGCCCACTGCCACCGAGTCAATTCCAACTCACATCAACCCTAGAGGATGGAGTAGAACTGTTCTGTAGAGTTTCTGATAGTCTAAGGCTTTCTGGAAGTATGCGACCTCTTCTTTCTCCCACAGAGCAGCTGGTGGGTTGGAGCCTCCAGTCTTGTTAGCATCCCAATGCTTAGCCTACAGTACCACTAGGACACAATCTACCAAAGGATTGGTTTACAAGCCGCAAAAGTGGTTTACGAGAATTAGTTGGTTTGCTATCCACAAAGGTGGTCTTGTAAGAATTGGTCTGTTTGTTGCCCACATAAGTGGCTTTCAAAGATAGTTCAGCTTTCTAGCTGCCTGAGTGACTTGCATTCAACCCTACAAGACTGGTTGGTTTACAAAAACAGTGCCTTGAAATTGACAAGGAGTTTTCCTAGATAAATAGTCTCAGATAATGAGAGACTAGAGAGGGGCATGTTATTTGGATCTAGGGTCCCTGCACTGAGAACCTTTGTAACGTAAAAATGCCACAAAGTTGGTGGTTCAAACCCACCAGCTGCTCCTTGGAAACCCTATACCCAATGTCACAATAGCAACAATATGGGCCAAGGGCTGTAACACTAACTGGTAACACTCAAGACTGAGAGTCTGAAGACTGAGAGTACAGTGGCAGAGAGGCCCATAGGGGACCCAATGGCTGAGAGAGAGGTCAGGCCACCAGTGGTGGGTCAGTCAGTTCAGCACCACCTTTTCTTCCCAGACGGACTCACCCACCACCAGTGGCCTGACCTCTCTCTTGGCCATTGGGTCCCTTATGGGCCACTCTGCCACTGTTCTCCCATAGCAATGTCTGTCCTGAGGAGGTCTGTCTCGAGGGTTCTCAGAGGAGGCCTGTCTCCAGTGGGCTGAAAAGAGGTCTGTTCTGAAGGACTGAGAGGAGGCCTGAGGATTGAGAGGAAGTCTCTCCTCAGGGGCCTGACAGGAGGCCTGTGTCAAGGCGTCCCTGAAAGAAGGCCTGTCCGAAGAGCTGAGAGGTTGCCTATAGAGGCTTGTCATACACTGCACAAGTGTTACCTGTAGAAGTTTTTTTTGTTTTGTTTTGTTTTAACCACAAGTATTTATTGATGGATCGAATAATACAGTTTCAATGGAACAATAAGGCACAACTGTGGAATTAAAATATAATTTGCTATACAGCCAAAGTGGGTAGTGGGGGGAACCATAATCTTAAGAATTTTAAATATGCAAGTCAAGGAACCTCTAAAGTACCCCTCTAACAGATCAGCATCAAACAAGTCTTCCCTTTTACACAATTCCTATATTACATCATTTGATCACAAAGTCAGACTGTTACTTCATAAAGAATTTGTCATTCATTTATACTTGAGCCATCCAACCTGGCCACCCCTCTGCTCCCTATCTTTGCTTTGAGAGCTGTTGTAATGCTGACCTAAACCTGGTTAAGAGTTGAACTAGTAAGCACAGGAGGTCAGGCACAACCAAAAACAGAATGAACACAGCCAGAGCACACCTGACCTGAGCTGATGACGTACTGCTGAGTTGGCACTTGCTCCATGATGTGCCCCCCCACCCCCAATGACACAGAAATGGAGGTGAGTAATTCAGAAGGGTGACATGTAATTCTAAAAACCCACTTTTAGAAAGAAGAGGGCTCCTTTCTTATGGTGCTAAGTAGGGTACTTGAAGGGGAGGGGTAAGTGGAAGGGATCTATACCTGTTGTCTACTATTTGCTTTTATAAGTAATCTGTTCTTGTTGTTTACAGTTTAATTTCTATAAATAATAACAACTTTCAGTTGCCAACATTTTGCAAAGTGTCTGTCCGTATGACCCAATCGGATTGGACAGTAGTCTTATGATTGCTTGGGATTTAAATGTATAAACTGCATGTATATGTATTCATACACGTGTACATATACCGGCACTTGTTTAATGTTTCCCTTTCTCATCTACTTTCTCTCATTTGAGCTTGAAATTCCAGGTTTCTAAGTTGTAAGTCCTGAGTCCTGGTGTGTCTCTGCAGGATAAATACTGGACTTATCCTACAGTAAGGATGGCTGTTCAAAACAAATCAACTGCTTCTTGGAAACCCTATACTGGGTCGCTATAAGTCAGAACTGACTCAGTGGCACTTAACAACAACAAATTGTAATGGAGTATAGCAACCACTGACCCCCTGAACATCTGTGCTCCTATGAAGGGGGGAAATCATTTGATAGCTCAGATTTGAAAGTCTCTCTTCCATAAATTCCAACTGTTACCTTGTCCAGGTTAATAAATCATTTGCCGTCCAGTCAGCCCTGACCTATGGTGACCCCATGTGTGTCAGAACTGTGCTCCATAGGGTTTTAAAGGACTGATCTTTTTTCAGTAGATTGCTAGGCTTTTCCTCCAAGGAACCTCTGGGGGGACTCAAACCTTCAAACGGCTGACAGTCAAGTACATGAACCATTTGCACCATCCAAAGACTGCCCAAGTTGATATAGTGTAATTTTTTGAAAAGGAATTTCTTTAGTGTTTGGAACCTTATGCATCTGTCACTTGAATCCAGGATTCCAGTTTGTCCTTTATCTAAATACATACCTAATAGAATTATTATTATTGTTGTTATTTAGAAACAGTAGTTGCCATTGTCATAATTTAGTAGCATATGAAGATTTTCAATTAGAATTTGGTATGTTTGATTGACATCATCATTTTGCACACAAAAATGATGACAATAGTTGTAATTAGGGTGAGTCACTTCCCTGGTGTGCCAGGGCCTAGGGAGGCTCCTTGGACATGGAATTTTTAGTCTTAAAATGGGACCATTCAAGGCAAAGCAACAAAAGTTGGTCCTCTAATTAATGCAAACTGACATACTTAATCCTTAAAAAAAAAACTCTAAGGAGTAGTGATTACTTCTCCATTTTTCAGGTAAGGGGACTGAAACTCAGGCTAAAACATGTCTTGTGACAATGCATTAGTAGCAGCACCTTGTGCCAAATCCAGGTCTGTCTGGTTCCCAACGTCAGTGCTCTGAACATCTCCATTGTGTAGGCTTATGGCAGACTGACTTCAGAGGTCACCCACGGGCATTGACATTAAAACCATATACATTCTGTGACTACTCTATAAAGGACTATTTAGTAGTCTTTGACATTTAAGCAGCCTTGGAAATTAAGAATCATTAAAGCACCTGAATTTTTGCTGAGATTTTAAAGCTAGAAATGCAGATTGAAACGTGTTGTTTTTGTTAAGTGCCATCGAGTTGATTCCAACTCATAGCAACCTTGCAGAGAGTTTCGGAGTCTATAAATCTTTGTTGTTGTGAAGTGCTGTTGAGTCGGTTCTGACCCATAGCGACCCTGTATAGGGTTTCCTAGGAGCAGCTGGTGAGCTTGAACTGCCAACTTTGCAGTTCAAACAGCTTTGCAGTCTGGCGCATTCACCCACAGCACCACACCAAGAACAGAAAACCTAATCTTTCTCCTATGGAAACATGAAGCACAGCATGTTCTGTGTAACCTTTAACAATAACTGTAAAGTTATTGTAAACAATAACTGTAAAGAAAATCAAGTATGCAGTCCAGAACGTTTCTATTTCCATTCTGCAAAACTCTCTGACTCCCTACCAATTTTAGGGCTTGGTTCACTTCAAATCAGGCCTCTGTGTTGATTCTGTTCTAGGTGATAACTACTGAAATGGAAGTCAGATGGGATTGGCCTCAGAATCTCCACACATTTCATTAGGAAACAGAATGGGTCCCTACTATTTTTCCACAAAGCTTTTTTCCAGATTAGCGTGTGAGCCAGTCCAAAGTGAAGTGGGAGGATGAAGTAACTACTGTTGGGAGGAATGCTTGAAAGATCACAGGACTGATACCCAGAGGTGTCTACTTTGAAGGCTATAGGACTTTATAAGTTTTCTGCTTTTAGGGAAAATAAACCCACAAAAAAACCCACTGCTAGCCCTGGAGCAAGTTCAGGTTCAGAAGAGCTGAGATTGAACTCCAAATAGTATGGACTACTGGATATTAGAAAAGGAGCCTGTGAGATACAAATGGTTGTATAGTCGACTGCTTACTGAAAGGCTGGCAGATCAGAGCTATCCAGCATCTCCATGGGAGAAAGACCTGTCCATCTGCCTCCCTCATGACTACAGTTTCACTCTAACACGTGGGACCCTACGAGTCAAAATGAACTCCACAGCACCGAATAACACAGCAACTGGTTGTTAAAGCAAGGGTACATTTTTTTTTTTTTTTTTGGCAACTTTGTTTGCTCATTCATCAGTTTATTCCACCAAAGTTAAACTGAGGACCTACTGTGTCTCAGAACAGTGCTCAGCACTGGAAACATGAAGAGGGAAATCAGTGGGAAAGGCCAAATGGACACGTAGTCAAAATTATCCTTCTACATCTCCCAAAGAGTTTGCATGTGGTACTGTAGGGTAAGCACTGGACTGTTAATCTCAAGGTCAGTGGTTCGAACCCACCAGCTGCACCTCAGAAACCCTGTATACGGTCGCTATGAGTCAGAACCAACTCCACAGCACTTTATAGCAGCAGCAACAACATCCTCCCAATTGGCTGTAAAATATTGTCTCATGTTAGGGTCCCTGGAAGCAGTCCTTTTGCCATCCGGTGATTGATGAAAGACCGCTCTAAGGAGAAAACTTCAAGGTGATGAGGGAAGCAAGACAGGATAGGGGACCAAGTTCAGCAAATGTATCAGCTCATCTGAACAGTCACAGTGTAGCCTCAACCTGATTCCCCAGGGTGGCATCATAGATTTGAACTCCCGTGACACAGAAGGATCAGCCTTTTGTAGCCTGACAGTCAGTCATTGACTGTAGATCACCTCTAAGGGTAGGGTGTAACCTCCTTGGTATTTCCAGGGTAGGGGCATTCAATCAGATGAAAGCAAATCTCAGAAGAAAGACGCTGCTGTGAGTGGTTAGCAACTAACAGTTTCCACAGTCTGAGACTAGAGGCACTGGTTAAGTAAGGTAATGTGGAGAAGGGGCATCACCAGAAGTTAGTACAAGAAGCCTACATATCGGTTATCAATACATACCCTCTGCCATCAAGTCAATTCCAACTCATAACGACAGAGGAGAATGTCTCCTTAGGTTCTCCAAGACTGTAAATCTTTACAGTAGATCTTTCTTTCTTGGAGATGCTGGTGTGTTTTAGCTGCCTAATCACTAATTCACAGCACCACTAGGGTTCCTTTTGTTAATACATACAACAGAACAATTAAATTTTTCTCCAGGGGTACAACAGACCACCATTTCTTTGTATGCACTACAGTTTCTTTGAATGCACTACAGATGAAGTGGTTGGCTTGTGTTCAGAGGACCAAGTTATGAGAAAAATATACATGTGTCCACACTAGACTCACAGCTCACTCTATGAGAGATGCTCCCACAGAACCCGAGACTGTGTTTTCCAGGAAGCTGGCAATGAGATGTCACTATACAGGAAGTGACCTTGTTGTCAACACCTGTGCAAGGGAGAGATGGAAGCAAGAGTGGACTGAGAAATTGAGCCTGCCATCAGCCCACTTCACTACATGGGGATCTCTGGAACTAATATGGCCAATCAGAGGTACCCTACTTTAGGCCAGAATTGTTGTTGTTGTTAAGTGCTGTCGATTTGATTCCGACCCATAGCAACCCTGTATAACGTTTCCAAGGACAAACTGGTGAGCTTGAACCACCAACTTTGCAGTTCAAATGACTTTGCAGTCTGAAGTATCAGCCCACAGAACTACACCATGACTCCAGGCTTTTATACTTCTGGTCACCCTGGCAAAGATGGGACCTTGAATAAGGTGATTCTCAGCAGCTGAGGCCACCTCTGAAGGAATTGATAATCGGAGGTTATCTGTGGACTATTCCCAGTAGCTGGGCAGCAGATCCTTCCTGAAATGGGGTCTGGGTAGCACATTTCTGACACCAATCACTGAAGACGCTGACTCAAAGCCCACCTCATTCTCCTTATAGAACATGTGATCATTGAGTGGGATGGACTAAGAGTTGGCCCCACTGGTTCATTTTGTCTCTTTGGTGGGGATGAGGATGGAACACTGGGCACATAGAGTTAATGCTTTAGTATTTAGTATTCTTTTTTTTTTTTATGTTTTTATTGTGAGTTATGTGATAGTTTACATGGGAGAAAACCAGCTTTACATTCATCCTATCATATATTAATATATTGTTTCATTGCAATGATTACAATCCCCTCCATGCATCATCAAACAACCAAAGGGTACACCCCGCAAGCCTGCCCCCAGCCATCAGCACACAGCCCCTCTCCCTCTCTGGCTCTAGAGTCCCCAGTCACTCCATCTCTCCACATCATCGTCTCTGCCTCCATCTCTGGCATCAGTGCTTCTCTGGGTAGGGTCCCACACTCTGCTTTTCTCCCTTGTAGTATTAATTCTGGACTTTTATCATAGTTTTATCTTCACTTTGAAGTCTATAGTCTATCCTACATTTTGGTTCTTATACTTACTAACCCCTCCCCCCCTTATTTCTGTATAGTGAAGGCATTGTACTAAGTAGGATGTCATGGTGGTGCAGATCCACCCAGAGACATCTCAGAAGACAGGCCCAGCAATTGTCTTCTAAAAGGTCACAGCCTTGAAAACCCTATGGAGCAGTGCCACTCTGCACACATGGGGTCAGCATGAGTCCGAATCAGCTCCACGGCAGCTAACAACAAAAACAACATTTTACTAAGTACCCTAAGTGCATATATCATTATTATAATAATCCTATGAGGAGGTGGTGTACTGTCAACTCAGGTCTGACTCATAGCCACGCTGTATAAGGTTTCAGAGACTGTAAATCTCTGGAGCACAAAACTTCATCTTTCTTCCTCAAAGTAGATTTGAACTGCTGACCTTGTTGTTAGCAGTCCAATACATAACCCACTATGCTACCAGGGCTCCTTAATCCTGTGAAGTATGTTCTGTTATTATTCACCATTTTACAGATGACGAAATTAAGGATTGGAGAGGTTAGAAAAACCTTGCCCATTGTGAAATTGTATAGCCAGTATTTGACCCAAAGTCTGCCTAACTCAAAGGTCACAACCCTTACCCACTACACTAAAACCAACTGTGCAACCCCGCATACCAACCCCCCCACCATTCATTCGACAGTGTTTCCTAAGCACAATAGTTTGCTATTACAGATTCAACAGAAACCAATCAAAAGGAACATGTGTCCTTGTGTGCCATTCTTTCAGCTTCTGTGTGTATGTGTTTGTAACAATCTCAAGAGATTAATGTAAATGTAGGAACATTGGATATTTTCTAATATCTCAATTTACTGTTTTAAACTTTTTACCAGGCTAAAAGAGATGCTAAACGGATGTCTGCAAAAGAAGTCACCATCAGTGTTACAAACAGCAACCGACAAATGGACAGAAGTCAAAGGATCACCAAGAACTGTGTCAACTAGCAGAGTGTTCTGATAGAAGGGGGACGTCTTTGGTGCCCCTCACTGTACTGGATCCCATCAAGGAACCTCAGAGAAGTGGATGACCCTTGCAGAGCATCTTACCTGCCTCAAACAGCTGCCTGTGCTGTTGAGACATTCTTAGCCTGCTATTTATCACATCGTTGTATTGGCACAGTACCTACACATGTTAATAAACTGCTAACATGCAGTTCAGTTCACTTGAGGCTGGAGGTAAAAGCAGAGAGCAAGCGAGAGCCACAAGCCAGTTTCTGAAACAGGAAAGTAAGAGGTGGGGCTTCCTTGGCTGAAAGATTCACAAGTCAGTTCTAAGCTCTCCTGAGCACAGTCCCGTAGACTGTTTCAGGCAAGCTTTTGCTTTGTTCTTCCTTTTTAAATACTACCATCACAAAACTTACTGTGTTTACTTACGTGTTGGCTTTCACCCAACTGTAAGCCCAGAGAGATGAGAAATCCAGAAACAAGAGCACTCCCTGTAATTCATGTTTCCCTAGCTCAGTATGAGATAAACTCTGCTCCAGTTTCACACAAACTCATTCCACCGATATGCCCGAGGTGTCTTTGGGAGGTCTCCAGGGACCTGTAAGGCAGCTAATCACACCCATTTGTCATCTGCCTCCTGTGCTGGCATCCACATCAGCCTGCTAACCTCAAGTTCAGTGCCGCTGTAGGTAGTACACCTGACCTAGGTAGGTCCTCATAGCTCAGCCTGACTTTGCATTTTTCAGAGTTTTCTCCAGTTTCTGTCGCTTGGGTTATTGAGTGTTTTCTCTCTCACTCAGGTCATTTTGCAATTTCGAATCAAAGATGACACAGCTTACAAGGGGGTTTGGCAGCACACATGGTTCTATTTGACCTCTCAGTACACATCCCAAAACTGTCATTTTGGTATTAAAAAAAAAGTTGATGTGCATCCATATTGGCATTAGGTTGATGTGCACTGAGTTAGAAATAAGGTAGCTGGTGCAGTAAAACAAAACAAAACAAAACAAAATCATGTTTTAGATAGGAGTAATTTTCTAGTATTCCTTTAAACACGTTCAGCAGGAACGATTTTTCTCCAGAGTAACGTAGCATGATGTTTAAAGGACTGTTAACATGCTTGGGATTGGGAAAGATAGAATTAAAATTGTACCAAACTATCCTAATAAACTGCACATTTAGCTGAACTAGGCAATCTGAAGGTGTATGTTTATGTAACATTGTCCAGAGAATTGATATGCCGTTGTTGTTATATGTGACCCTGCACAGGGTTTCCAAGGAGGGACTTGAGGATTTTAATCACCAACCTTATGGTTAGCTGTCCAGTGCTTATCCTACTGCACCATACCAGGACTCCAGAGAATTGATATAAGCAAGTTAAAATTCAGATACTCATCCTTGTTGTTGTTGTTGTTGTGTGCCATCGAGTGGATACCGACTCATAGTGACCCTATGCACAACAGAATGAAACACTACCTGGTTCTGGGCCAACCTCACAGTTGTTGTCACACTTGAGCCCATTGATGCTGCCACTTGGCCAATCCATCTCGCTGGGGGTCTTCCTCTTTTTCTCTGACCCTCTACCTTACCAAACATGGTATCCTTCTCTAGTGACTGGTCCCTTCTGGCAATATGTCCACAGTATGAGAGATGAAGTTTGGCCATTGTGGCCTCCAAGGAGCGCTCTGGGTGCACTTCTTCCAACACAGATCTGTTGGTTCTTTGGGCAGCACATGGCACTTTCAATATTCTCCTCCAACACCATAACTCAAAAGCATCAATTCTTCTATGGTCTTCCTTATTCACTGTCCAGCTTTTGCATGCATCTGATGGTACTCAGCCTGTTACCCTGGAACTCTTTGTTGTTATTCAGATACAAGTGGGTAATGTCAATACATTTATTCATTCATTCTTCAGTGGTACATTGTATATTTATTCATTCAACAGAAACACCAACACTGTTTCAGGCAGTGTACAGATGCTGAAGGATTTGGAGTCTGGCCAGTCATGATGATACTGTGAATCTTGGCACTGGACTTACTATGATACTGACTTCTTCCCTAAGGGATGGTGCATGTTATGAATTGCTCTGCAGTGAAGTTTCCTTTTGATATTTAGGGCCAGTGTGTGTCTTAGGCTCCAGATCTGGGTGTTCTCCTAATTATTATAACAAGTTTTTTCCTTGCACAAAACTAGTTTTCCCAAACTGCTATCATTTTCTGATTCTTTGAGAAAGGGCTTCTAGGGAACTTCATGTTCTGAAAATTAAAAAATAAAATGATCATTTAAAAAACCTATGACTCATATGTCCCACTGGCATTACTCAGCAAAAGCCTCCATCTGCCAAAAGGGTGCCTGCAATGATTGTGCATGTTCAAGGGCTCATTCTTGAGGGCAAGTATGTGTGCTTTTGTGTAAGGCTTCCTTCACAAGTCTCTGGGCTGTCAGTCATGGGATAAGCGTGCTTTCTCCTTACAATTTTATTTTTATATCATTTAACGGTTGCACATAGTTTGGAATTTATCAATCGAGCCAAGTGTCTTTATATACAAAGAGTTTTGCACTTCTGGGTAGAAAAGGAAATGAAGGTTCTGCTTCTCCCCAGAACCATCTGGATCGCACTAAGACAGTAACAAGAAGTCACACCATAATACTGAGAACTCATCTGGCAATGTTTTCTCACATGTGCATGATCCAGGAACCGATTCTAACTATCTTATTAGGATAAAGCTTTTCATTGCAAAGTTTGTGTCAATAAAGTCATTAATATTCAGCATATATAGACGCTCACAGAGAATTTTTACAGCTACTTCAACTTTGTACATAAAGCAGTCTTTTAGACATTTTTCTTCCCTCCCTTCCTTCCTCTTTTCTTTCCTTCTTTCAACAAAAAACTTTAAAGAAGTGACCCATGTGAATCCTTCAAAAAAAGACCCTGTGACGCATGTACGGAGAGTGCTATTACTCTCAATTTACGGTTGTAAAAGTATTTCTGTTTTCAACTAGTCAATAATTAGGGCACGGATTCAAGTGAGATAAGTCTTCCAGAAAATCCAGTACTTTTTTACCACACCATGGTACCTCTTCTGGCAAGACGGTCTCACCATGGTAGGAGATCCAAGCATTGAGAAGGAGAGAATTGTCAGAGGGCCTGAGGCAAGGACCCAGCCCAGGTCTGAGGCTGGAGAAGGCTAGTGAGCTCTTGGGGAGCTGGGTTGATCCTACACTTCCTTAACCTTCCTGTACACCAGGTTCACAAAACTAGCAGTTCCTATGCTGAAACTAGATGACAGATACGGTGTTAAAAACTGGGAATTTCACATGAAAATCTAGCTGTAGCAAAGACTCCTACTTCAGAATCCCAATATCCAGTTTCTCCTTCTTCCTTAGCTGGATGCTTGTCCATTTAGTGTAAAGACTACACCTTCTAGCTTCCCTTGCATCTAGACATGGCTAAGTTCCGATCAGGGGCATGAAACAGAAGTGAGGTGTGGATGCTTCCAGGAAGTCTGTAAAAGAATAATCAGACTCTCTCTGTGTTTTCTTCATGCTGCCACCTGGAAGGAGAAAGTACTAGCTGAAGCTACAGCAGCCCATTGGATCATGAGGTGATCTTACGGGAATGGAAGTCATGCCAAGCCAAATGTCAAGTTAAAAGGAGCCTAGGTCCCTGATTCGACTTTGCCCCCATGACTCCTAGAATGCACACCTCCAGATTGTGAGAGATGTGCACGGTTACCTCTTACAGTACTGTTAGGACCATTCCAGCCAAGCCTAATTCTAAAAACCTTTTTCTGTAGTCTTCCACTCTCTCTTCCCCTTTCTGTTGTTGTTGGTGGTGGTGGTAGTGTGCTGTGGAGTCAGTTCAGATTCATAGCGACCCCATATAGATCCGAGGCTGTAAATCTTTATGGGAGCAGAAAGCCTTATCTTTCTCCTGTGGAACAGCTGGCAGTTTCGAACTGCTGAAATTGAGGGTAGTAGTCCAACTCGTAACCACTATGCTACCTTTCTATTGACTGGGTGCCAGTACCTTCTAAGCAGACCTTGGGAATTGTCTCAGTGTGGGACAGAAACCTCATTACACCCCACTCTCCCTCACTATCAACTGTCCACTGCCATTTGTGTGGCAGGAAGTAAAATCTTACTGTGATACTCACTGCCATCGAGCCCATTCCAACTCAGAGTGACCCTGTGTAGGGTTTCCAAGACCATTAAGTCTTCATGCGAGAAGAAAGCCTCATCCTTCTCTATTGGAATGACTAGTGGGTTTGAACCGCTGACCTTATGGATCGCAGTCCAGTGCTCATCCTACAGTAATAATTGGGAGTTGATCTATTATCATGTCTAGACTGCCTTAACTTATATGGAGCTTGTTGACTGGTAGTGACATGCAGCTGTAACACAAACCTAAAATATAAAGCATTGGCTTAACAGATGATGGATAATGAGACTGAAATTGGAGGTTAGAACTATATGCAGAGACTCAAATTGCGTAGCAAGATATTTGGTAACGCTGCTGTCTGCAGTCTCTTGAAAAGAAGAACAGTGTTTACCAAGCTTATAAGCTCTGAAGGAAGAGGTTAGAAAATAAAATCTTAACTATTTATTGGCTTGGTGTAGTAAGTTATAACACAAGGATGTGAGCTCAGGCAAAAATGACTGGGGATTTGCAAACAGAAATCAAATAAAATGAGAGAGTCCAGAAATTTGGGGCCTCAAATTTTTGGAAAGCTTAATGCAACTAGACCCCAAAAGCAGTAAGTATGATTGAGAAAGGCTTTAAGTCATGAAGGGTCACTAAGGCCAGACTCAACCTATAGGCATGTGTCTAGGGTTGAACATTCTTTTAATATTTATTACTTTGAAGACTTTTAAATGTTTTTATTAAAAATTTAAAAATTCATTTGAAAACCAGAATAAAAAGCAGAATTTATAGGGCTGAAGTTTTCATTTGTATTTATGCCCACGCAGTCATAAGATATAATACTAATACTTTTTTATGGAGGAAGTGGCTTGTGAAGGAAAAAGTGTCCAGAATTTATAAAAGTCATCATCTGTTCCTGAGTAGGACTGAGGCCAGCAGCAAAATTCAGACTGAGGGCGTGGCCTTGCCAGCCAAGCATGGTGGTCTCAAGGCTGTTGTTGTTAAGTGCCGCCATGTCAGTTCCCACTCATAGTGACCCTCTACTGGGTTTTCAAGGCTGTGAGAGCAGAAAGACTTTTGTGAGAACAGAAACTTCATCTTTCTCCTGCAGAGCAGCTGGTGGGCTTGAACGGCTGACTTTGTGGTTAGCAGTCTAGAGCCACCACACTCCCTGGTCTCGTGGTGGTCCCCATTGAGTTGAATGAAAAAGAGAATGACATGGAATGAGGAATTAAATAAATAAATTAGACTTGAGAATTGTTAGGACAGAACTTTGTATTTGGAGCTAGTGTTAGTAATTCATTAAACAAATATATCAGAAACATGCCAAATGACAGGAAAAAATGCATGGCTAAAAACATATGAGCCTAGAAAAGCTTTGACTGACTAAACCTTAAAACAACCGTTATCTGTCCAAATACACACATAAGCAGCAGACTGCAAAACCGTTTGGACCCTGAGGAATCCTTGATCTTAAACACCGACTTCACTGACAAGAAATAGAATCCAGGTCTAATAAAAGAATCCCTCTAACCCTTCCTGTCACGATGGTTGGCAAGTAGCTTCACAGCCGTTTTGATCACATCAGCAGCTCTGCACTTCCAAGTTGGCAGTGCTAATGGCAGGTCAGTTATAGAACCCTAGATCTGTGAAATTTCACCTTTGTTTCTTTCAGCTTTTTCCCTTAACACCAACAGAAGCAATAGCAGGTTTTTTATGTTGTGTTACAATAGTATAATTCCTTTTAAGGTAATACTTCTAAATGTGGAGGGTCTTTCTAAAACGTTATAAACCTACCCTTATGAATCTACTGTAGTGTCTTAAGTATTTAGTGCTGCTATAACAGACTTGTCATAGGTCCTCACCACTGGACCAATAAACAACATTCTTGTCAACGGAGAAAAGATTGAGGTTGACAAGGACTTCATTCTTCTTGGATCAACTATCAACACTCAAAGAAGCAGCAGTCAATAAATCAAACGATGTATTGCATTAGGTAAATCTGCTGCATAAGACCTTTTTAAAGTGTTGAAGAGCAAAGATGTCAGCTTGAGGACTAAGGTGCACCTGACCCAAGCCATGGTATTTTCGATAACCTCATATGCATGCGAAAGCTACACAGTAAATAAGGAAGACCGTAGAAGAATTGATGCATTTGAATTATGTTGTTGGAGGACAGAAAGTGCCATGGGCTGCCAAAAGAACCAACAGATTTGTGTTGGAAGAAGTGCAGGCAGTGTGCTCCTTGGAGGCCAGGATGGCCAGACTTCATCTCTCATACTTCAACATATTGTCAGGAGGGACCGGTCACTGGAGAAGGATATCATGTTTGGTAAGGTGGAGGGTCAGAGAAAAAGAGGGAGACCCCCAGCAAGATGGATTGGCGAAGTGGCACCATCAATGGGCTCAAGGATGGCAACAATTGTGAGGTTGGCCCAGAACCAGGCAGTGTTTCATTCTGTTTGCATAGGGTCGCTATGAGTCAGTACCAACTCGATGACACCTAACAACAACAACATAACAGGCCTGGTGTGGCACTGTGGGCTAATAAGCTGGATTGCAAAGTTGATTTGAACTGCAAGGTCGGTGGTTCAAGCTCACCAATGGCACTTAACAACAACAATAACAGACATACCCCAAGTGGATGGTTTTAACAAACAAGAATTTATTCTCTCACAGTTTAGGAGAGAAGATGTCTGTATGCCTACTCAGGGGAAGATTTTATCTCTCTGTTGACTCACAGTTTAGGAGGAAGGTCTTGTCTCCTTTCAGCATCTTGGGCCCAGCATTCCTTGGAGATCTCCATGTGGCTTGTCATCAGTGTTCCACTGGCTGTAGGGGTTTTAAAGCACAGGGACCCCAGGTCTAGATGACAGACTTCACTCCTGACTAGTCTTTCTTATCCCTGTGATTTTTGCTCATTTCTCTCTCTTTTTATCTCTTATAAGATAGAAGATGTCACACACCACATCCAGGTGTTTTCAATGTCTAGAGCTGCTACACTAGAAATACCACAGGTGGATGGCTTTAACAAACAGAAATGTATTCTATCACAGTTTAGGGGCTAGACGTCCCAATTCAGAGTGCTGGCTCTGAAGAAAGGCCCTTAGCTCCTTTCAGCATCTGTAGACCCGACATTCCTTGACATTGAAATTGGCACAAACTTTTGGGGGCTTACAATGTTGTTGTTCTGAAGTGCCATCAAGTCGTAGCAATCCTGTATAGGGTTTTCAAGGAGTTTCTGGTGCGATTGAATAGCTGACCATGCAGTTAGCAGTCCTGGACACCAAAGTACTTAGTAACCACTTTCTCTTTTGGGACATATATAGGAAAATGAAAGTGTAAGTTAGCTGCATCCCCAAGGAACAAGGACATGCCATAGTATAAAGTTTGCACCATACTTTGTATATAGTGACCATTTAACATATGTTTGTGGAAATGAATGAAGTGGAGTGGAATTGTTTTCTATTTTTAAAAATTAACAGGTGAAAGAGTTATGATTTCTTGGTCAGACTGATGGCATACTGCAATCACCTGGAAACATTAAAAACATATTGATAAAAGGGTCTCACCTCCACATTATGATGTAATGGATCCAGGTTGTGGCCTGGGCATGAGGATTTCTTAAAACTTCCCAGAATTCTCTAGTGTGCAGCCAGGGTTCAAGACCTGGCTCAACAGATCACAGACAGCACTGGGATTCAAAATCTCTAGGATGAGGTTCTTAAGCCAGGCTTCCTGAAACTGAATCCCAGCTTCACCACTTACGAGCTTTGTGACCTTAGGGAAGTCATTTAACCTCTCCAACCATTTTGTTTGCCTACTTAAGGAACTGGGGCTATCTCATAGTATTGTGAGGAGTCAGTAAGAATGTAAGAGGGGGCTTCAAAAATTTTGCTGAAAAATTCCAAGATCTTTCTATTCCATTTTCCACAAAATTTTTTGAAGCCCCTCATATAATTACAATCCTTACCACAGTGGCCACATATGAAGAGGAACACAGGGTTGTTTCTGACTGTTGAACTGTGATCCAGCCCTGATATTTCCAGGACATGGTCAAACACTGACATATAAAATGGAGCTCTTATGGGTAAATACACCAGGGTGGTTGTTGTTGTTAAGTGCCATTGAGTCGATTCTGACCCATAGCGACCCTGTATAGCGTTTCCAAGGAGCAGCTGGTGAGCTTGAACCACAGACCTTGCAGTTCAAACAGCTTTGCAGTCTGATGCATTAACCCACAGCACCACACCAGGACTCCAGTGACCCTGTATAGAGGGTCCTTAATTCAAATACTTTGTTAACTTCTCATGCACCACAAATGTACCCTTTTTACATTAGAGCACTTCTTATTCAATACAAAATGTACCTTGGGCATTTCTGGGATGAGGAAAATAAACGTCTTCAAGAAGTCCTTGTAAGACTTATGTACTCAGCACTGACTCAGGAAAAGGCAGAGGAAGAAAACACCTAGTTGGTTTTTAGCTTTAAAGACATTGTTTTGTCTCTTTAAATTTGACAGAACTTTTTTTTTTTTTTTTAAGTTCCCTGGAGGGTTGTTGTTGTTCATTGCTGTGGAGTCCGTTTTGACTCATGGCAACTCCAAGTGTGCAGAGTGTAAGTGCTCCATGAGGCTTTTCAGGTTATTGTTCAATATTGTTGTTAAGTGCCACCAAGTCAGTTCCAACTCACAGCAACCCTCTATAGAGTTTCCAAGGAGTGACTGATGGGTTTGAGCCACCGACCTTGTGCTTATTCTACAGTGCCACACCAAGACTCCAAACTATAGATTTCTCCAAATCGATAGTTAATAAAGAAGACACGATTTGGGGTGTGAAGGAGTTCCATCTGAGGAGTTGTAGGGCAATGGAGCTGTAGTTTTCACACTTTTCTTCAGCACTGATAAATTGTCCAGGACCTGGCATAAAATACACGATGCTGCTCCCTGTTATGCCAAGTCGGTTCTGATTCTTAGGGACCCTACAGAACTGTACCCTAGGGTTCCAAGGCTAGATGTTTACAGGAGCAGATCACCAGGTTTTTTCACCTGTGGAGCCACTGGGTGAGTTGGAACCTCCAATATTTCAGTCAGCAGCTGAGCACTTAACCACTATACCACCAGAGCTCCTCTGCTGACTCCCCTGCTATTCTCTGGTGGTTGGTGGTTATGTGCCGTGGAGTCAGTTCTGACTCATAGCGACCCTCTACAGGGTTTCCAAGGCTGTAAATCTTTATGGGAGCAGAAAGCTTCATCTTTCTCCCGTGGAACAGCTGGTAGTTTCCAACTGCTGACCTTGCGGTTCGCAGCCTGATTCACAACCACTGCATAGGGGAAACACTCAGTCCTGATTTGACAAGGCGGTTGACACCCATGCACACCCAGGGCAGGCCCATCTTTACCTTTTGTATCTAAGATAATTTAATTTTTCTACTTGGTCCTCAAAACCAGGAAACAAAACCACCAAACCAAACTGCCACTGAGTCGATTCTGACTCATAGTTACCCTGTATAGAATTTCCAAGACTGTAAATCTTTAAGGTAGCAGAAATCTTTTTCTTTTTCCTTCACAATGACTGGTGAGTTTGAACTACCGATCTTGCTGTTAGCAGTGCGGTGCTTATCCCAGGGGTCCTTCAAAACCATATATTTAAATATGCATATTTACTAAGGACTTTCAGGACCTTTAAACATATTTAAGTATATTTATTTAAATATATCACTTGTAGTGGGAACCAAAAATTAAACTCCTGAAAAGAACTCTGGTGGTGCAGTGTAGTTGCTAACCAAAAGGTTGGTGGTTCAAACCTAGCAGCCCCTCCATAGGATAAAGCCATGGCCATCGGCTCTTATAATTAAAGATGACAGCCGTCCAAACCCTGTGAGGCGGTTTTACTCTGTCCTGTAGACTTGCTGTAAGTTACCATGAACTTGACGGCAGTGGGTCTGGTTTAGTTAAAGCAGAGAGCCTTCTGAAACAGTTTTACTCAAGATCCCTGGAAAAGGGAGAATTTTGACAACTTACCTACTAATCCATGAGCAAAAATCAAGGCTTATTTTTGAAATCCAGGAAGTCTTTGGACAAAGAAGAGAGAATGAATGAGACTCTGGTAACACTATACTTGCTCTGTTAATGCATTAATCACACTCTCCAGACTCAGGCCAACAGGCTGGGATTTGGACAGACCTGGGCTCAGCTCCAAGCTGGGCTGCTCGTTGAGTGCAAGCAGCGTATTTGAGCAGAACAGCTCATATGTCAAAGTCATAATATGACTTTATTTTGTCTCAGACTGTCCTTTGAAAGAGTATTCGATAAGGGAAGGACTTTCATGACACCTCCCCAAACCCCTGACTCTTCTGGGCCCTTGTAGATAACAGAAACTTCTATAGTTTTTAAAAATCACAAATGTAGTCTTAATTCAGAAACTAGACTGGGAAATCCAGTAACTTAACCAGCACTTCAATCTTCACTGGAAGTTAAGATTTGTCCCCTCGACCCTTGTTAGGCCCTAAGGAAGCGGTTATGATCAGCTCTTAAGCCTTCTTTGCTTATCTCCTTGTCCCTTCCCCTCATTCTAGAATTTGCTGAAAGATGACGGGGAAAAGAGAGTAAGGAGTTTTTACTTGACAGTTGAGAGCTTGCCTCCAATTCTTGGGCTCCTCTGAGACTTAAAGGTCTTATTTGGTTAGTTGGTTGGCTGGGCCTGGACATCTTTCACTGTCCTAATAAACTCCCTAATGACACTTAACACCAATAAATACGCTCCCTTGCTGAGTCTCCAACTGTGGTGTGATGATGAGGCTGGTACTCCCTGCTCAGTCCCTCTGGTTTGCAGTGGGTCACTCCACCTGGACTCCCTCTACTGGAGCACATCACCCTTCCAAGCTGTCTATTGGCTCCAAACCAGGAGTTGAACTAACACATGAACATGCTGTTCAGGCACATCCTAGTGAAGCTGTCTCTCTTTTGCTCTCCTGTCTGTGAGATTCATTACCTATTATACTTCTTAGGCTTGAGTTAGATCCTAGTGCACTGTCTTCCTGTCTACAACCAAGCTAAGAACATACATCTCAAGTTCTCTAGATGGACCTTTGGAAGTCTCTCTCCGTAGAGGATGGAGGCAGGACTCAATTCAAGGACTCCCTCCTCTCTATGTCTCTACTTGCTCCATCTTCTTAGATTCTCACCATGGTTTTAGATTTGGAAGCAACAGTCAAGAAATCAAATGATGTATTACATTAGACACTTCTGTTGCGAAAGACCTCTTTAATGTGTTAAAGACCTCTTTAATGTGTTAAATAACTAAGGTAGGTGCGCCTGACCCAAGCTATGGTATTTTCCATCGCCTCATATGCCTGTGAGAGCTGGGCAATGAATAAAGAAGATTGGAAAAGAGTCGATGTATTTGAATTATGGTGTTGGCAAAGAATACTGAAAATACCAAGGACTGCCAAAAGAACAAATAAATCTGTCTTGGAAGAAATACAGCTAGAATGCTCCTTAGAATCCAAGATAGCAAGACTTCGTCTCTTATACTTTGGACATGTTACCAGCAGGGACCAGTCCTTGAAGAAAAACATCATGCTTAGTAAAGTGGAGGGTCCGAGAAAAAGGAAGACCTCCCTCCCCCAATGATATGGGCTGAAACAGTGGCAGCAGCAATGGGCTCAAATGTAACAATAGTTGTGAGGAAGGCACAGGACTGGACAGTGTTTTGTTCTGTTGTGCATAGGCTCTCTATGAGTGGGAAGTGACTCAGTGGCATCCAACAACAACTGATAAATTGGTTTTGGTTTACCAATTCTGTAGAACTCTCAGTAATAAAACCATGAAAGTCACAGGCAAACTGGGACCAATCAGTCACCCTGTCGCTATACCAGCCATTTTCTCCCATGTTCCTCTTTGATGACAGCAGCTGAGAGGGGAGTGATTGCAGTCAGTGACTTTGTTTATTCTTGTTTCCAAAGGCAAATTGTGTTCAGTCTGTCCAATTTTTTTCTCTCTATGTCAATGAACTATTATGTGCAGCTTGAAAGAGATGTAGCTTTTCCTGAGAGGAAATTACAGAACGGTAATTGCCATGTTTCCGGTTCCTCCTGGAATAATCGGCAGGAAAGGGAATCTTACAGCTTAACCCTCGAAGTAATGTTGAAAGTTAAGCTGGAAAGAAAAGAGCAGGAGAGAACAAAGTGCCCCAAACAGAGTTTAGCATTTCCCCCAACTCAGCTACTCTTCCTGACCAACTCTTTCTCCTGACCAGTTACTCCTCTTAGCTCTTCTGCTGACATTGCAGCTACACTCCTTCTACTCCGTCCTTTGGGCCTTTGCCCATACCTCCTAGCTCAAATGTGTTCTCATCAATGTGTCTTGCATCTGACTGTGAATGGTTGCCCCTTTCATCAAAATATTCAAAAGAGAAACCCTGGAGAGACCCCCTTAACTCTTGCCTGCTTTCTCTCCTTCTGTTATTGAATTCTGTCTCATACACTTTCCAAATGTCTCTCACTCTTGTCATTTCGTCTCCATTTTCACAACCACCACCTTAGCCCAGGAAACCAGATCTGTAGTAGCCTTCCTGTCACACAGTCCTTCTGCCCCCTGCTTTGCCCTCAAATCCAGGCTCCACATTGCTGACAAGACATCCTTCTACTTGTCATTTGCTGCCCTTAAGATTTAGACGCTGAGATTGACTTGCAAGTGATCAAAATCTGACTTCTTCCATGACCTTTTCTCTGTTCTGTGCTATCAAAGCAATTCTTATTCAAAGCAACCCCACAGGACACAGCAGAACTGCCACATACAGTTTTCTTAGTTATAATCTTTATAGAAGCAACTCATCAGGAGCTGATGGGTGGGCTCAAACAGGCAACCTTTAAGTTAGTAGTCAAGCACTTAGTCTTTCAGTCAGTTCTTTTTAGATGTGCTCATGGAAAACAGAAGCTCACCCTGTCTGGGATTGCTCTATTGCTGGCAGTGATTCAGTGAATAGCCCTTATTCCTATCAGCTGGTATCCCCAATTTCAGTCTCTCTCCCTCCAATGCACCCTTCTCTGCTTCACAATGAAACTTCCCAAGGAGTGACTGCAGTGTAGGGGAAGCATCTTGATCTTACAGCTCAGAGCCTTTAGTAGATAGAATTCCAGCTCTGCCACTTTAAATCCACAGGACCTCATTTGCCTAATCTATGAAATGGAGCTACCCAATGAACATTCATTAAATTCCAGTCTTCCCTACTTCCTTAGTTCTCCTTGCCTGACTTAAGCACTAGGATCTGTCTGTCTGGTATCCTAAGCCCTCCCTGTCTCTACACTATCCAACAAGATCATATTTAGGGATCCAAACCAGGTTACTTGCAGCCCTCTGAACATCCACCACACTTTTTGCCTTTGACTCACCCCTCCTGCTGGAATCTTATTCATCTCCCCAGGTTCAATTCCTCAGTGAAACTTTTCTTAATTCTCATAACCAAAAGGAGTCTCTCCCTCCACTGAAAGACTATTTATAGCATATGACACCAAACACTAAGGATGTTCCTGTACTTGTCTATTAAATGATTAAGGTTCTTACTTTATTGTAATGACCCCACTCTGTTGATTCACAGAACATAGTATGTTGAATATAGTACCTGTTCAACAAAGGTTAATTAAATTCAAAGTACTCATTGTAAGTAAAGCATTGTCAGGGTCCATGATCTACATACTTAATTGTTGTTATTGACATTCAGGTGATTCTGATTTGTGGCAGAGTAGAACTGCCCCTGTAGGCTTTCCTAGGCTATAATATTTATAGGGACACATCACAAGGTCTTTGCTTCCATGGATCTTCTGGGTATGTTCAAACTGCCGACCTTTTACTTAACAGCTGAACACTTAACCACTGCATCACCAGGGCTCCATTGTTATTGTTGTTGTTAAGTGCTGTCAAATCGATTCCAACCCACCGCGACCCTGTATAGGATTTCTGAGAAGCTGTTGGTGGGTTTGAACCACTGACCTTGCTGTTCAAACGGACCTCGCCATCGAGCACATTGTTGTTGTTGTTAAGTGACATTGAGTCAGTTCCAACCCATGGTGACCCTGTATAGGGTTTCTGAGGAGCAGCTGGTGAGTTTGAACCACTGACCTTGCAGTTCAAACGGCTTTGCAGTCTGGTGCATTAACCCACAGTGCCACACCATTAGGAATTTATTAATTCATCTTTTAATTTATTAAGCATTTATAAAATGCTTTTAAGGTCCCAGGGAAATAAAATTTTAGACAGAGTTCAATCCTTGACTGATAGTTAAAATATAATATGGTAAGTGTATAACTGAAATCCAACATATGAGTATAAATACTTTATTATTGCTGATTACAGTGAAATGCCTTGAAAGATTCCTTTTCAGGGAACAATTAGTTCAATGGATTTATGGACCACATAAACATTAATTTCCATGACCCTAAGACCAGAAGAATTAGATGGTACCTTGATGCCGCTACCAACTGCTCTGAAAGGGATAACATTAGACAGGTCCTGGATAGAGTGGGAGACAATGTGGAACAAAATTACAAATCATAAAGGAGACCAGACTTGCTAGCCAGATAGAGACTCATGGGTCCCTGGAGAGTGTGGCCCTTAGTCACTCTTCAGGTCTGGAACTGAACTCACCCCTGTGGATGTATTTTCAGTCAAACAATAGAGAGGTCTACAAGAGGAACAATAACACTATGGAGATAACTACACTTTAGAATAATCCACCACTTGAGATCAAAAGGGTAGAATTTACCCAAGGACAAAGTTCAGAAAGGTTAGGAAAGAAAGAGGAATGGAAACAGGAAACACAGGGAGGAAGTGGGATGCGTGATGTTGCACTGAGGGCATTGCGATCCATGAGATAAAGTAAACTGTGCATGAATCGTTTAGTGTAAACTGATGATCTGTTCTGTAATGCTTTACCCAATTCATAATTAAAAGCATTTTTGAAATAAAAGATTCCATTTCCGTTTAATCTTTGTAAAATCCCACCGTTAAGATACATAAGCGCAGTCATATTCATTTGGGAAAAGGAACAAGGAATGAATACTTGGAACCCCCACAGGGCAGTTCACTCTGTCTTATAAACTTACTGTGAGTCAGAATCAACTCAGGGGCAATGGCTTTAGTTACTGCTTATTAGATGGCAAGGAATGTCTATGCAGTATTTCCCTGTCAGAACTGTGTGGTGCTATAAAGTAAGCACTGGACCACAAGGCCAGTTTGAACTGAAAGATCGATGATTCAAAACTCACCAGCTACTGAGGACAGAAACCCTATATAGGGTTGCTAGGAGTTGGAATTGACTGGATGACACTAACAACATTATCTTCATTTTATAGATGCAGAAACTTAAGCTAAGAGTCGTTTTATAACTTGTATTGTGGTTGTTATTAAATGCTGTCGAGTCAGTTTCAACTCATAGAGACCCTGTTTATTGTTTCCACAGACATGTTTGTTGGTTTGAACTGCTTACCTTGAGGCTAGCAGTCCAGTACCTATCCTACAGCACTACTAACTTGTGTTAAGTCCCACAATTAGATGTTCTGAGCCACTTTTTTAACCCCAGAACTCTCTGATATCAACTGGCCATGATATTAACTTTCCAGGCAACAATCAGACAGCCACCAGAGGGCCTATGGGTAGTCTATTATCTGGTGCAGATTCTAGGAACTTGAGCTATTGATCTGGAAGAAGGCTCCTGTGCCAGAAAACTTAGATATCAAATGAACTAGGGATATTTGGCCTGGAAAGTGCAAGACTTGGAGGGGTCATTCAACCAGGAAACGTGGTAAAATAGTTCAGGTGACATCTTACGCTCAGGTATAAGTAAGCACAAGTAAACCCATGCTTACTTTGTTAATTTGGTAATCCCACACTCCTATGCCAGAAGAAATCAAAATAACTAAGGAAAGAATGAGTATTTTGAAGCATGAACTCAAAGTATCCTTCCTAAAATCCTGTCTTTGAAAACTCTAGCTCTTTTGAGGCATACCCAGGGGCCTAATAAAGGAGTCAGAGCCCCTTCCTCGTCCAAGTTTCTAACCACTAACCTCAGCTTCCACTCAAGTCTTTCATTAGCACTGTGGAAACGTACAGAAATGTACGCATAGGATAATGAAGTCTGGAATACTGTCAAGAAGGATCCCATGCTGTGTTTGCTCAAGAATTTAGAAGGATAAAAAGAAGTTTAGAATTCGCAAGACTTTGTGGAAAGATTATGAAGATAGCTTTTTAAAAATAAAATGTAATAATTTCTAAAACAGATGTGGATTTGTTGGGGTTTTTTAAAACCTTAATATAGAAACAAATCATGTGATGTGAAAATACTTTCAAATTTTCATAGAAGAAAGTGAGGTGGTTAAAGAGCAGAATGTGCATTTTTCTATCTTTAGCCAATGACTTTGAAATTCCATTAGAAGTATGTTTTCTGTTGGGTGGATGGACAGAAAACTGGCAGGGACAGGGTTTCTTTTGAGATCACATAGGAAAGTGGTGAGGACTGTTTGTTATTGCAGCTGGTACTAACATCAACCCGCAACTTAGATATTCAAAAAATGTAGCTTCACTTTTTCATTTGTATTTTTTAGTTCTGTTACTTTGGTTCTACTATAGCTCTTCTTCTGCTAGAAAGAAACTTAATCTTAGTCTCTTCCGTGTTCTCCTCTTCCCTAAGAGTTATTATCTGCATAATAATGCCAAAGCACTGGGCATGTGCATGTGTGTATAAGAGAGAGAACATCTGAATGCCTGCCATTGTCTGTTCACGCTGACATTGACTTTGCTTAGCAAGATCCCTTCCTAACCAGTGGTGGGTGCTCTTGTACTCTCTTGGGTACACAGGAAACATTATGTGGCTTCCAATCCACACTGGGTATAAGAAAGCAACTCTGTGCTGCGAAAACTCTGTCTCAGACTGTGCCATTTGGGGGTTCATCAGGCTACTCCCCAGCTCTGTGCTATGCTGAGTTGCAGTTGGCTCTGGGATACTGTCAAAGGCTCTTCAGCCTACACAGACCACACAGCCCTTCTCACTTTCTTCCCTTCTGAGAGCTCACTTGGGAACATCTCTAGTCCCCTAACCTGCTCCCTGCAAGCCTACAAATCTATGTTGAGTTTCTCTTGACCCTTTGGGTTGCACCTTTAAAATTCCAGAGCCAGGAAAATACTACCTGACTGAAAGGAAGGGAGAGATCAAGAGGTAGCAAAAATACTGGGGAAAAAGACCAATACACATTGTTCAAAAATCTTACCCTCCTGTTGTTGTTAAGTATGTAGTACATAGAAAAACTGCCAGTGCTTTCACATTTTTACATATTTTTTTTAACATATACAATTACTTTCTAGGATTTATTGAAGTACATAATATAGACACATAACTGGAAAGCAAAATAGACGGAATGATAAAACGAAAGTAGCCATCTCGTGTCTCACTCTTTTTCAGTCCTAGATCAGTTCCGCAGAGCCAACCAATGTGACTTCTTTTAGTTGTTTTGTCTGATAATTAGGAGCTCTGGTGGCATAGTGGTTAAGTGCTCAGCTGCTAACAGGAAGGTGGGTAGTTCAAGCCTACCCCCTGCGCCACAGGAGAAAAATGTGGCAGTCTGCTTCCATAAAGACTGTTGTTATTAGGTGCCATCAAGTCAGTTCCAACTCCAACTGACTCTATTTGAAATGGAACGAAACACTACCCAATCCTGTGCTGTCCTCACAATCGTTGCTATATTTGATTGAGCTCATTGCTGCTTCAATTGTGTCAATCCATCTTGCTGAGGGTCTTCCTCTTTTTCACTGATCCTTTATTTTACCAAGCATGATACCCTTCTCCAGGGACTGGTCCATGCCGATAACATGTCAAATTTATAAACCCTATGGAGCAGTCTACTTGGTTTTATAAGGTTGCTAGAAATCCTGGTGTGGCGCTGAACTGCAAAATCAATTTGAACTGCAAGGTTGGTGGTTCAAGCTCACCAGCTACTCCTTGGAAACCCTATACAGGGTCGCTATGGGTCAGAACCGTGTCGACAGCACTTCACAACAACAACATGAGTCAAAATGAACTTAATGGCAATGAGCTTTTTCTTTGGCTTCTGATTATTGCTTGTATAGTTATAAATAGCATGCTTATACTGCAATTTCTTATTTGTCAGGTTTATACATCATTAACTTCATATTAAAGTAGATAAAGGAGCTCTGGTAGCATAGTGGTTACGAGTCAGACTGCTAACCTCAAGGTCAACAGTTCGAAACTACCAGTCGATTCAAGGGAGAAAGATGAGGTTTTCTGCTCCCACAAAGATTTACAGCCTTGGAAGCCCTATACAGGGTTGCTATGAGTTGGAACCGACTCCACGATACCCCACCCACCCTCACCCATAGTAGATGAGGACATAGCCCTCTTAACAGAACCACCACCCTCACTGCCATTCCACTAATCCTCCCAACGGAGTTATACTGTACTTTCCAAAAAAGTCAGTGTTTACATATTATGACTCTATTACATTATCCCTTCAGTCAACTGGCCTACCATGATTATACGAACTTCTTCATACAACTTCCTGTTTTTCTTGGAGTTAACACTTGATTCTTTGCTCCATTTTCATAGATTTCTATATATCTAGCCATTATTTTTTTTCTACATGTGGCATCAGATTTAACAACTATCCATTGTTTCAATGTTTTGAATAATCTGATGATCACTTCCTTGCTTTCCTGTGCTGAAGCCTCTGTTTCTAGAGTCCATTGTATTTCATTCTGTTGGTTCCTTTTATCGAACTTGTTAGCTCACTCTTCATTCTTACTAAATTTTAGTTAAAAGCACACAAACTTTAGCTTTAATGAAGACTTTCAGAAATACAGATGTTGAAGCAAAGTGCTAAAAAAAATTTCTGTTTTTCACTGAAAAGCAATTGCTGATTTGCCCCAGTTTTTAAGATGCCTGGCT
This sequence comes from Chrysochloris asiatica, assembly GCF_000296735.1. Taxonomy (NCBI): domain Eukaryota; kingdom Metazoa; phylum Chordata; class Mammalia; order Afrosoricida; family Chrysochloridae; genus Chrysochloris; species Chrysochloris asiatica. Next base: position 3,108,712 of record NW_006408519.1, read on the forward strand.
GGTGGCGCTTTGGATTAAGCTGCTACACCATGCTCAGCTCTGATCAGAAGCAGTAGCTGGATTCCAGGGATTAATTAAAAGGCTGAAAATTCTGTTGTTCATCTGCCAATTTCTCCATTTACATCTGAGTCAGCCTGGAGGTGCTAGTTTCAGTCTTTGTGCACACTTTCCTATTCTGGATCCAAATTGGAGAAAATAATGCTAGTTATAGTTATAGCAGCAGCGATGAAGATTGCAAATAAAACTCCTTTGGTACATGAAGTGTCAAAATCATTTATTATCATAACTAGTGGGTTGTCACGCATTAGTCATACATAAGTATTCAATCTATAATAATTTGTTCATTATTAGTTAATGAACCTTGACATTTAATGTTAAACTTAATATGTTGTTGTGTTATTAAGTGTCATTGACTCATAACGACTCTGCATAGGGTTTCTGAGGAGTGATTGGTGGGTTTGACCTTTCAGTTAGCAGTCTAGTGTTTATCCTACTTATTTTAAGCCATATCAGACCCCAAACCTTAGCAGAGATTTCCATCTTTGGCTGCATGTAATAATAATCTGGGGAATTTTAAGAAAAATACTTTAACATAATTAAACCCAATGTCAGATACTTTGATTTAGCTTGTTGGAATGGAGAACAAGGTGATTCCAATCTGAAGGTTGGATTGAGAGTCACTAGAGGAGAGGAAAGAACAAAGGCTTTGGAACTGGGCAGTCCAGGGTTCAAATCCCAAATCTACCACTTACTAGTTGTATGACTTTAGTTGTGCTACTTATTTTAAACCAAAAACTTCTCACCAGTCAAGAAGAAGATGGGCTGTTATCTTATGGGTTTGTTGTACTGTAGTGGTTTGCATGTTGTTGTGATACTAGAAGCTATGCTACAGTTATTTCAAATACCAGCAGCAGGGTGTCACATGGTAGACAGGTTTCAGCAGAACTTCCAGACTGAAACAGACTAGGAATAAGGAAACGGCAATCTGCTGCTGACAAATTAGCCCCTGAAATCCTCTGAATAGAAGTGGAACACTGTCTAATCTAGTGTGAGACGATGAACCCTATCAGGTTGGAAGGCATTCACACTATGACTGGGGACGAGCCACCCCTTAGAGTTCACTTCGATGATACAGATGCAGTAAAGTTTTGGGTCCTTCATTTACTGATGTGGCACGACTCAAAATAAAAAGAAACAGCTGAAAAAAAAAAAATGAATCTAGGAAAATTGGAAGTCATCAAGAAAAAAAATAGAATGCATAAATACTAATATCCTGGACATTACTGAGCTGAAATTGATTAGTATTGGCCATTTTGAATCAGGCAGTCATCTGGTCTTCTATGCCAGGACTGACAAGTTGAAGAGGGATGGCATTTCATTCATAATAAAAAAGAATATTTTAAGATCGATCCTACAGTACTATATTAACAGTGACAGGACAATATCCATACAACTAAGAAGGCTGAGGAATACTGGTGACACCGTAGGATAGATAAGCAGTGGTGTGCTAACCACAAGATCAGTAGCTCGAAGCCACGAACTACTCCAAAGGAGAAAGATGAGGCTTTCTGCTCCTGGAAAGATTTACTGTCTTTATAAGTCAAAAGTGACTCAAGGGCACCTAACAACAAGAACAACAGCAAGACTAGTAAACACGACTTATGATTCAAATGTGTGCACAAACCACTAAGGTCAAAGATGAAAAACTTGAAAATGTTAACCAGTTCTGCAATCTGAAATTGATCAAACATGCACTTAAAATGCATTGATGATTACTGGTGATTGGAAAGCAAAAGCTGGAAACAAAGGAGGAGGATCACTATCTGGAAAAATATGATTTTAGTGACAGAAATAGCAACAGAGATCATATGATAGAATTTTGCAAGAACAACTTACTCATTGGGAATACATTTTTTTCAACAATATTAATGGTGACTATATACATGAACCTCACCAGATGGAAAACAGAAACCAAATCAACTGTACCTGTGGAAAGAGACAATGAAGACACTCAATATGATCAGTTAGAGCAAAGCCAGGGGCCAACTGCAGAATAGACCACCAATTCCTCATATACAAGTTTAAGTTGACTAATTTCACTTATCATAATGTCCTCCAGGTTCATTCATGTTATGATGTGTTTCAAAGATTCATCATTATTCTTCAATGTTATGTAGTCTTCCAGTGTGTGTATATGCCAAAGTTTGTTTACCCATTCTTCCACTGATGAGCATTTAGACTGTCTATATCTTTTTGCTATTAAGAATAGTGCTGCAATCTATCTGCCAGTGTTGTATATATACCTAGTAGAGGGATTGCTAGGTCATATAGTATTGCTATTTCCAATTTTTTGTGGAAACATCATATCATTTCCAACAGTGCACCATTTTACAGTCCCACCAGCAATGTAGAAGGGTCCCCAGTCTCTCTACACCCTAGCTAGAATTTGTTGTTTTCTGTTATTTGTTTTAATTTTGCTATTAATGCTGAGGTGAGATGATATCTCATTGTTTTGGTTTCAATCTCTCAAATGGCTAATGATCGTGAATATTTCCTCACATTTGTTTGTTGGCTGTTGACCTGATATGATACTTTGAAAAAATCAAATCTTTTGACACCATCCTATAAAATCTATATTTTAAACTAAACGTGTAACAACTTTTCCTGAGGTGTTCTCAGATGTCAGAAATTAATTGATGTTTCTGTTCTATGCCATTTTTTATTGACTTGTTCACAAATGATGACTATCTGTGGAAAATGTACAACTTTAAAGAACACAGTAATATATGAAAATACCCAACTTGACCAATAGAACAAGGTCAGAACTTTTTTTTTTTTTATTTTGGCTAAAGATAATATATCTAATATGAACCACCCATTCCTTCAAGGTCAGTGTTTCAAACCCACCAGATAGTGCAAGGGAGAAAGAGGAGGCTATCTGCTCTTGTACGGGTTTACCATATCAGAAACCCTACTTAGAGCCATTATAAGTCAGAATAGACTTGATGGAAGTTCGTTTGGTTTTGGTTTGGTTATTCCTTCAAAACTCTACCTAAAAATAGGCTGGAATTGCTCTCTCAGGCTATTTCTTCTTGAAATGAAAACTGTGAAGAAAGATGATGTCTCCCAGGGCATCAGTAAATAACAAAAGCCCAAGTGCAAGAGCAGGAACCATGTTTTATGTTAATGTCTTTGATAGTTCAATGTGACTTTCTGTAGTTATAAACCTGAATGCCAGAAAAAGAGTGGGTTAGGAGAGCAAAGATGGATTATTCAGAAGGAAGGTAAACACACGCTTAAGGCATCAACAAAACAGGGACACTAGTTATCCCAAGCAAAAACTCATAAGAATGTGCCTGCTGGAAAGTGAACGCAAGGTCATGAGGGCAACCACGTTCCAAGTTGTTTAAGTTCTGCGGCCTACTCTGGTAGCGTAGTGGTTACGAGTGGAGCTGCCAACCTCAAGGTCAGCAGTTCAAAACTACCAGTGGTTCCGCAGGAGAAAGATGAGGTGTTCTGCTCCTGTAAAGATTTATAGCCTCGGAAACCCTGTACAGGGTCACTATGAGTCAGAGCCGATGCCATGATACTTAACAACAACACCCACTTCAACAGCTTTGTTGGCATCTGTCACCTATGGTCCCTTCCCATGTAATTGGAACTTCTTATCTGGATTGCTCTCCTGGGAGTATACCATTCCTTGCTAATAAACAAGAGATGGGGGTGGGCTGTTGAGTCTAACTCTTGCTACATACACCCAGTATGCAATATGAGTGACTATTTGGCAAGTTCGAGTTATTATTGTCACATTTCAAAAGAAGTTACATCACGGACAGCTAAGACACACACAAAAACACACATATCAGGGGGCTTCAGAAAGACTATGGGAAAATGTAATAAAAGATCAAGGGATTTCTCCATGACCTTTTGTATGTCTACATGTTTGTATATATAACTCACATATTCCATTTGAATGTATGAGTAAGCAGAGGAGGGGCACCACACATTATCAGTGTTTGGGTCCCTCACACACCTTAATCTGGTCCAATTTTTGTTGTTGTTGTTGTTTAGGTGCCATTGAGTTGGCATTGACTCATAGCGACCCTATGCACAACAGAACAAAAGGCTGCCTGGTCCTGGGCCACCTTCACAATTGTTGCCACGCTTGAGCCCATTGATGCTGCCACTTGGCCAATCCATCTCGTTGGGGGGTTTCCTCTTTTTCTCTGACCCTCCACCTTACCAAACATGATATCCTTCTCCAGGTCCCTCCTGATAATATGTCCAGAGTATGAGAGACAAAATTTGACCATCCTGACCTCCAAGGAGCACTCTGGGTGCACTTCTTCCAACACAGATCTGTTTGTTCTTTTGGCAGACCTTGGTACTTTTAATATTCTCCTCCAACACCATAACTCAAAAGCATCAATTCTTCTACGGTCTTCCTTATTCATTGTCCAGCTTTTGCATGCATATGAGGGTATTGAAAAAACCATGGCTTGGATCATGTGCACCTTAGTCCTCAAGCTGACATCTTTGCTCTTCAACACTTTAAAAAGGGCTTGCGCAGCAGATTTGCCTAATGCATAATAATACATCATTTGATTTCTTCACTGCTGCTTCCATGAGTGTTGATAGTTGATCCAAGAAGAATGAAGTCCTTGACAACTTTAATTTTTTCTCTGTTGATAAGAATATATGGTTTCATTCACTGGTACAGTGGTGAGGATTTTTGTGTTCTTTACATTGAGATGCAATTCATACCAAAGACTGTGGTCTTTGGTCTTCATCAGTAAGTATTTTAAGTCCTCTTCACTTTCAGCAAGCAAGGTTGTATCATCTGCATATCACAGGTTGTTAATGAGTCTGCCTCCAATCCTGATACTATGTTTTTCTTCATATAAACCAGCTTCTCGGATTATTTGCTCAGCATACAGATTGAATAAGTATAGGAGAGAGAAATGGAAAGAGAAAGCATTCAGATGCTTGGGATAAAGTGAGTTATGTGCAACATGGTCCAGCTGATCGTGTTTGTAATAAACTTATAGAAACTGTTGGAAATCAGTTGAGCTGAGGTAAGCAGTTCGGTGATTCTGGGTCAGATCTTTTTCCTTTTGTAGTAAAGAATGGGCAGCTTGCCTAGCACAGGAAAGGACTTATTGTGGTGTTGCTTTACTGCCTCATTTTTAAGGATATAGAGATTAGATACTGCAATGAAAAAAAAATTATGTAGGGATCTTAGAATGAGTCTTGGTGCCACAGTAATTAAGTGATTGGCTGCTAACCAAACAGTTAGCTCAAACCCATAGCTTCTCTGGAGAGAAAGATGTGGGAGTCAGTGCCATAAAGATTAACAGTCTTTGAAACCCTGTGGGACAGTTCTACTCTGTCTTAGAGTATCATTGTGAGTCAGAACCGACTAAACAGCAATGGATTTGGTTTGGGTTTAGGGAACTTGGATTATCTAATCTAGATGGTCTCTTGGCAGAGCAAGGATAAACCCATAGGAAATAAATCTCAAAAAAAATTTAAAGAAAATGAATTTAAAATATTCTATAAAAGTCATGTATCTGTAGGTATATATATATATATATATATATATATATATATGCCAATTTGTCATACTGTGGTGGCTTGTGTGTTGATGTGATTCTGGAAGCTATGCCATGGGTATTTCATATGCCAGCATGGTCATGCATGATAGACAGTTTTCAGCTGAGCTTCCAGACGAAGATAGACTTGGAAGGAGGACAGATGGACTACTTCTGAATATTTACTCACTGAAAACTTTATGAATAGCAGTAGAACACTGTCAGATAGCACCAGATTATTGAGTACTGAATTATGATGAAGAGCACCAAAATATTGTCAGATATAGTGCTGGAAGATGAGCTTCTCAGGCTGTAAGGCACTCAAATGCGACTGGGGAAGAGCTTCTTCCTCATAGTAGAGCTGATTATGATGATGTGAATGAAGTAAAGTCTTCAGGACCTTCATTTGTTGATAGGGCACAACTCAAAATGAAGAGAAACAGCTCTAAACATGCATTAATAATCAGAACATGAAGTGTACAAAGTATGAATCTAGAAAAATTGGAAATTGTTAAAAATGAAATGGAACACATAAACGTCAATATCTTAGGCATGAGTGAGCTGAAATGAACTGATAATGGCCATTTTGATTCTGACGATGAAGAAGTCATTGGTCTTGCAAAATTCTATCATGAAATCTCCAGCATCGTTTCTATCACTAAGACCATATTTTCCAACTACTGATCCTTCCTCTTTGTTTCCAATCTTTGCATTCTAATCGCAAGTAATTATCAATACATTTGGATTACATGTTTAATCAATATCAAACCGAAAAAATTGGTAAAATTATTTAATTTCCTTATCACTGGTTTTAATGGTCGGTGTGTACATTTGAAGTTAACAGGTTACAATACAGGAAAAGAAATTGCTCAGGGCAAAATTGTTTCAGTTAGCTGCTGATACTTGCCTACAGGACACACCACTCCACCATAAGCCTCAGCGTGAAAACACTTGACTCTGGATCTGTAGGTTAACAACCCTAGCTCCACCATTTAAGTGCCTAGAGGCACCCCACTCATGCTCAAAGGAACTCAGCCTTACTTGCTCTCAGGGCTGGGAAGCCCATTGTTCTGTCTCAAGCTCTGATTCCAGGTTTTGCTGCTGCTTTTCCTTTGCCCCTCATCCAGTGTCACAAGTTCCTATCTCTGGGTCGAAAAGAGAGGTTCAATGCGCAGGGATCCCTGGATTGAAGACATGGTCCACTACTAGTTCTTTCTGTTTGATGGTACATATCCCTTCCGGTGCATGAGATGGCTCATTTTTTACCCAAGTTTCAAGTTTTTACAATTACAGTGAATTCTGTTAACATCCACAATTAGATCACGTCTTCCTATCAGTATCTTCTCCCATCTTCTCTTTCCAAGACCCATTAGGAAAAGAGTCTTTTGGTGGGAACTACAAAGACTAAGGCTAGAAGACACATTAAACAATTCATTACGACATAACAGATCATTCTTTTTAAACTATGTGCTACAGAATTCAGAGATTATTGATAGATGAACCTAAGAAAAAGGGTTTCTATGGTAAAATGAGTTCTGGAAACACTGTAACATGTATCCTTCTTCTTGGACAACCATACACAAAATTTCATAGAAATCTCACAGCAACAGAACTTACTTGACTTTGATTAGTTCAGCAGGTTCCACACTATTTGAGAATGTAACAAATTTTTTTTTTTTTTTTAACGACTCTCCTATTGATAACCTTCAAAACATTGTTCCCTAGAATACCAATTTTGGAAGTCACTCACTGAAGTTTAGTTGTTTTATTTCCTCAACTTTGATATACGGTAAAAGAAAAGTGAGTCATGTACAATCTGTAAATATTACTAAGGATTCCTATAAAGTCTCAAATGATACATTTCTCTTAGATTTTGGTGCCCAAACAAAATACATACCTTCTGAGGAAGTTGTCTGCTTCCTTTTTTTCCTCACAATGAGAATTATGTGACTTACTGGGCCTGTCCTGATTTGGCATTGAAGAAGCTCAGAGACAAATGGGAAACAATTATTGCCTCAGGTTTCTGGGTTATACAGATTCATGTGTTTTTCCACCTGGTCTTTCCTCTTTATTTTCCTTGGTCCTCATTTTGGATTAGAGTTGTATTCTGTGTTATCGTGTATGTTTTTTGTGAATGGTTCTATATTCCTTGGGAAATGGGGTGAATACATAAATTAGTTAAACAAAGTTAAGACTGTCTTTCTTGTTTGATGTGCCATATGTTTGATGTACCTGGTCAAAAACTCAATTTTTAAAAAGTTGATAATATAAAACTTGGGCTTATGATTTTGAATATATAGTAAAAGGATAGGAGTAGATTTTCAAAGGGGGAAATATATTCCTGGAGGAATTTAACTTTTACCAGAATTGATTCTACTTCTCTGGATTGCCTAGCTAAATCAATATGTCTATATCCTTGAATTAGGTAATGAAATCAATTGCAATATTGAAGGAAAAAAATTATGAGGCAAGAAGCATCAAAAGAAGATGGAAGACATACACAGAGTAACTGTACCAAAAACAATTCGTTGACATTCAACTATTTCATAAGGTAGCATATAATCAAGAGCCAATGATATTGACGGTAGAAATCTAATGTGTACTAAAGACATTGGTGAAAACAGGAATTGACAAAATGCCAACTGAAATGTTTTAACAAAATGATGTATTTTAACAAAATGTTTTAACAAAATGATGTGCTGAAGGTGTTTACTCGTTATGCCAAGAAATTTGAAAGACAGCTACTGGGTCAACCAACTGAAAGAGATCAATATCTGTGCTCATTCCAAAGAGAAGTGATCCAACAAAGTGCAGAAATTATTGAGCGATATCATTGATATATCATACAAGTAAATCTTTCCTGAAGATGATTAAAAAACATCTGCAGCACTGCACAAATAAGAATCTTGCAGAAATCCAAGCTGGAGTTACAAGAGGACATGGAATATTATTACTGATATTAGATGGGTCTTGGCTGAAAGCAGAGAATACAAGAAAGAATGCCAGAAAGATGTTTTATTGACTACATAAAGACATTCAACTGTGTGGATCACAACAAATTCTGAATAACTTTGCAAAGTAAGGGGATTCTATAACACTTTTGCCAAGAGGTAGTCATTTGGACAGAACAAGGGATACTATGTGATTTAAATCAAGAAAAGTGTTCATCAGGGTTGTAACTTTTCACCATACTTATTCAGTCTGCATGCTGAGCCAAATAAGTGGAGAAGCTGGACTATATGAAGAAGAATGTGGCATCAGAATTGGAGGAAGATTAACCACCTGCAACGTGCAGATGATACAGCCTTGCTTCCTGAAAGAGAAGAGGACTTGAAGCAATTACTGAGGAAGATTGAAGGCACAGCCTTTAGTATGGATTACACCTCAATATAGGAGCTCTGGTAGCGTAGTGCCTATGAGTTAGGCTGCTAATCTCATGGTAAGTAGTTTGAAACTACCAGCAGTTCCATTGGAGAGAGATGATTTTTTTGCTCCTGTAAAGATTTACAGCCTTGGAAACCCTATATAGGGTTGCTATAGAGTTTACTAAAGTTGTAAACAGAGAGGAACAATGATTCATGAAGTTGATGACTTGTATCATTCATTGAAGGAACAACCTACCAAGCCCCCGATCAATAAGTAAATGTTAAAGACATTCCATACGAGATATTCAAATACTTAAGCTACAGATGCTGACTCCTACCTCTGTTGAGGGGGAAATTTTCAGGTGTTGAGTAGGGGCTGGGAGAGGCAGTTTAGAATGTATTATTTGCAGCTTCTGTTTTAAAACAAACTGGTATAGAGTTGCCTTCAGACACCATCAGATTGAGTGATAATATTTTATGTCTCTGTAAGGCTTTTGTGATGTTGCTATTGTCAACTGCCATCAAGTCAGTTCCAACTCAAAGCCACCCTGTATAGAGTTTCTGAGGAGGGGCTGGTGGGATCTTAGGCATGGTGATTGCTTTGATATAGATCACGTGTGAGGATATGAAGTTTTGAAACATAACGTTTGCTTCTTTCTATCCTTTCCTGGTGTAACACTATAGGATAAGCACCAGACTGCTATCCAAAAGGTCAGTAGTTCAAACCTACCAGCTGCCTCTTGGAAACCCACTACAGGGTTACTATGAATCAGAACTGACTTGCTGGCACTTAACAACAACAACAACAACATACTTTCACACAACAAGCTGTCATCTTCATGGCTTTCAGGAAAGGGCTGTAACAATAGAAATGCAAAAGAAAGAAGGGAGGCTATGGAGGAGTTTGATTTTCATTTTTCAGTTTCAATGTAGACCTTTGAAACTCATGACAGATAGAAGAGCTTGAGAGAAAAGAACTTTCCAGAACAAAGGCCAAAGCTTTTGTTCTAGTTAATAAAGATGTATATGACAGAAAACTGGGACAAGGGGGAGGAGGAAGGAAAAGGCTTAGCTTATTTCTCGTTCTTGTAAAAGAAGTCTGATGTATAGTCCAGAGTTGCTATGGTCATCAGAGGCCAAGGCTCCACCTATAGTTCAGTTTGCTCCTAATACTGACTTACATCTTCAAGATTTCCTCCTGGTACAAGATGGTTGCTAGAGCTCCAACCATTGTATTCACACTTGAGGCAATAGAATCTGGGGGGGTGGAGCGGGGGGAAGAGTATCCCTTTCCATTAAGTCAGGTCTCTTATACCTCCATTTCAGAAGTCTCATACAACACTTTTTTTTAGTTCTCATCCACCAGAATTTAGTCACATGGCCATGTCTGATTTCAAAGGTAGCCGAAAAAATACCATATTTTACTAGAGCATTCTGTTGACCTAAATACAATTAGCACTCTGTCATGAAAGTAGAAAAGGAGGCTGAATATGTTGCTGTTGTTGTTAGGTGCCACCGAGTTGGTACCCATTCATAGCGAACCTATGCACAACAGAGCGAAACACTGCCCGGTCCTGGGCCAACCTCACAATTGTTGCCATGCTTGAGCCCATTGATGCTGCCACTTTGCCAATCCATCTCGCTGGGGGTCTTCCTCTTTATCTCTGACCTCCACCTTACCAAACATGATGTCCTTCTCTATCGACTGACAATATGTCCAAAGTACGAGAGACGAAGTTTGGCCATCCTGGCCTCCAAGGAGCACTCTGGCTGCACTTCTTCCAACACAGATCTGTTGGTTCTTTTGGCAGCCCATGACAGTTTCAATATTCTCCTCTAACACCATAACTCAAAAGCATCAATTCTTCTATGGTCTTCCTCATTCACTGTCTAGCTTTTGCATGCATGTGAGGTTATTGAAAATACCATGGCTTGGGTCAGGTGTACCTTAGTCTTCAAGCTGACATCTTTGCTCTTCAACACTTTAAAAAGGGTTTGTGCAGCAGATTTGCCTAATGCAATACATCATTTGATTTCTCCACTGCTGCTTCCATGACTATTGATGGTTGTCCAAGAAGAATGAAGTCCTTGACAACTTTAATCTTTTCTCCATTGATAAGAATGTTGTTTCATTCACTGGCCTAGTGGTGAGGATTTTTGTTTTCTTTACATTGAGCTGCAATCCATACTGAAGGCTGTGGTCTTTGATCTTCATCAGTAAGTATTTTAAGTCCTCTTCACTTTCAGCAAGCAAGGTTGTATCATCTGCATATCACAGGTTGTTAATGAGTCTTCCTCCAATCCTGATGCCACGTTTTCCTTCATAGAACCCAGCTTCTTAGATTATTTGCTCAGCATACAGGTTGAATAAGTATGGTGAAAGAATACAACCTTGTCGTACTCCTTTCTTAATTTTAAATGATTCAGTGTTTGCATGTTCTGTTTGAACAACTGCATCTTGGTCCAGGTGCAGATTCCTCATGAGCACAATTAAGTGTTCTGGAATACTCATACTTCACAATGTTGTCCATAGCTTGTCATGATCTACACAATCAAAAGTTTTTGCACAGTCAATAAAGCACAGGTAAACATCTTTACAGTGTTTCTCTGGTATTCATAAGGTCTTCCGTGACTAAATATTCGGAAGTAGTTCATCTCTCCTTCTTCTTAGTCTCATCTGGAAGCTCATCTGAATCCTGTCCACTGTGGGTGACCCTGCTGGTATTTAAAATACCCATGGCATAACTTCCAGAATCACAGCAACTCACAAGCCCCCATAGTACAACAAACTGACAGGCAAGCTGTGGTCAGTACTCAAGGCATAAATTTTATACTATAAATATGTCATTGTTGTTGTTAAGTGCCATCGAGTTGGTTCTGACTCATAGCAACCCTACATGGGGTTTCCGAGGGGCAGCTGGTGGATTTGAACTGCTGACCTTTTGGTTCACAATCCATTGCTGATTATGAAAGAGCAAGTTTTCTCACACCAGATTAGATCAGCATTATTTGTACTGGGGTATAAGGGCAGCAACAGAAAGGAGCCTATGAGCAAATAATTGTAAATATAGTAAGTTCCTGAGCAAGTCCTTGTGCCCTAAGATTCATCATTCAACCCTCATGAGAGGTATGAGAAATTTCAGATGAATTTAAGGATCCCAAATTAGAGATGTCTATGCCTTGTTCCTTGGCTCACAGCATTTCCAGACTTCATGTTAGATCTTTAATAGACATGGCAACCTGGCATGCCTGAGATTTTCTATGCCCCAGAACAGCGTGAGTGAGTATCCAAAATGTATGTCCTTAAGTCCTTCCTACTCTGCTAGAGGAGCTTGTTGTTGTGTGTCATCGAGTCAGTTCTGACTCATAGTGACCCTGTATAGGGTTTCCGAGGTACAGCTGGTGAGCTTGAACCACCGACTTTGTGATTCAAACAACTTTGCAGTCCAGTGTATTATCCCATAGCGCCACAATGTTTTGATTCCTACTTCACCCCACTGAAGAGGGGAGGCTTCCTGTCCTAGGGTTACGGGGATGACTGAACTCACAACATCTGACACTGGAAAGATGAATCAACAGCAGTTAATTAATCAAATATACTTACGTCGGGGAGGACACTGCACACCATGTAGGACCACATGGACTTGGAGAAGAATGAATAGCCAGGGGCTGTGGGAGGCAGCCTTCATAGTGTTAAGAGGGCAGGGTGCCCTCAGTTCCTACATGAGGATGGCATTGGTTTGTTTGAATAATTCTATGGACTGCCAAGGAATCAAAACCCACTACTCAGGGACGGGCAGGAACTGTGTATGGTTCATTTAAAAGGAGATTATTTGGTTAGGATGCCATATGTGCAGGAGCAGAGAGAGCAAGGGAACTTGGGACTAGGCCATTTAAATCCTCCTGGTTTTAGACAAGCAGCAGCACATAACATTAATTTTAGACCTGAAACCACACAGGAGGCCAAAAGACCTGACTATACTTTGAGATCGAGATGACAAGTGTGCAGGGTGACCCTCCTGGACTAACTAAGTTCAGAAGGAGAATCAAGATGTTCTAGAAATCTCCTATGGGGAAGATGAACATCTCAGTAGATGTCAGCAAGGACTGAGGCTTCCCTCTCCTCCTGTGCTGGGGCTCTGTGGAAACTTCCCAGAGCTTAGACTCAAAGAATTATCCAAAGACTAGAAGCTGGTCAAATCCTGACATGACTGAAAAAAAATCTGATTGGAGTGAGAAAACGGATTTGGCAGAGGTTTTCTTAGAATGGATAGGAGTTATGCTGCTGGGAAAAACAGGGGTTTATGATTAAAATTAAGTTTAGTTACAGAAAAAAAAGATGTTTTTGCACAACTGGGTTATATGATCAGTAAAACTTCATCTGTAACATATGAGTTTTCAGTCTGTCATATCCTACTTTTGAAAGTCATTTAGCTCATAGCATCTTGGCACCTCTTTCTTCAGTGAGGTATAAAAAATAGCAACAAATGAGCATTTTGCTGTTACACCTAAAGTTATCTGGATTGACTAGAACCTCGTGACACAGTGCTTCAGTAATACTGCTGTCCATACCTATGACTCACAAATATCACTGCTCTCCTTCCTCACCATCTTCAAGTATCTACACAAGTAGCCTAAGACTGTATTTCCCAATTTAACTGCATCTAAGGTGACCAATTCATCCTGGTTTTCCTGGGACAATCTAAGTATTTTACCAACAAATGTCCTGGAATACTTTCAGTACTGACAAACCAGGATAGTTGGTCACGCACACTGAGTCAGAACTACCTAGAGAACTTGTTAAAACACAGTTCTAGGATCCGCCCCCCAGATCTTCTAATGCATTTGAATTATGGTGTTGGTGAAGAATACTAAAAGTACCATGGACTGCCAGAAGAACAAGCAAATCTGTTTTGGAAGACGTACAGTCAGAATGTTCCTTAGAAGCAAGGATGGCAAGATTTTGTCTCTCATACTTTGGGCATGTTATCAAGAAGGACCAGTCTCTGGAAGAGGACATCATGCCTGATAAAGTGGAAGGTCAGTGAAAAAGAGTAAGCACCCCCGATGAGATGGCTTGGCCCAGTGGACTCAGACATAGCAGCAGTTATGAGGAGAGTGCAGGACTGGGCAGTGCTTTGTTCCATTGTACATTGGGTTGGAACTGGCTGGACAGCAGCAGCAACAGGATAGGCGCTTGTTATAAATGCAAAAGAAGATTTTGTATTTATAACAATCTCTGAAGGGATGTGATACTGCTGATCTAAAGAGATAGGTCACAGTTTTAGTCCAACATTAAATATATGACTTAGCATAATTACTTATTATGTTAATCAATAACAAATGTGTGGCAATACTTTAACAAAGATCTCAATTTTTTAATGTCTTGGGCTTCTTTTATAGAAGCCAGAGGCTTTATTAGAGATCATCTTAGTAATTATCTTAGGCTAGAATCTGTCCCACTAGCCCTTTCAAAAATTCTAGAAGCACCTAACTTTTTATATGACATCCCTTTCTGCTACAACCAGCAAAATATTGTCCTATTATCTCTAACTGGATCCTGCCTGATACATTATGGGACACTGGTCTACAGGATTTAAGAAACTAGAAGAAAGGGGAAAAGGGCTTGTGCACATTTCAGTGGGTAAGGGAGAAGGAAAAGCAGAGACTGGTTATGAGTGTGAAGGCCTGTGGAGGCAAAGCTTCCCTTCCACTGCTCTGCAGTTGACAAGGGAACCACTTTCAAGCATGGCTGTAGAAAATGAAATCAATACATTCCCCAACAGTGAGTAGACTCAGCAGAGAACGATCGCATCCCTCCTCCCAATCAGGACTATAAGGCTGACTCTAACTCTGTCAACAAAATCAGCATCTGTGTCTCCAACAGATGGAACGGAACAGGCTAGAAGCCAGTGGTGATCTTTCTGTGATCTAAGTAGTCTCCCTACAATACAAATATCTTATCCTAGAAAATGACACATGAGAACACAACTGGGCGCAGTCAGACCACCTGAGCTGAGAGAAAACTGCTAGTGGGAGAAACCAAGGTGCTGGCATCCTTCGAGTTTCTAATACCATCTAGAAGAAAAGAGTCTCCAGATTCTCACACATCCCCAAAGAAATCAAGGTCAAAGTCATTTCTCTTGAATTTTTTGTTAAGCCTTTAAAAACAAACTCACTATGTAAGGTAGAGAGGTAAACAGAGATGGTAAGCGTACTCTCTACTACACGGTTGCTAATCAGACATGGAGGGGGCAATGAAAACCATGAAACCTCAACAAAGACCATCCTTGACATTAACTCGAACAGGACAATTAGATGCCTGCAAATGGATTCTGTGTGTGTGAGAAAACCACCATTAAAGAGTGGGATCTATATATGTTTATATATCCTACAAATATATAAGAGTTTGAAAGAGGGCTCTATATAAGAGTATGGACTTTTTTGAAAACACAACTATGAATGTGATGTAGCATACATCGGTCAAAATAATGAAAACTTCCAAGATATTATCAAACATCTTAAGGTAATGAGTTTATGGATATGTAGGCTCAGTACCATAGTCTCAGGGGAAACCATAGTCAATTGGCATAACGTAGTCCACAAAGACAATGTTCCACATCCTGCTTATATGTGTAGTATCTGGGATCTTGAAAGCTCATGAGCTGCTGCTGTCTAAGGCGCAGCTATTGGTCTCTACATGTGTGGAAGAAAGAAGAGTGATAAGAATTGAAGATGCTTGGAATCAATTAGTCCAATGGACTAATGGAACATGTGAACATCAGTCTCCACAACTCTGTAACCAGAATTAAACGGTGCCCAGCTACCACTACCAACTGCTCTGAAAGGAATCACATTAGGGGGTCCTGGATAGAGTGGGAGAAAATGTGGAACAAAACGCAAAATTATGTAATTAAAAAAAAAAAAAAACAGACCTGGTTTACTGGTCAGAAAGAGACTAGGGGAACTTGAGACTATGGCCCTCAACTACCCCTCAAGCCAATTTTCAGCGAAGCAGTACATAGGCTTATAGTGGAGAACAACTCTAGTGGAGTGTGCTCACTACAAAATGGTCAATCATTCAAACTCAAAAGGACAACATTTTCCTAAGGACAAAGGTGAGAAGAGATAGGAAGGTGCATGGAATGTAAAGAGGAATCACATGCAGGAGGTGGAATAACTGTTGTTGTATGGAGTGGATTGTAATCATTGAGAAGAAGAAAAGTGTATGGCTTGTTGAATGTAAAGATGATGATCTTGTCTGTAAACCTTCACTCAATTCACAATAAAATGCTTTAAAACAAAAGAAAACCAGCATTAGTTATTAAAGCTAATCTTTCTCTGAGGAAGAAGCACTTCAAGGACTCAGGAAACCTACTCATATTTTAAAGACACCATTCAATCCAAAACATAGCTTTTCCCCATTTCAGAACTACCTCCCAAACTGTTCCCCTATCACTGTCCCGGTCACAATTTGTCATTGGTGCCAGTCCCCAGTTCCCATGGAGCGGTTAGTAGTTAACAAGGGCTAGGAGAATGGGAAATGAGCAGCAACTACTAATGGGTATGGGGTTTCTTTTTGGGGTGATGAAAATATTCTGGAATTAAGTAGTGGTGATAGTTGTACAACTTTGTAAGTATACTAAAATCCACTGAATTGTATACTTTAAAAGGGTGAATTTTATGATACATAAATTAAATCTCAATTAATAAAAATTATATTGGATGAGGAGTTAGTAATTATGTGCCTTACCCCATCTTCAGCTGTTTTTACTGAGAAAGTCTATAGCAATGTACCATATAGTCTCCAAGCTGCCTGAAGTCCTACTATTACCAGTTCTTCCCTTATATCAGGTATTGCCCTATCCCTGGGTCCTCTTTTAAAGCATATATCAGTGACTTCCACTTAGCACATGGCATCTGTAACTTCTTCACATAAACTTTCAGTCTCCAGAGACTGGGAAAAGAATGAGAGACCAACTTTTCTTGACTCCTGACTCTGTTTGGGAGGGGAGGAAGAAGAGCTATATCTGCCTGGGGCCTTATTTTCAAATAAGGTTGTGTCCTTAAAAAAAAAAAAGAGTTTTAACCCCCATGGCACCTACTGTAGTTGGGCCAACACCCCTCCTTCAATCTCTGCACTCTTCCCTCAGCTTACACTTATGGCTATGTGAGTGAGTCTGAACAACTAGCTAAAAAAGGGAGGAAAAAGCTGAAGCTTGATTTTACAGATGGGTTAGGTCAATATGTATCTGCAAGCTGAAAATGGACATTGGCTTCCCTTCAGTTTCAAGGGATGGCCATAAAAGACAATGTCAAAGGAAAATTCTCTCAATGGACAGAACTTCAAGTGTACCTGGTAATCCATTCTGTGTGATAAAAGGAATGACTTAAAATTAAGATATTTATGGGGTCATGAGCATCAAATAGGCAGGTAGGTTAAGTGTTTTAATGAAATAAGATTGGAAGAGGGGGATGAGAAGGTCAAAGGAGAGTGTATGATGGACAGATGGACATTTGGCACAAAGCATGGGAATTTTTGTATCACACAGTAACATTCACCCCAGAGGGTGTCCATCCCAGAAGACGCTATCAATAAAGTAGACAAAATGAAGGGGGCAGGGGGGAAGAGTTTTGACTTTTCTAAGTATTGTCTTAGAAAAATACATATTGTCTCATATGCATGCGAAAGCTGGACAGTGAATAAGGAAGACCATAGAAGAATTGATGCTTTTGAGTTATGGTGTTGGACGAGAATATTGACAGTACCATGGGCTGCCAAAAGAACCAACAGTTCTGTGTTGGAAGAAGTACAGCCAGAGTGCTCCTTGGAGGCCACAATGGCCAAACTTCGTCTCTCATACTTCGGACATATTGTCAGGAGGGACCAGTCGCTGGAGAAGGATATCATGTTTGGTAGGGTGGAGGGTCAGGGAAAAAGAGGAAGACACCCAGAGAGATGGATTGGCAAAGTGGCAGCATCAAGGGGCTCAAACATGGCAACAATAGTGAGGTTGGCCCAGGACCGGGCAGTGTTTCATTCTGCTGTACATAGGGTCGCCATGAGTGGGTACTGACTCGATGACACCTAACAACAGCAAGTTGTCTTATATGATTGGCTAAGTGAAATTAATATCCAATGCCATTATGCATTCATTGTCATTAGGATTTATACGCTATTAAGCCTGAGTCAACCATGCTAAAGAGGGCAGTGGAGGGATTCAAAGGATGGATGTGGACAGAGAGCAAAGGTGTGCAGGGAACCACGTTCTCTTCACCCAAAAAACATGTTAGAGGGTGAGGAGCAAAGGGTACTGCCTCTGTGACAGTACATCATACAAATGAGAGAAACCGTTACGGTTTAATGAGCTAAAGCAGCAGCTCACTAATTATTAGTGGTCTGAGTTCCTGCACAGTTCTCACATGTATGCTCAAGCTCAATTTTTGCACAGAGAAATTTAGTCTTTGAAACACTGACGTATTTCATTTATAAAATCATAGCACCGTCATTATCTGTATAAATTCTCCTGCTCCTGTACTAAATGACATGTCAGCAAAAATCTAAAGTCTGTACTAAAACTTTCCCAATACCCTGACACCATTTGGAAATTCACACTGACCAAATAAGAAAGGGATATGAAGGTACTTTGTTATTGGAAAATGTCCCATAAGTGCCAATTATTATTATTAATTAAACCAAGTGTGTTCCATTCATTTAAAAGAATTATTTTAATGTTCATGCTGAAAAATGGCAACTGCTTTCTAATTTGGTTCCTCCCATGACAGTATTTATTGGTGCCATCTGCTGGAAGTTCCTGAAAATTTGATGAGGTTAATTTAAGATGAACAAGATGATAAACAGCACAGCATATTGTATCCTAAGTACACGAATCCATCACCTATTAAAATAAATGTAGGTAATATTCTTGGCATGCGTTTCTCATGTTACAAGTTGCTATGTAAGACATTTTGTTGCTAAGTGGATGTGTTTCATGAATTTTAGTATTTACTCATTCAATCAGTATGTTTTGAGCTCTTGCTATTTGTCATACCCTGTGCTTGGAAGCAGCAATGCAAAGAGGAATAAGGCACAAGAATCCTCCATTGAGTGAGCAGATGAACAGACCCATAAACAACTAAATGTATTACAAGGGGGTAAGCAAGGGTTCCATGTGGAAATCAAAGAAAGGGATGCCAATCTTTTCCACAAGATGTTGTAATCTGCCATCTTTGCAGGGGTGGAGAAGACAGGAGCCATGTATTGTTGTTGTCTCCTGTCCTGGAGTCAATTTTGACTCAGGGTGACCCCTTGTGTTACAGAGTAGAACTGCCCCAGAGGGTTTCTGGACTCGAATCATTATGGAAACAAACCGCCAGGTCTCCTTCTGTGGTGCCATTAAGTGGGTATGAACTGCCAACCTTTCAGTTATTAGTTGAACACAAACAACTTATGCCACCCAGGGGTCTATTGGAGAAATACTGAAGAAAAACTGAATTTGAGGAAGTAAAGTGATCAGGTGGGTACAAAGAAACAAACTTCCTTTGAGCATGTGAACCATCCCAGGTGTCAAGTGTTCTCACTGAATATTAGTCTTAAATTAATCTTGCCTTCTGTCTTTTAAATACCTGATGGTTTCCAATTTAAAGTATATATAGTCTGCCTGTTACTCTTTTAAGCTCAAACTATTCGAACTCCACATCAATCACTGAGTCTCCTAGCTAAGACTGCAGAAATCCTCTATGAAAAAAAATACAAGTCACATAAATTCTGTAAGTCCATAACTTAATAAATAAATGAATGTTGGGACTTAGAGGGGTTTACAAGTGGCACTCACGTTTCTCACTCAAGTAAAAAAATGAATCTTGAGACAGACAAAGCTGTAAACTACCATATCAATTTTATTACTGAAAAAAGCTGGGAAAGTAATGTAAGTATATAATAATGATAAACAGCAAAGCACATTGTATTTTAAGTACACAAAGCCCTCACCTGTTAAAATAGTAAGTAGTAACTCAATCATCAAATTCCTTCGCTTGCTGAAAGCGAAGAGAACTTTAAAAATTTACTACCAGCTGCTCCATGGGAGAAAGATGAGGCCATCTGCTGCCGTAAAGATTTACAGCCTCGGAAACCCTATTCAGGGTCACTATGGGTCGAAACCGACTCAACGGCACTTAACAACAACAACAACAATGAAGATTAAAGATCACAGCCTTCAGTATGGGTTGTACCTCAATGTAAAGAAACAAAAATCCTCACTACTGGACCAATAAATAACATCCATATAAATGGAGAAAAGATTAAAGTTGTCAAAGGCTTCATTTTGCTCAGATCAGCCATCAACACTCATTGAAGCAGCAGTCAAGAAATCAAATGACATATTGCACTGGGCAAATCTGCTGCACAAGACTTCTTCAAAGTGTTCAAGAGCAAAGATGTCAGTTTGAGGACTAAGGTGCGCCTGACCCAAGCCATGGTATTTTCAGTAACCTCATATGCATGTGAAAACTTGACAGTGAATAAGGAAGACTGTAGAATAATTGTTGCATTTGAGTTATGGTGTTGGAGGAGAATATTGAAAGTACCATGAACTGCCAAAAGAACAAATAGATCTGTGTTGGAAGAAGTATAGCCAGAGTGCTCCTTGGAAGCCAGGATGGCCAAACTTTATCTCTTATACTTCAGACATATTGTCAGGAGGGATCAGTCCCTGGAGAAGGACATCATGCTTGGTAAAGTGGTGGGTCGGAGAAAAAGAGTTCTGACCCAAAGCTACCCTGTATAGGGTTTACTAGGAGCAACTGGTGAGCTTGAATCACCGACACTGCAGTTCAAATGGCTTTTCAGTCTGGCACATTAACCCACAGCACCGCACCAGGACTCCTGAGTTGTCCCTAGACATCCTCAAAAGCTGTTTTCTAGTGGACAAGAAGACCCTTTCAAGCATATGGTTTAAGGCCATTTTTACTGACTTTTCCCCTCCTCCGTCCTTCAGTAGGGAATGGTACTGTAGGATAAGCACTGGACCAAAAGGATGGTTTGAACCACAAGGTCAACAGTTCAAACTCAACAGCCGCTCCTGAGAAACCCTATACAGGGTCGCTAAGAGTTGGAACCAACTCAATAGCACTTAGCAACAACAGCCAGCAACCTTCCATTATAGCACTATTGCAAAAACTTATTGGAAAGTATCAGTGGAGTGAAGATGATTTCCTGAGTCCTTCTCAACACTTCTACTATTTAGTGGGCAGATGTCAGCAACAGTTCAAGGAGAAATGCTCAGATTAGTAAAGTCTAAGGTGCCCATGGAACTGCCCTACCCAGCAACATCTGGTTGATTTTTTCCCCCCCAGCTAAATTGTTTTGTCTGTTGAGCTCTTTGCACCATTATTCCAGAAGTTCTACCTCATTTTCTCACACACTTTCCTTCCATGCCCATCAGTTGGTGTAAGGAGCATAGGAAGTAGTAAGTCCATCATCAAATGCCTTCCCTTTGTGCAAAGATTCTGTTAAGCAAACAGGAGAATTCAAATTCAAGGATCTTCTCTGCCTCTGCCTCCCCAAACCTCTTAACTATTAGTTGTATTAACTTTAAGTATATTAAGCACAGTAGGTGTAAGGTGTAATTGTTATTGGGACTAAGAGCAGCTGATTAACGATCTGATTAGCCTAATTGTTCTAGTGTTCTTGAATGTGTATGAGTAAGAATCTGGATTTAGGATGGTAGGTAAAAGTTTAGGGTGAAACTGAGGTTAAAGGGGTAATCTGTAGCTTCAGAATTTTTTTGTCTTATAAAGCTACAGATCTTTTTTTCTTGCACTGTGAGTTATGTATTGGGTTGCTAACTGCAGGGCCAGTGGTTCAAACACAGCTGCTGCTCCAAGGGTGAAAGTTGAGGCTGTCTGCTCCTGCAAAGATTTACACTACAAGTTGGAATTGACTCCATGGCAGTGGGTATTTTAACTATCTGAGAGAGTCTCATTATAGAGAAAAAAAAAAAAGAGCTGTATCTTTCCTTACCAAACTATCTGGTTAAGTAAAACTTAAACGAAAAATATCCCTGAAGACTTCTTAAAATCAACAGCTTCACTAGTAATAAGAAGGTCTGCCTTGAGCAATATGCTCTTTTAAGAACTATCTATAAAGGAGCTCTGGTAGCGTAGTGGTTGCGAACGGCAAGGACAGCAGGTTGAACCTACCAGCTGTTTCGCTGGAGGAAAGCTAAGGCATTTTGCTCCCGTAAGGATTTACAGACTTGGAAACCCTGTACAGGGTCGCTATGAGTCGGAACCGACTCCACGGCACACAGAAGATTAGACAGGAACCTTAGGGGCAGTGAGTCTCTGTTCCTGTGGGAGGAGCCACTCAGAAAGGAAGGGTAAGGATGGTTGCACAACTGGAAGAATGTAATCAATGCCCCTGAAGTATACGTGTGCAGACTTGTTTTGCTGTATATATTCTCAACAACTACAAAATAAAAAATAATAATAATCAAAAGCAAAATCAAACTATTTTTAATAGACATTCACTCTAGTTAATGCTACCCTTTGCCTGTGAGTCAATTCAGGCTCATAGTAACCCTAACGAACAGAGTCCACCCCGCCTCTTTGTTTCCAAAGCTATAATATTCATGGAAGAAGACTGCCACATCTTTCTCCCATTGAGCAGCTGGTGGGTTTGAACCACTGACCTCTTGGATACCAGCTGAGTGCTTAACCGCTACTGCTGATGCTATTGTTGTTAGGTGTTGTTGAGTAGGTTTCAACTCATAACCACGCTATGTAAATCAGAACAAAACACGACCCAGTCCTGTGCCATCCTCACAATTGTTATGTGTGAGCCCATTGTGCCAGCCCATCTCATTGGGGGCCTTTCTCTTTTTTGATGACCCTCCACTTTACCAATCAGGACATCCTTTCTCAGTGGACTGGTCTCTCCTAATCACGTGTCCAAAGTATGAGAGACAAAGTCTTGTCACCCAGTCTTGCTTCTAAGGAGCACTCCGGTTGTCCTTCTTTAACCTCTGTTTGTTTTAGATAGAGAGCACAGTGGCTCCATACAATAAGCACTGGACTGCAAACCACAAAGTCTGTGGTTTGAGTTCACCAGCTGCTCCACAGGAGAATGATTGAGGCTTTCTGCTCCCACCAAGATTTCAAAGCGTCAGAAACCCTTTACAAGGCTGTTATGAGTCGGAATGACTTGACGGCACTTATCAACATGTTTAAGTTAAATCTTAGCTCATTTCATTTCCTTCACACCACAGCTCACTAGTTAAGAACTTAGGGCCAAAGCCTAGGGAGAAGCACAGTAAATATTTCAAGCAGGAGATTAAAGCAGGGCTTCAAATAGACTCCACCCCGTTCAGTCATGGCCAATGACAGATCACAGTCCTGCTAGAAACATGCATGTTGCATAGCAACCACATCTCTTGACCAACATAATTGGACAGAGTGTTGCTCCCCTGAAAGATGGCAGCCAACTGTGCCACTTTGAATATATGTTGCTTTCCACAGTCCTGGCAATAATTTAGTCTCCTACATAAGGCTCCTGAAAGGGATCGCTATGCCTTTCTGATTATCCCATTCCAGGGCTCCAATCCATAATTTTTCTCATTCTGGGTTATTGTTCTGGTACACACAGATTTTATAAATTTGCAGCATCAGCCATGACTAAAAGCAAGAGCCATTAAAGCCCTGGTTTAAATATAGCGAATGGTCCCAAAAGACCTGGAAGGGCTGAAATAGCAACAAGGGGGCAGGGAGATACTGAGAGATTAGTAACTATAGGAATGTACAGAATCCGGTTCTAGGGTTAGAAGGAAAGGTAGGGGGCAGGGGCGGGAAAAAGAAAAGGAGAAAATGATCTCACTAGGCCTAACAGGCATTCATCACAGTCACTAAAACTGCCAGAGCTTTTAGAGGAAGAATAATGTTTTCACCCCTTTGCCTACTTCCTACCAGGGCCTCCCATTGGCACTGAACATTTTTTTAAAGAAAATGTCATGTGTTAGAGTGGAGAATTCAGCACTGTCCAGTAGCAGTGATGGGACTGTTCTAAAATCAGTGCTGTCCAGCATGATAGCTATTAATTACATGGTGCTACTGAACCCTTGAAATGAGGCTAGTGTGACTGAGGAACTGAGCTTTTCATTGTATTTTAAATCTAAGAGCATATGTGGCTAGAGATGGCTATATTGGAGGGTACAGACTTAGCTCGCTGCAATACTAAACGACTCGATTGCACATAACAATACAAAGGAGCCCTCGTGCTGTAGTGGGCTAAATGTTGGGCTATTAACTACAAGGTTGGCCATTCAAACCCACCAGTCACTCCACGGGAGAAAGATGAGATTGCTCCCATAAAGACTTACAGTAACAGAAATCCTAGAGGATTGCTTTGAATCAGAATTGACTTCGTGGCAATGAGATTGGTTTCTTAGTTTAAATACAGAGCAGATCATTAAAGGGATAAATTGGAGATACAAGCAAATAGGCAAATGAGCAGAAAAGAATAAACATCAGACAGACTTGTAGATCCACGGTGGTCTGTCGTGGCACTAATCATGCCACCTTGCACAAATTAATCTCTGGAAGCCATCTGTAAAAATGGGAATGCTAATAATAAGATAATAATAATAATGCTAATAATAATCTCCTAGGATTATAGAGTTGTTAGAAGAACTAAAGATGATATAAGCATTCAGCAAATGCTTGACTTATGGTAAATGTCCAATAAATATTCATAACAGTTGTTATCTGAATTTTGCTAAAGGTTTTTATGATGAGGGAAGAGGTGCACCTATGCCATAGGGCATCTGTGGAGAGAGGGTCATCTAATTTGACTCTCCGTGTCTCTTTTAGCTTTAATTCTGTGAATATATTTGCAGACCTTTTTCTCTCCCTCTTTTCTACATTATTCTTTGTCACTGAGTAGCAAGTGGTATCAGGGTCTCTTTATTCTTCCTAAAAGGATATACTTTGGAATTTTATTTATTAGACTATGTGATCGTATTATTAGAAAGATTTGCTAAATCGTCACGTGTTATGGTAGTTCACAATTATGTCAAAATAATGTCTGTTGGAGTTGACATTGTAATTTAAGTTTTCTTTCTATTTACTGTTTTAATTCTAAGGGTGATTTTTCTGACACCACAGTGATGTGCTCAGAGGCTTTGTCCATAACACATTTCACTGTATATTTATATATGACTTTTTCTTATCATATTCTGAAAGATAAGGAAGTCTTAAAAATGTTTATAACTCTGATACATCACAGAGAATTTATTACAAAATATAATCTTTTACATCGAAGTCTCTTCTGCTCTTTGGTTGGTTTAGAAGAGCAGATTAGCATCTGAAAACTAATTTTTACAAAAATGATATTGGTACAAACTATATATTGTCAGATACTTGTTGCTAGCCACTGCTGAGTTCCAACAGAACAAAACATTGCCCGGTCCTGTGCCAGCCTCACAATTGTTGTGTTTAACCTATTGGTGTAGCCACTGTGTCCAGTACATCTCGTTGAGGTTTTGAGAACATTATTCCAAATGAAAATGACAGGGATTTCACAAGACAGAGCCATCCTTGCAGCTATGTTGAAAGAGCATCTTATCTTGGTTCAAGTCAGAAACAGCGCCAATGAGACACACCTGGGAGCAAAATGACTCTCAGGGGGTAAAATAAAAACAAACAAAATATTTCCATTGCTCAACTACATTGGTAGACACGGCACATTTCATAGATAACTGATAAGGGTGTCTTTTAAGGAGGGTCAGAAGTATATCTAAGATATGGCAGGAATGGCACATGCCCTGGCTGTCCCTTGAAGGAACTCATCACTGAGCAGTTTCTATGAACCATCCCAGGTTCCATCATCAGCAAGTTAAAATGAATACTTTTGTATTTGAGCACCTTCATGGGTCAAGGAAGGAACCTTGGGTGCAGTGGTTAAGTGCTCAGCTGCTAACTGAATGAATGGTAGGCAGTTTGGACCCTCTAGATGTTCTGCAGGAGAAAGATGGGGCAGTCTGCTTTCTTAAAGATTTAATAATAAGATAATAATAATAATGCTAATAATAATCTCCTAGGATTATAGAGTTGTATAGAGTTCTTGTTGGGAAACCTACAAGAAAGTTCTATTCTGTGTTATAAAGTTACTACAAGTCGGAATTGACTTGACGTCAGTGGGTTTGGGTTATGGGCAGGCTGTGTGATCTTGCTCTGATGAGAGTAGAAAGAAAAGAAATTGAAAAAAATGACAGTACATCATAAACCAATTTTCATCAGGGAAAGCAAGGAAGGTGTAGTTGTACTTTCCATGTAGTTCCATAAGTGTTAAGTAAAAGATGAACAAGTTTGATTTGTCTTCTTGAGCTGATATTATAGTAAAGTTACCTAAAAGATAGGTGTCAAATGTTTGGACAAGGGAACAACTTCAGTGCTTACCATAGTGCTATTTTCCACAGGTATGCTCATCTGAAAAAGGTTGAACATAAATGGAATGTTGAGTTCTAAATGGAACCCATGTCAACAACAAAAAGATTGGTCTATGGGCAGCTTCAGTGGGCTATTAGTAATATGGGATGAGATGTTCATAGGTACATCAAGTGTTTCACCAAAGTCAGGCAAAGTCAGGTATTGTTCTGAATTTTTCCTGTGGATATGCTACTAACATTATAAGGAGCTCTTAACAACAACAACAACAACAACAACTCCATGGCTGTGAAGTTAGTTCTGACTTATAGTGACTCAATAAGACAGTACAACTTCTCCATGTGGTTCCCAACTTCTCCATGTGGTTCCCAAGTAGGCAGCCACATCTTTCTCCCATAGAGCAGCTGGTGGGTTCCAACCACTGACCTTTCTGTTAGCAGTCAAACACTTTAATCATTGTACCATCAGGCCTCCTTGTGAGAGCTCTTACAAGAGTAAAACAAATCACAAAACCTACAGAAATCCACTCCCTGTTATATTAATTCCCTAGTCATGAGGCAAATAAGTCTTAAGGAAATTGTTTGATATAACAAACTTGGATCTTTTTTGGTTGTTGTAATTAAAACATTCCAAGACACTAAATATGGAAATTCCTTTGTGAACAATATTTAAGCAAGTCAAAGGAAATTAGCACTTGATCATTAGTTATCTTTCAACTTTAA
This sequence comes from Chrysochloris asiatica, assembly GCF_000296735.1. Lineage (NCBI taxonomy): Eukaryota > Metazoa > Chordata > Mammalia > Afrosoricida > Chrysochloridae > Chrysochloris > Chrysochloris asiatica. The sequence continues at coordinate 3,135,829 of NW_006408519.1, forward strand.
GCTATTTCTGCTCAGGTAATACATAAATAGGAGAGGGTAACTTTTAGAAAATCACAATAACACGTATGCAAAAGATCCAGATGAAGAGATCATCAGCCAGTTACTTTCCCATACTTTAGAGGACTATGAAAGGGAAACGTAAGCAAGAAAGCTTGTTAAACATTTTGCTTGTTATCATTTGGAAGTGCTATGACTGCTTTCCAAAACAGACTCAATCCAGTTGCCTCTCTTTTCTGCTACAGCTGCTGTGGAGCTCTGGTACAATGCCTTGAATACACAGGGCAGTTTCCCTCTGTCACTGACTTTCCCAAGTGCCATACTGACTCAAGGAGAGGCAGCCTGATGCACTCAAATACTGACTCAAAACTCTCACACTTAGGAGATGCTGAAGGGGCTTCAAAAAGTTCATGGGAAAATAGAATAGAAAGATAATGGAGCTTCTCCATAAACTTTTTGAAGCCCCCTCATATTTAGTCTTGGAAATGTTTTGGAATTGCCCTTACGTGCACTCTTTGCTGTCACTGAAACCCTCCTACATGATTTTTTCTGGCAAAAAAAAAGGAGTCAAAGAACTACCTGGAGGAAGAAAATCATGGGCCATTGGTAGCATAGTGGTTACGAATTGGGCTACTAACCTCAGGGCTAGCAGTTCGAAATTACCAGCTGCTCCAAGGGAGAAAGATGAGGTTTTCTGCCCCTGTAAAGATTTATATCCTCGGAAACCCTGTACAGGGTTGCTATGAGTTGGAACCGACTCCATGGCACATAACAACAACAACATGCCAGAGTCCAATTCCTTCCTCACATACTAAAGTTAATACTCTGGGAGCTGGAACAATCTGATCAAGTATTTATTGACAATACTTGATGGTGGTGGCTATGTGCCGTGGAGCCGGTTCCAACTCATAGCAACCCTGTACAGGGTTTCCGAGGCTATAAATCTTTACGGGAGCAGAAAGCCTCGTCTTTCTCCCTTGGAACAGCTGGTAGTTTCAAACTGCTGACCTTGAGGTTCACAGCCCAATTTGTAACCACTACACTACCAGAGCTCCTTAGTTGTTGTTCTTGTTATTAAGTGCCATCAAGTCGATGCTGACTCATAGCGACCGTGTATAGGGTTTCCGAGGAGCAGCTGGTGAACTTGAACCGCCGACCTTGCAGTTCAAACAGCTTTGCAGTCTGGCCCATTAACCCACAACTTACAGCAGGCAGTAATTCCCAAGTGTTCTTCTGATTCGTTCCAGGACAGCCTGCTATACGCAATGAAAACACATTGAAGACAATGCACAGCGCCATTTGGCAGAGGGTGGCAGTGGAGAGACTCAGCAAGTGTCATACAATGCTGAGAGTTTTAAGTACATTTTCTCAGACAGCGCTCCGATTTTGCAGATTTAGAAACAGACTTGGAGAGTTTCAATCACAGAGTAGTAAATGGCTAAGTCAGGCTTCAAATGCAGATACATCTGACTAGAATGGCCTCCCATTCAAACTGCTACACTATACTATATAAGGGAACTTCAAAAAGTTTGTGGGAAATTTTCCATTATCTTTATTTTATTTTTCTGTGAACTTTTTGAAGCCCCCTTATATGGTCTATGTAGAATGTCACTAGTCCCAAGAAGCAAAGAAAAATATGACCTTAGTGATAGAAATGACACCAGAAAATGCATAATAGAATTTTGAAAGAGCAATGACTTACTCTTCAAAATTAGCTTTTCAACAACACAAATGACAACTATACACTTGAAATTCACAACATAGAATACACAGAAATCAAATCAGTTACATCTATGGAAAGAAACTATGGAAAACCTCAATATAACCAGGTAGAACAAGGGCAGGGACCAACTGTGCAGCAGACGTTCAATTGTTCACATGCAGGTTCCAGTTAAGATGAAAGAAAATAAAAACATGTCTATGAGAGGCAACATAGGACCTTAAACATATCATACCTGAATTTAGAAACTATCTCGAGAATAGATTTGACACATTGAATACTAATGACTGAAGACCAAGAAACTTAAGGATGACATCAAGGAAGAAAACAAAAGACCATGAAAAAGATAGGAAAGAAAGAAAAGAACAAAATTATGTTGCTAGAATGCTGAAATTTGCTCTTGAACACATAGGAACTAAAATGAACGAAATAAATGTCTCAATGCATCCAATGGCAAACTGCTTGCTTGAAATTCAAAATGCCAGACATTTTATATTCTTTAGGTCTTTTCTTTATTCATAAATATCCTGTTCTTTCAGCAATTCTGGGTGAATGTACATGTCTTTTCAAATGTGAATTTCCTGATTCTTAAGGTTCTAGATGGTGCTAAGGTTACCACCTAAGCCTTTATGTTCTATACAAACCTATTGACTTTAAATGAAGCCTGTTCCTTCTGGACAATTCCTAGCTCCCCTTTTAGCATATTTCATCAAGGCAGAATGTGGTCTCACAAACTTCAGTACTAGGTAGAAGTCTTGCTTAGCCAGTCTGGATTCTGCTCCAGGCAACTCCAGTAGCAACATTTGTCCCCTCTGTTGCAACATCTCATCTCTTACATTCCTCTTGACCGTCTCATATTCAAACCCATCAGGGGAAAAATATGTTGTTGGGTGGGAGTTACAAAAACTATGGGTATAAGAGCCATAGGAAGTATTTCACTGTATTGCAAAAGGTTTCTATGATTTTGTAACATTTTTTTTTTAACTTATCCTCACATTTTATGACATATGATACTTAACGTTACCAGTAGGTGTCAAAGACAGGATGTGGACGGACCCAAATCCACTCAAAACCAATAAAAATGCTCTCACTCACTAATATGACTGCGCTCCCCTCTCCTCATTCTATTGCCATCCATATACCATGATGCGGGGCCCTGGATGGTACAAGTGATTTGTTCTCAGCAGCTAACCTAGTTTTTGGTGGTTCGAACCCACCTAGCAGCACCATGGAAGAAAGTTCTGGCGATCTGCTTCTGTAAAGATTGTTGTTGTGGTTAAGTGCCATCTAGTCGGTTCTGACTTATGGCAATCCTGTCCAGAGTTCCTGAGGATCAGCTGGTAGGTTTGAACTGCCAACTTTGTGGTTCGTAATCCAGTGCTGATCCTACCATACCACACCAGAAGTAAAGATTGTTATTGTTGTTGTTAACTACCGTTGAGTCAATTCTAACTCATTGCAATGTTGTAGAGTTTCCAAGGAGCAGGTGGTGGGTTTGCACAGCCAACTTTATGGTTTGCAGTTCAATGCCGATCCTACAGTGCCACACCAGGAGAGTCTGCAGTGAAG
>NW_006408519.1:3139990-3145443 GCF_000296735.1 Chrysochloris asiatica
AGCTGGTCTTGATTTTCCTCTTTATTTTCCTAGGTCCTTGTTCTGGATTTGAATTGTATTCTGCGTCATTGTGTATGCTTTTGTGAATGATGCTGTACTGTATTCCTTGGAGAATGAGTTTGATAAATAATTTAATTAAACACAAATTAAGGCTGTCTTTCTTGTCAACAGGGCCATGTGCTTGATATGCCTGATCAAAACTCAAATGTTTAAGTTGATAATATAAAGTTTGAAATCATGACTTTTGAATATGTAATAAGAGGAAGGAAGTAGATTTTAAAAGGTGAAGCTGTATGTATCCTTGGAGAAATTGAACTTATATTGGAATTGATTCTACTTCTCTAGATTGCCCCAGCTAAATCAATATCTATAACACCATGTTAGGTAATGAAATCCATCCCAATCTTACAGAAAAATAAAATTAATAGTCAGGAAGTATCAAAAGAAGATGGAAGAAACACACAGAGTACCTATACCAAAAGTAATGGTCGATGTTCAACTATTTCAAGAGGTAGGGTATAATCAATGGCATCCTGGACTCCTGGTGTGACGCTGTAGGATAAGCACTGGATTTTGGATCACAGGTTAGCAGTTCAAACCCACCAGCTGCTACTCAGAAACCCAGTACATGCTCCTCAGAAACTTGCTATGAGTCAGAATCGACTTGATGACACTTAACAACAACTGAAGGAATATAAGTCCAAGCTGCACCGAAGGCACTGGCAAAAACAAGGCTCCAGAAATTGTCAAAATATCAATTGAAATGTTTGAACAAATGGATGCAGTACTGACGGTGTTCACTCATTTATACCAAGAAATTAGGAAAACAGCTGTGTGGGCAACCAGCAGGAAGAGATCCATATTTATGCCCAATCCAAAGAGAAGTGATCTAACATAATACAGAAATTATTGAATAATATAAAAAATGTTTGTAGCAGCGTAGCACAGGGAATTTCCAGAAATTCAAGCCAGATTCAGAAGGGGATGTGGAACAAGGATATCATTGTTAACATCAAATGGATCTTGACGAAAGCAGAGAATACCAGAAAGGTCATTACCTGTGTTGTTGTGGGTTTTTTGACTATGTAAAGGCATTTGATTATGTGAATCACAGCAAATTATGGATAGCATTGTGAAGAGTGGAAAATCGAGAACACCTGTGCTCAAGCAGAACCTGTACATAGACCAAGAAGTAGTTAGTCAGACAAAATAAGGGGATACTGCATGATTTAAAATCAAGAAATGTGTGCATCAGGGTTGCATCTTCTCACCATACTTACTCACTCTATATGCTGAGCCAAATAAGTGGAGAAGCTGGACTGTATAAAGAAGAGCGTGGCATCAGGATTGGAGGAAGATTTATTAACAATCTGCAACATGCAGATGACACAGCCTTGCTTTCTGAAATAAAAGTGGACTTGAAACACTTACTGAAGAAGAGCAAAGCCTTCAGTATAGATTACACCTCGATATAAAGACAACTGTACCAATAAACAACATCATGATAAATGAAGAAAATATTGAAGTTGTCAAGAGTTTCATTTTGCTTAGATGTACAATTAGTGTCCATGGGAGCAGCAGTCGAGAAATCAAGTGACATATTGCTTCGGGCAAATCTGCTTTAAAGTGTTCAAAACAACGATGTTACTTTGAGGACTCAGGTGTGCCTGACCCAAGTAATGGTCATATGCATGTGAAAGCTGGATACTGAATAATGCAGACCAAAGAAGGATTGGTGCCTTTGAATTATGGTGTTGGCGTAGAATATTGTATATACCACGCACTGCCAGAAGAAGGAATAGGTGTGTCTTGGAGGAAATGCAGCCAGAATGCTTCTTAGAAGTGAGGCTGTAGAGACTTCATCTCATGTACTTTGGACATGTTATCAGGAGACACTAATCTCTGGAGCAGGACATCATGCTTGATGAAGTGGAGGGTCAGAGAAAAAGGAGAAGACCCTCAATGAGATGGATTGCCACAGTGTCTGCAACAATGAGCTCAAACACAGCACAGAATCACAGTGTTTCATTCTGTTGTACATCAGGTCACTATAAGTCAGATCTAACTCAACTGCACTAATAGCTAAAAAGGAAGTGCGGCCAAGACATAGATAGTAATTTGAGACCCCAGGAACTGTGACATCACAGGAAATGTGTCCTGGTCAGCAATCAGCTCTTAACAGTATTAATTAAAATGTTCATAATGATGATGATGGTTACCATTAATTGAGTGCTTACTAAGTGCTAGACATTTTGTATTTGTTATTGTATCTAATTATCACAATATTCCTGTGAGGTAAGTATAATTATACTCATTTTTCAAATGAGGAAACTACAAATCAGAGAAGTTAAATAACTTTCCATAGCCGTACAGTGGACAAGTGGTAAAATGAGGTTTAGAGTGAGATTTAGGTGGTTTGAAACTCCATCCTATTCCTTACCTTAGTGTCCAGTGCCTGACCCACAGAAACTATTTGATAGCTCTTTGTTGGATGTGTGAATAAATGAATGAATGAGTGAATGAGGGCTGAAACGGAGTATGTACCTGTATACCATGCCCAAGTAGGCCCTGATTAGATATTTCTAAAAATAAACGAATAATAAATACATAATGCTGGAGTCCTGGTGTGGCATTGTAGGATAAGCACTAGACCATAATGTCAATTTGAACCACAAGGTCGGTGGTTCAAACTTACCAGCTGCTCCTCAGAAACCCTATACTTGGTCTCTATGTATCAGAATTGATTCGTGGGTACGGAACAACAACAAAAATGTTTGTTTTGCTTCAAAAGGTACAACTGGGACAAATTAGCGTAAATTGCAAACTTCCTGTGGCTTCCCATACAAGACGCTACCTTAAAGAAACACTGCCCAGACGATCTTGAGTTCTATGATTCAAAGATTCTGTGAGAATCTATGTCTATGGAGGCTTACAAGAAAGAACATTCCACAGTGAGAACTGCCTAATGAAGCAGTGATTGTCTATCTTTGAAGATGTTCCAGCTACAAAGCCATCTGCAGGAAATGCTGTAGAAAAAAGTACTAAATTAGGCAGTGTGGAAGACTGTTTACAACGGTGGGAGCAGTTATCCTGTGTACCTTTGTCAGGTGACTTTGCAGCTTCTCTTGAGAGGTGGCATCTCTTTCCATAGACCTTGAATCTGGGCTAGCCTTGTGATTTTTTTTTTTTTTCTACTTCCAAATGCAGTTAGAAGTAATATTACACTAGTTTTGAGTCTAGTTTTCAAGAGATTCTGCATAACTTCACTCTCCTAGAATACCTAAGACTTCCATTTGGACAAAGCCTAGCTAACTTAACGGAGTGTGAGAGACAATGTGGAGAACAGATGTGACCAGTCAATAGCCAGGCAACCTCGAGAAATAGAGCCACCTCACTGACTGTGCTGACCACAGATGCCTGAGCTCAGCTGAGATGAGAAGAATTTAGCCAGTTGATGGCTAAATTCATGACAACAAAAAATATTCTTGTGTGATCCACAAGGACAACTTTTGGGATGAGATGAAGAGGTGGAGGACGCCTGATGTCTCATCAGTAGAATTTGTTCCACCATCATGTGCCAGTATCCCAGAAAGCCTCCAGGGGCATTTCTCAATGGACTTAATTATAGCCCACACTACCTGGCCACCTTACCCCTTGCCAGATAATGGTTTTAAGCTTTACATGCATCAATTCCTTAAGTTTCACAACAACCAGTAAAAAATGTGTTATTTTGGATGAGTTATACAGACATAGAAAGTAAACACAGAGAGCTTAAGGCATTTACTCATGGTATATAGTAGATGTCCAGCCCAGAATTGAAACCCAGGAAGTCTAAAGCTACTGCCTTTGCTGTTAGCCACACTCCACTGGAGAGTCTACAGGGCTACATTATATTCACGAAAACTGATCACATTTCCTTGATGCTGCTCACCAGGTCCTTCACAGAACCTGCAGTTTTACCAAATAGCTCATTCCCATTTCTAGACTTTTCCTACCTCAAAGCTGTTTTTCTTGCAGCTTGTTTATGAGGAATCTCACTATTGCACTTGAAGATTAGAACTCGTGATTAGGAGAAATGTTTTAAAAGATTTCTATCAAAAGCCTGAGAGCAGGTAGAAGAAACACTCCTTTTTTCAGAAGAAACTAGTAGGCCAAAAAAGCATGAGGTGGCCTTATGCAGAAGGCTTAAGCATTAAATCAAATGCTAAATAAAACTATAAAACAAAAGCCTAATGTCCAATACAGTTTCCCTAAAGTTCAAGAGAGTTACAAAAAATGCCTCAAATCACTGTTTTTCTTATTAAACACAATGCACTGCCAATACTTCAACCATAATTAACCCAGCCCAGCAAGAAAAAAATCCAATGGATATGTTGACTCCAACATTTTCTGACACTCATAGCCTTTTGCTATGAGATCTCTAAAATGAGAACCTTCTTTGCCAAATTGAATGAAATATGACAAAGCAGACACACTTTTCTAGAACTTCCCTCTATCGTATCCAATTTCTCCATTAAGGTAGGCAGTACCATTAATTTCCCTGTTATGGTGGCGGTTGGTTTGGTTTTTGTTCTTTTCATTTTTGCTGTTTGCTGTTGTATATATACTACATTGTGAGATTTTCCAATTTGTTTTTAATGTCTTTATGTTCGATATGGGGGGGAAAGAGAATAAGAATCCTATTTGTACTTTAGCCTCTTCCTTAAACTCCGGCGATTCCAAACACCCACAAGGGACTCAATGTGAATTGTTTGTGTACACATATTGAAAATGTGTACCTTACTTCTCATCTCCCTCTCTATCCTTTCTACCATATTCTGGTTTCATTTAGCTGCCAATTGTGTTTTCATTTTGAACCAATTAACATTTATTTAGGAAAGCATCCCATCAGTTTCATATCTGTTTTGTTACTATAGCAAGCTAGTTATTGAAAGATTCTCTGGGCAAATAATTGAATGATGCAGAAATCATCACAAGAAGATGGAAGGAATACACAGAGTCACTGTACCAAAAGGAAATGACTGATGTTCAATCGTTTCAAGGGGTAGCATATGATCAAGATCCAATGATACTGAAGGAAGAAATCCAAGGTGCATTGAATGAATTGGGAAAGAACAAGGCACCAGGAACTGATGGAATAAAAATTGAAATCTTTCAAGAAAGTGATGCAGCACAGGAGGCACTCACTCATCTATGCCAAAAATTTGGAAGACAACTATCTGGCTGACTGATTGGAAGAGATCCATATTTGTGCTCATTGCAAAGAGAGGTGACCCAACAGAATGCGGAAATCATCGGACAATCTCTTTGATATCCTATGCGAGTAAAGTTTTACTAAAGGTAATACAGAAACGGCTGCAAGCATACATTGACAGAGAACTTCCAGAGGTTCAAGCTGGATTCAGAAGAGGCCATGGAATGAGGGATATCATTGCTGATGTCTGATGGATCTT
>NW_006408519.1:3146598-3149217 GCF_000296735.1 Chrysochloris asiatica
TAGTGAGGTTGGCCCAGGATCGGGCAGTGTTTCAGTCTCCTGTGCATAAGGTCACTATGAGTCGGAAGCGACTTGATGGCACCTAACAACAACAACAAAACTTACAGAATGACTTGCCATCTTAGACGTCGCTAGTTGTACGATTTCCTGTGTAATTTTCTTACTGTTGTTTATACTATAATTGATTCAGTAACCAAATTATAGCATAATATATATTCTGTCCAGAGTTTTTACTAAAATGGAAATAATTTATTCATCAGCTTCCTATTTAAATCATCTTTCTCCTTTTTGTTAAGAAAATGTGGCACTGTAGGATAAGAACTGCAAGGGTGGTGACTCAAACCTACCAGCCGCTCCTTGGAAACCCTATACCAGGTTTTCATGGCACTTAACAATGACACAAGGTATTGATGTGATGCTATAGGATAAGCATTGGACTGCTAACCACAAGGTCAGTTGTTCAAACCCACCAGCTGCTCGTTGGAAGCCCTACACCAGGTTGCTTTAAATTGGAACTGACTCAAGGGCACTTAACAACAACAACATAAGGTTTATAAACAATAAACATTGGTTGGCAGCCCTCCTCTCCATCATTTCCCCTTTCCTACAGAATATCAACTCAGTTTTTTAAAATGTTACTCAGATAACAAAGATACAAGAGACCAGATGAAAGAGACACAGATGAAAATTCTGGAACCCTGAACTTCAGTGGAAAGGTTAGAGAAATGGATTGAGTGTTTGCTGGAAGGGAAGGCGAAGCTGAACAGAGACTTTGTGAGAGGGAGACTGGACCATCTTGAACTTCTGTGAGCAACTTTGACAACAGAAAGTGGCCTGGCAGAATAGATTCACACAGGAGATGGGAAAGGTGATTCCTTCTTTTTCCCCTGGTGACCAGAAGTGTGACCAGCTCCCACCCTCACCCACCCCCAGAACAGACCCTGCTCTCTGGGAGGCTGGAGCCACCCCAGTGTGAGGTGGGAGTTGGCTGCACTGCTTTGGTGTCTGGATTCAGGCAAGTTTGACTCCAGACCTGCAGAACCCCCAGAGCCACCAGACTCCAATCACCCTGCCCCCTGCTGCTCTGTGATTCCTAACAGACAGTAAAACCAACTCTATCAAGCTCCTCGCCTCCACAAACTACTTTCAGACTGAATGTCCTGAATATAGATTACACCAAGTCCGATAGGAACTCCATCTAGGTCAGGAACTCTGCTGTCATATCCCTCCCACACTCACCACATAAGCTCCAAGGTTTGCTAAAGCCTCTCAGAGTTTTTTCTCTGCTCCAGGTCCAATAGCGGGACTATGTTTTTGTTTGTGATTTTGTATTTAGGTTTTTCCTGTTGTTTTATTACTTTTGTTTATTTATGCATTCTCCTTCTTCTCTGTCCATTCCCTTAAATTTTATTCCTTCTATCTCCACTTTTTACTTTTTCTTCTGTTTCTCAGTTCTCCTCTTCATTTTTTTCTCTTTTGATTTTTCCTTACTACTCTCTACTCTCTATCTCTTTTCATCTTCCCTTTCCCTGGTATTTCTAAGTGTTTTGGTTTTTTAAAAAAATTTTTATTGCTTCTTCCTTTTATTGCCTCTCTTTTTTTTCTCTCCCATAGCTCCATTTTCCTGTCCCTCTTCTCTTTTTGATTATTCTTAATAAATAGTAATATTTCTTTAGTTCCATTTTCTTTAAAATGTTAATCCCATGTTTACCCTTCACTGATCACTATAGTACACAAATATCCCATTTCTTGTTAAGGCAATTTAAAAAATCACAAGTGCTCATCTACAGCCCACAATGCATAATTAGATATGAAGTTGATTTTATATGTTAAGGAAATAAATTTAGCTATTGGCAAAATCACTTAATTTGAGCTTAGAAGACATTTTCTGGATGCTAAAAAGTTAGAGGAAAATATCATTTCTAATATCTGATTTAATATGGCTGCTTTGCTAAGCAAATATAAAATATTAAAGATTCCCAGATGGTAGGCATTAAAATCACTAAAAACAAAACCAAGCAGCGTGAAGTCACAGATACAAAATGTAACTAAAAAATCAGTAGCGCTGAAGTTGGTTTGTTTAGCGTGCTAAATCTGAATCTATTTGCAAATGACAATAGCAGAATTCCAAAACGTCATCTTATACATCAAACTCTCATCTTAAAATGTGGCTCTCTGCTGCAGTGTCATGTCATTTTCCTTATTCATTATCCATTTTTCGTATGCATATGAGACAACTGAAAATACCATGACTTGGTTCAAGCACACTTTAGGCCTCAAAGGGACCTCTTTGCTTTTGAACACCTTCAAGAGGTCTTTTGCAACAGATTTTTTCAGTGCAATATGCCATTTGATTTCATGGTTTTTCTTTTTAATAGTTTTATTATGGAGAAATATATATAACAAAAAGTTTGTCATTGTAGCAATTTTTAAATGTGCAATTCCATGACATTAATTATATTCGCTATGTTGTGATACCGTTACTACTATATTTTTCCAAAATTTTCCCTCACCCATAGCAGAAACTAAGGAGCTCTGGTAGCGTAGTGGTTACGAATCGGGCTGCGAACCTTAAGGTCAGCGGTTCGAAACTACCAGCTGCTCCGCGGGAGAAAGATG
>NW_006408519.1:3153222-3174389 GCF_000296735.1 Chrysochloris asiatica
CTATGAGTCAGAACTGACTTGGTGGCACTTAACAACAACACAACATTGATAAGTATGAATTGATTGCTGTCAGTTTGCTATGTGTATTTTTTTGTGTGGTGTTGCTAGTTTCTTTGTTCTACATAAATTGCTGCACTGAGTTTATTTTGTTTGTTGGTTTTCTTTTTATTTTCATGATCGCTGTTGTTTTAATTTACTAAATCTTTCTAATTAGCCTCTTTTTAATTTTGATGTGAAAGTGTATTTATTTTCTTTCAGGCTACCCTGTAATTTATTAAGATTTTTCCATTTAAAACAGTCTATTTTATCTCAAAATCTTTTTCCTTACCATTTGGAAGTTTTGTATCTACACTATTTATTTCCTCTTTTTGCTTTGTAGGTGACTTCATTATAAATTGATATCTAGGGTTCCCTATTTTCAGTCCTGTGGGTTTGTTTTACTTCAAATACTTCTATATCTGAATTGAGTTCTGGGTGGTGTTGTCATGTATGTTCATCTCAGGTTGTCACCTACTGTTGTTGGTTCTAAGTCCAAGGAACACCCTTTAGTATTTTTTGTAAGCTTGGTCTGGTTATTACAAATTCCTTTATGTTTTGCTTAATTGAAAATGTCCTAATTTTATCATTGTATTTGAGGGACAACGTTGCTGGGTATATGATTCTTGGTTGGCAATTTTTTCTTTCAGAGTTTTGTATATGTCATCCCATTGACTTCTTGCCTGCATGATTTCTGCTGAGACATCAGAGCTTAGTCTTATTGGTTCTCCTTTGTAGATAACTTTTCATTTTTCTTGCTCTCAGGATTCTTTCCTTGCCTGTGGTGTTTAAAAGCTTAATTATGATATGTCTTGGTGAATTTCTTTTGGAATCTATCCTGTTTAGGGTTTGTACAGCTTCTTGTATGCTTGTCTTCTCATCTTTCATGATGTTAGGGAAATTTTCTTACAACAGCTCTGTGATGATTTTTTCCATGCGTTTTATTGTCTCTTCCTGTTCTGGAATCCTATCACTTCTAAGTTGTTCCTCTTCATGGTATCCCATATAAATCTCAGGCTTTCTTCCAATTTTTTCATTCTTTTTTCACATTGTTCTAGCTTACTAGTCTTGAGAGAGTTGTCTTTCAAGGTCACTAATTGGAGTTTCCATTGATTCAAACCTCCTCCTTTGGCCTTTCCTTATCATTTCCATTTCTGAGATCTTAGTATAAATATCTGGATTTCTATATGTAGGTTTTGTACTGTTTCAAAATTTGCATTTGTTTTGTCTGCTTTTTCTTGTAGTGCTTTCCTAAATTCTTCTAAAGTTTTTTTTCCTGTGTTTATCTTGCTTTTCTTGATATTTATGTCAGTCCTTTGAAGGTACCTAAATATCATCTTCGGAATTTTTTTCTCAGGTAGTTCCATTACCTTTACTTCCTCAGAAATGTTTTCTGTCTCTGCATCTTGATCATTTTTTGAGCCACTCTCTCTCTTGTTTCTTCATGTGTTCAAGACATTGTGTTGTCATTGTATTTATGTTTAATTGATGGTGGTATATTGGTGTGTTCTTAGACTGTCACCAACTGTCTCTTGGTGAGTATGATTAGAAAATGGAAATATGTGTATCCTTTTCCATTCACTATTTGTGCACCTCAGTTTAGGGTGGGTTTGGCTGGTGTTGGCTGATGTTTATTATCAATCAGGAGACATAGAAGTTGGTATTGGCTCTTGGCCAGTGAGTGGAGCTGCAGAGATTGTATTTATAGATGAGCTGTATGGGCAAGGTTGCTGTCTCCCATCAGGTGGGACAAGAGGAGAAAATACACACAAGAAAACAAAACAGATCAAACAAACAAACAAGAACATAATAGAATATAATAAAGGTGAAAAATTGAAATGGGTAGCAATGATTTAAAAATATATATATAATAACCAAAAAGAGAAAAGAGGGACAGGAAATTAGAGATGTACAAGAGAAAAACAAGAGAGAGAATAAAACACTAAAAAACAGAGAGAGAGAATATGAAAAGAGAAAGAAACTAGAGAGTAGAGAAAAATCAAAAGGAATAAAAAAAGAGGGTGTGCATGAAAAACAGAAAAAAAGAAGAGATAGAAAGGATAAAAGTCAAGGGAAAGGAAAAAGAGGAAGAAGGAGAAGAAAGAATAAACAAACAAAAACTACAAAACTGTGAAAGAAAAAAAAAACAGTACAGTTGTTAGACCCAGAGGAGAAAACTCTTGGGGATTCCTGCTAACCATGGAACTCATGAGATGGGTGGAAGAGAGATGTGATAGCTGAGTTCTCAGTCCTAGATGGGATTTCTTTAGGCTTAGGTGTTGTCTATGTTCAAGATACCCAATCTGGCAGTAGTTTGTGGAAGCCCTTCAGGTTGCTAGTTTCAGTGTCTGTCAGAACTAGAGGAAAGCTGGGGGAGAGTGGCTGATTATGAAAGTTCCTGCTAGTCTAATTCTGGACTGGAGACTCTGTGAGTTCTGTAGACCTTAAAAGAACCCAGGTCAGTCCAAGAGCCAAGGCAGTGCAGCAGGCACCTGTCTCACACTTGGTCAAACTATGTAGCTCAGAACTCCAAGAGAGCAGTGTCTGTGCTGGGTGTAGATGAGGGTAGGGGTCAGCCTCACCTCTGTTATCCAGAGAGTGTGGGGAGCAAGAGGAATCCCACCCTTCCCATTAACTGTGAATCTGTGCTGTCAGTCTTTCCAAAGCTGCTTGCAAAAGTTCAAGATGGCCGCATTGCATCTAGCCAGCATTCCATTCACTAGTCAGTCTCTTCTTTCGCAGTCTCTGTTCAGCTTCTCCTCTCAGTAGGTATTCAGTCCATTTCTCTAAACTTTCCTCTGGAGCTCCAGGTCCAGGATTGTCCTCTGTGTCTGTTTCATTTGGTCTCCTGTATCTTTGTTGTGTTGTTGTTGTTAGGTATGCACAATAGATAGAAACACTGCCTGGTCCTGAGCCAACCTCACAATCGTTGCTATGCTTGATCCCATTGCTACTGCCACTGTACCAATCCATCTCATTGTGGATCTTCCTTTTTTTCATTGACCCTCTGCTTTACCAAACATGATATCCTTCTCCAGGGACTAGTCCCTGCTGATAATATGTTCAAAGTATGAGAGACGAAGTCTTGCCATCCTGGATTCTAAGGAACATTCTAGCTGTACTTCTCCCAACATTCTAGCTGTACTTCTCCCAACTCCCTTTTGGCACTCAAACCTCAAGGTCTGCAGTTCAAAACTACCAGTTGGTCCGTGGGAGAAAGATGAGGCGTTCTGCTCCCATAAAGATTTATAGCCTCAGAAACCCTGTACAGGGTCGCTATGAGTCAGAACCAACTCCACAGCACATAACCACCAACCAGTACTTTTAATACTCTCCTCCAACATCAGAGCTCAAATGCATCAATTCTTCTATGGTCCTTGATCTTCATCAATAAATATTTTAAGTCCTATTCATTTTCAGCAAGCAAGGTTGTATCATCTGCATATCACAAGTTGTTTAGGAGTCTTCCTCCAATCCAGATGCCACGTTTTTCTTCACATAATCCAGTTTCTCAAATTATTTGCTCAGCATACAGATTAAATAAGTATGGTGAAAGAATAAAACCCTGGCACACACCTTTCCTAATTCAAAACCATTCAGTGTTCCCTTGTTCAGGCAACTATCTCTTGGTCTATGTACAGGTTCCTTATGAACACAATTAAGTATTTCAGAATAGTCCTTCTCCAAAATGTTGTCCTTAGCTTATCATGATCCACACAATCTAAAGCCTTTTTGTAATCAATAAAGCACAGATAAGTATCTTTCTGGTATTCTCTGCTTTTAGCCAAGATCCATCTATTGTCAGGGTCTGTATAGTGTCAGGGTTTGTATAGCATGTTCACCTAGTCCACCATCTTTCCACAAGTATCTGTCATTTGATTTCTTGACAGTTGCATCCAATGATGCTGATTATGGATCTAAGCAAAATTAAGTCTTTGACAACTTCAATCTTTTCTTCATTTATCATGATGTTATTTATTGGACCAGTTGTGAGGATCTTTGCTGTAATTCATAATGAATGCTGTGACCTTTGCTCTTCATCAATAAGTGCTTATGTCCCCTTCCCTTTCAGCAAGCAAGATTGTATCATCTGCATATCACATGTTGTTAATGAGTCTTCCTCCATTCCTGATGCCACATTCTTCTTCATATAGTCTAGCTTCTCAGATTATTTGCTCACCATACCTATTGAATAAATGTGGTAAAAGGATATAATCCTAAGGCATGTCTTTCCTGATTTTAAACCATGTAGTATCCCCTTGTTCTGTTCCAACAACTACTTCTTGGTCTATGTACAGTTTCCACATAAACACAAGAAGCTCCCTAGAATTCCTATTCTTCTCAATGTTATTCATAATTTGATCCACACAATTTAATATCTTTGCATAGTTAATGAAACACAGATAAATATTTTTTTAGCCAAGATTCTCTACTTTCAGCCAAGATCTATCTGAAATCAGCATTGATAGTCTTTATACCATGCCTTTTCTGAATCTGGGTTGCATTTCAGGCAGTTTCCTGTCCATGTCCTGCTGCAACCATTTGTGCTGAATCTTAAGCAAAAATTTACTCGTGTGTGATATTATGGATATTGTTTGATTTCTGTGTTCTACTGTTTGACCTTAATTTGGAATGATCACAAATATCAATCTTTTCCAGTTGGTTGGCCAGGTAGTTATCTTCCAAATTTCTTAGTATAGGTGAGTTAAACATTTCTGCTGCTGCTTCTGTCTGTTGAAAGATCTCAATTTATACCAGTCTATTTCTGGAGTCTTGTTTTTCCACCCAATGCCTTCAGGGCAGTTTCTATTTTTTCCTTCAGTATCACTGGTTCTTCACCATATGCTAACTTCTGAATGTCTTTAATAAAGTGTCTGTTTCTGTCCTCTGCCCATTTTAAAATTGGATTATTTGTCTTCTTGTTGATGTATTGAAGTGTTTTATATGC
Source organism: Chrysochloris asiatica (assembly GCF_000296735.1). Classification (NCBI taxonomy): domain Eukaryota; kingdom Metazoa; phylum Chordata; class Mammalia; order Afrosoricida; family Chrysochloridae; genus Chrysochloris; species Chrysochloris asiatica. Next base: position 3,158,207 of record NW_006408519.1, read on the forward strand.
CTTATATGTCATTGTTAAAGAATATTTTTTTAGCAATTTTATTTATTTATTTATTGCTCTGTGGCTGAAATCTTTTGATGTACATAAAGTGTCTAGTTTTTGGGAGATCCCAGTCATCTGTTTTGTCTTCTGCTGTTAGTGTGTTTTCAGTTATGTTTTATAGTGTATTTATGCCACATATAAGAGTCTCAAATTCTGTCCCTATTTTTTCTTTGATGATCTTTATAATTATGGGTTTTGCATTTAGGCCTTTAATAGATGTTGAGTTTGTTTTTTTATATGGTGTTATATATGGGTCTTGTTTCATTCGTCTGCAAATACATTTTCAGTTTTGCCAGCACCATTTGTTGAAGAGACTATCTCTTCCCTATTTAATGTATTTTGACCCTTTGTCAAAGATCAACTGAACAGAGGATGGATTTACTTCTGTGTTCTCAATTGTGTTCCATTGAACTATGTGTCTTTTGTTGTACTACCATGCTGTTTTGATTACTGTAGTTATGTTGTAGGTTTCGAGATCAGTAAGTGAGATGCCTCCTACTTTGTTCTTTTTTAGTAATGCTTTGCTTATCTGGGTTCTCATTCCTTTCCATATAAAATTAGTCATTAATTTTTCAATCTCTTCAAAGAATGCTGTTGGAATCTGGGTTTGGGATGCATTATATGTATAGATTGCTTTAGGTAGTATTGATATTTTCATAATGTTAAGTCTTCCTATCCATGAGCATGGTATATTCTTCCATTTTTGTAAGTCTCTTTTGTTTTCTTGTAGTTGTTTTTTTGTAGTTTTCTTTGTATATGTCTTTTGTTTCTCTGGTTAACTTTATTCCTATGTATTTCATTTTTGGGTGGCTATGGCAGCAATTTGGTCCATTACCCAGTATTCTCTAAGCAGGGTGTTATTCAATTTCTATGTATTTAGTTGTTGTTGTTTTTAATTCTTCTGTTGTTGATTTCTAGGAGCTCTGGTAGTGTAGTGGTTATGAATTAGGCTGCGAGCCACAAGGTCATCAGTTCAAAACTACCAGCTGTTTCATGGGAGAAAGATGAGGCTTTCTGCTCCCGTAAAGATTTACAGCCTCAGAAACCCTATGCAGAGTTGCTATGAGTCGGAACCGACACCATGGCACATAACAACACAACAATTGTTGATTTCTAATTTTATAGTGTTGTGATCTGAAAAGATGTGTTGTAGTATTTCGATATTCTAAAATTTACTGTGGTTTGCTTTGTGGTCTAAAATATGGTCCATTCTGGAAGATGTTCCATGTGCACTGGAAAAGAATGCATATTGCACTGTTGTTGGGTTGAGCACTCTGAATATGTCTATAAGATCAAGTTGGTCAACTGTGTTATTTAGTTCTTCTCTGTCTTTCTGGAGATTCTTTCTATTTGGTCTGTCCTTCATCAAAAGTAGTGTATTAAAATCACCTACTAAGATGGCCAAACTTCACCTCTCATACTTCGGACATAATGTCAAGAGGGACCAATTGCTGGAGAAGGATATCATGTTTGGTAAGGTGTGGTCAGAGAAAAAGAGGAAGACCCCCCCAGGAGATAGATTGGCCAAGTGGCAGCATCGATGGACTCAAGCATGGCAATGGTAGTGAGGTTGGCACAGGATTGGACAGTGCTTCGTTCTGCTATGCATAAATTTGTTATGGGTCCGTTATGACTCAATGGCACCTAACAACAACAACTGTTATTTAGAGTCACCTGCTTCTTTCTTCAATTCTATTAGATTTGATTTATGTATTTTAAGTCTCTTTCATGAGGAGCATAGCAATTTATTATAGTTGTATCATTTTGTTCAATTGACCCTCTAATCATGATATAATGTCTTGCTTTGCCTTTTATGCTGGTTTTTGCCTTAAAGTCTATTTTACCAGCAATTAATATTGCCATTCCTGGCTGTTTTTGATTGCCATTAGCTTGATATATTTTTTTCTGTCCATTGATTTTTTAGTTTATTTTTGTCTCTATGTGTAATGGACAGGTATTGACCATTATGAATTTGACAATAATATATAATGAAATGTACAAAGACTTGGAGTTAGAAAGCCAAAAGGGAACAATACACTCAGCATCTCTCAAACTGAAAGAACTTAAGAATTTCAAACCTCAACATGTAATATTAAGATTCATGGGCATAATATTGAATGATACAGAAAGTATCAAAAGAAGATGGAAGGTATACACAGTCACTGTACCAAAAACAAATGGTTGATAATCAACAATGTCATGAGGTGGTATATGATCAAGAACTGATGGCACTGAAGGAATGCATTAAATGTATTGGTGAACAACAAGGCTCCAGGAATTAACAGGATACAAACAGAAAGTTTCAACAATCTGATGCAGCAGTGAAGGTTCTCTCTAAACTATGCCAAGATATTTGGAAGGCAGCTACCTGTCAGCTGATTGGAAGAGTTCAATATTTGTGCCCATTCCAAAAAGAGGTGCCCCATTGGAATGCAGAAATCATCAAACAGCATCATTAATATCATATGCAAGTAAAATGTTGTTAAAGATAATTAAGAAACAACTGCAGCAGTATATTAGCAGAGAACTGCCAAAAACTGAATCCAGATTCAAAAGAGGATATGGAACTAGAAATACCATTGTTGACATCAGATAGCTCTAGGCTGAAAATAGTGAATATCAAAAATATGTTTACTGGTGCTTTATTGACTATGCAAAGGCTTTCAACTGTGTGGCTCATAACAAGCTATGGATAACACTACAAACAATGGATATCCCTGAACACTTGATTGTGCTCATGAGTAACCAGTACATAGATCAAGAAGCAGTCATTGGAAGAGAACTAGGAAGATCGAACATTTTAAAATCAGGAAAGGTATGTGCTTGGGCTGTATTCTTTAACCATATTTATTCAATCTGTCTGCTGAGTAAATAATCTGAGATGTTGGATTGTATGAAGAATGTAGCATCAGGATTCGATGAAAACTCATTTACAACCTGCGCTATACGCACGGTACAACCTTTGTTACTGAAAGTGAAGAGGACTTGCAATACTTATTGATAAAGATCAAAGACCACCACATCCTTTTGTATGGATTGCACCTCAATGTAAAGAAAACAAAAATCCTCACCACTGAACCAATAAATAACATCATGACAAATGGAGAAAAAAATTAAAGTTGTCAAAGACATTTTGGAGTATGAGTTTTCCAGAATACTTACTTAATTGTGCTCATGAGGAACCTGTACATAGACCAATAGGAACTCATTCAGACAGAACTAGGGAACCCTAAATGGTTTAAAATTGGGAAAGATGTGAGTCAGAGTTGTATTCTTTCACCATACTTATTCAATCTGTATGTTGAGCAAGTAATCTGAGATACTGTATTATATGAAGAACATGATATCAGGATTGGAGAAAGACTCCTTAACAACCTGTGATATACAGATGATACAACCCTGCCTGCTGGAAGTGAAGAGAACTTAGAATGCTTACTGATGAAGATCAAAGACAAACCCTTCAGTATGGGTTGCACCTCAATGTTAAGATAACAAAAATTCTCACAACTGGACTAATAAATAGCATCATGATAAACAGAGCAAAGACTGAAGCTGTCAAAGACTTCATTTTGTTTGGATCCACAATCAACACTTTTGGAAGCAATAGTCAAGAAATCAAAGGACAGCCTGCATTAGCAAATGTGCTGCACAAGACCTTTTTAAGGTGTTCAAGAGCAAAGATGTCAATTTGAGGACTAAGGTGCATGGTATTTTCAATCACTTCATATGCCTATAAAAGTTGGACAATGAATAAAGAAGACTAGAAGAATCAATGCATTTGAATTATGATGTTACCAGAGAATATTAATAATACATACATTAATAATAAAACAAACACATCTGTCTTGGAAGAATTACAGCGAGAATTCTCCTTAGAAGTGAGTATGATGTAACTTCATATTCATACTTTGGTCATGTTGTCATATCAGGACACCTTGCTTGGAAAAGTCGAAGGTCAATGAAAAAGAGGATGACTCCCAACAAACGTGACACCATGGCAATAACAACGGGCTCAAGCATAGCAACAACTATGAGGATGGCTCAGGAACAGGCAGTGTTTCATTCGGTTGTGTATAGGGTCACTTGAGTCAACCACACCTCACAACAACAACATCATAGCACTTATCATGCTACATGGTACAAAAATCATTTGTGTTCATCACTACTTCCAAAAACCCAAACTCACTGCCTTCAGGTTGATTATGACTCATAGGGACCCTATAAAGTGTTACCAAGACTATAAAATTTATGGGAGCAAACAGTCTCATCTTTTTCCTGCAAAGTGGCTGGTGGATTTGAACGCTGACCTTGAGGTTGGCAGCCCAACATCTGACCCACAGTATCACTAGAGCTCCTTCATCACTACTTACTACATAATTAAATGAAATTCAAAGTGGTTGTTATTAGGTGCTATCTGGTTGGTTCTGATTCATAACAACTCTATGTACAACAGAATGAAGTACCTTTCTCACAGTCATTCCTGTGTTCAAGCCCATTGGTGCAGTGACTGTGTCAATCCATCCATTGAGGGTCTTCCTCTTTTTACTGACCCCTACTTTTTTTGATGTTCTTTTCCAGAGACTGGGCCTTCCTGATAACACGTCCAAAATACAACAGACAATGTCTCTCCATCCTCTCTTCTAAAGAACATTTTGACTGTACTTCTTTCAAGACAGATTTGCTTGTTCTTTTGACTTTTCACAGTATTTTCAGTACTGGTCACCAATACCATCGTTCAAACGCATCCATTCTTTTTTGGTCTTCCTTATTCATTGTCTAGTTTTCACATGCTATGAGGCCATTGAAAATATTACAGCTTGGGTCAGGTGCACGTGACTCTTCAAAGTGAAATGTTTGCTTTTTAATACTTTCAGAGATCTGTTTGCAGCAGATTTGCCCAATGCAATATGTCAGCTGCTTCCATGGGCACTGATTGTAGATCCAATTAAAAAGAAATCCTTGACAACTGTTTATCATGATATTGTGTATTGTTCTAGTTGTGAAAATTTTTGTATTACTTATGGTGAGGTTTAACACACATTGAAGGCTGCAATATTTGACTTTTATTAAGTGCTTCAAGTCTTCTTTGCTATGAGTCAGAACCCACTCACAGCACATAACTACCACCACCAGTTGAGCACTTAACTATTTCATTACTCAAGACTCCCAGATATTAAGAAGTGTTGCTGCTATTGTTAAGTGTTCCGTTGATCCCCATTATGAAGAGTAAAACTGCTCTATAAAATTTTATGGAAACTGAATATTTATATTAAGTTTACAATATATATGGAAGCAGTTTGCCAGATCTTTTCCCCTCAGAGTCACTGGATGGACTGTAAGCACCAACCTTTTAAGTTAGCACTAGTCACAAACCACTTGTGCACCACCCCGGCTTCTTGAGAATAAGAATCTCCTTCCTAAAACACAGTCCATGGAGACAGTGTTCTATAGCCTACTTTGGTGAGTATGGGGCAGTAAGCTATTTAATGTCTCTTCTAGCCATTGTCCAGGAGCCCTAATAGCGTCTGAGTTACAAGTTGGGCTGCTAACCGCAAGACCAGCAATTCAAATTCACCAGCTGCTCCACAGGAGAAAGATGAGGCTTTCTACTCCTGCAAAGATTTACAGCCTCGGAAACCCTACACAGGGTAACTATGAGTCAGAACTGACTTGATGGTCCACAGCACCAGCAACCATAGCCTGCAAACTCCCACCAAATGGGGAAACATGCTTATGGGTTATATGATTCAGTTGTGATTATTTATAAGACTAATTGTGATTGGTCAGTTTTACCATCCTGCTGGGTACAAAATGAGACATCTCAGAAGCAGAGGGCTGGGGGATCTCACTGCCATTAAGCAGAAAGAGCTGGGAATGGATCATGTCTCTTAGACTTGCGAGATCCTTGCGCACTGAACCTTCTCAACCCAGGGACTGAAAACTGTGACACCGGAGAAGTAGCAAAGGAATGGCAGAGGAGAAACAGCAGCAGAACCAAACAGCAGGAACACAAGGCAGAGTGGTTAACTTCCTGGCCCACAGAGCAAGTAAACATAGTGACTTGGAGCAGGAGGCTCAGAGTGGGGTACCTCCAAGCACTTAACTGTGAAGCTAAGTTTGCTGACTCAAGGAACTAGAACTGAGTGCCTTTGGACGTAGGCTTCTAGCAGAGTGAAAGGTCTTCTGAGCATTTCTCAGCAGCCCAGAAAGAGCTTTGTAACTTTAGCCAAATGGGCGGAAGCTAGGCCGAGGGCCAGAGAGACCTGCCTTTGGGCACAGCTGAGAAGTTGTCCTAACCAAAGAATTGTTTTCTGAGCCTTTCTGATCCTGCTTTGTAACTTGGTAATTTCCAGAATGAACCCCATAACTATGAGTATGGTGTATGAGTTCTATGAGAAACCATTGCAATGAATTATCAAACCCAGCTGAGTAGAGAGTGCTATGGAAAAACGGTTGGTAACATCTTCTGCAGTTTGCATCAAGAGTGGCATTCATTGCAATGGTTCCAGACTCATGAAAGTATAAGGTTTTGTTTGAGAAAGAATGAAGAGGCATGAGAAGTAAAACTTTAGATTCTTAGGAAAGTTACTTTGGTGGCTGCTAACTATAATGGCTGAAAGGAATGTAAAACATGTTATGCTGCAGCTGAAGGGAGAAAAGCTGCTAATGGGGTTGCCTGGGGCACAAGCCAGGCTGGTTAAGTAAGATGAGGAATACAGAGCCAGGGCTGACTTGATCCGCCCTGCCAGTCAGAGATACAAAGTGATGTGCACATATGTGATGGGAATTATTATTGGGTATCTTGATTACAGAGAGCTTGTAATCCTTTCTTCAGCCTATATATGGCTAGATATGCTAAAAGGGGAATTAGGAATTGCCCTAAAGGAAAAAAAGCTTTATTTTAAGCCACTAACCTGTGTATAGAGTATGGGAGCTTAGGTCGAAATTTGAGCCCCTCTCAAAACTGCTGAAAGAACAGGAGATTTACTTTAAAGGAACGACCTGAAGGGAGAAAAATTAATTAGGCATTTTGAGTTTTGATCAAGCAGCTTGCCATTGGATGCACCAAAGCAGGAAAATCCTGTGCCCAGCAGAGACTACCCCATTCTAGGACTGAAAGTTAAATGTAGCAAATGAGCAGACAGCCTGGTATGTTTGCTGGTGACCACCTGGGTCCACTTGATGGTGGAAGTGAGATAGAATGTAACAATGAAGAAATGGTTTGAGAGAGAAGAGGAAGACTGTCTGGTCTGAAGTTTGGGGAGTTGTGTGAACTTCTGAGTCTGTGGGTTCTGTTCTAGTCCATGAGGGGTAGAATTGGGAGAGTCAGTGTGTGAGTGAAGGGGCAGCAGGTCTGAAGTACAAGGAGGTCTATGGACTCCAAGCTTCCAACTGGTATCCATTTGACCTAGCTAGGATGGCTAGGGCTGAATTAGCCAGAACCCAACAGAATGTTTAGTACTGTGTTGTTGTTGTTAAGTGCCATCAATCCAGTTTCAACTCATAATGACCCTGAAAGGGTTTCCAAGGAGCAGCTGGTAGGTTCAAACCACCAATCTCGTGATTAGCAGGCCAGTGTTTATCCTCCTTGTTGCACTTTGATGACTTGCTAGGTACTGGACTTTGTTTATAAGTGCCCAATCCTGGTGTGGTGCTGTGGGCTAATGCGTCAGACTGCAAAGTCATTTGAACTGCAAGGTCAATGGTTCAAGCTCACCAGCTGCTCCTTGGAAACCCTGTACAGGGTCACTATGGGTCAGAATTGATTTGATGGCACTTAACAACAACAACAACAATGTTCCAGTAGGAACAGATTATTCACATCAAAGAACATGCTTGTCTCCTGATAGTACTAGGCTATTGTTGTTAGGTGTTGTGTCAGTTCCAACTCATAGTGACCCTCTGTACAACAGAATGAAACACGGACCAGTCCTGTACCACCCTCATCATTCTTGTTATTTTTCAGCCCATCGTTGCTGCCACTGTGTTAATCTGTCTTGCTGGAAATCTTCCTCTTTTTCACTTACCCTCTGCTTTACCAAGCATGGTGTCCTTCCCCATGGACAGCTCCTACATGACAACATGTCCAAAGTACAAGAGACAAAGTCTCACCATCCTCCTCTCTAAGGAGCATTCTGGCTGCACTTCTTACAAGACATATTTGTTTGTTCTTATGGCAGTCCATGATACTTTCAATCTTCTTTGTCAACACCGTAACTCAAATGCATCAATTCTTCTATGGTCTTCCTTGTTCACTGTGCAACTTTCGCATGCATATGAGACAATTGAATATATCATGGCTTGGATGAAGTGCTCTTTTGACCTCCAGTTGACATCTTTGCTCTTGAATACTTTAAAGAGGTCTTTTGTAGCAGATTTTTCTAATGCTGTAATATCATTTGATTTCTTGACAGCTGCTTCCACGAGATTGACTTAGTTAATATGGATGGGCAATTTAGAAATTGGATAGCTAAAATTAGGGGGGATAAAGGCATGAAGTGGTTGCCTTACAAGTTTATATGGGTGTGCTTACAATTAATCTGATTTTAAGCTGGAAAGTTAATCCATTATGCATAAAAAAAGGACAATGGCTAGAAGAGCCAGAGGGGTGGCCTGTGATGTAGTGAGTAATTTAATGACTCTTCTAGCCATAGTTTGTAACACCCATCAAACAAATTTATCCTGATAGGTCTGGGTAAGAGAAGGTGGGGGAAAGATGTGCATGGATTATATGATTCTGATGTGATTGCTAACAAGGCTAATTGTGATTGGTCAATTTTGCCATTCTGCTAGTACAAAATGAGCTAGCTCAGAAGCAGAGGGGAGATCTCATTATCATCAAGAAGAAAGAGTCAGGAGTGAAGCACGCCCTGTGAACCCCAGAGAAGCAGCAGCAGCAGCAGATTCAAGAGCCAGGGCATAAGACAGAGCAGTGAACTTCCTGGCCCACAGACCAAGGAAACAGAGTGCCTTTGGGCAGGAGGCTCATTTGTAGAGCAGGGTACCTCAAAGCACACAACTGGGGAGCTAGACTTACTGGCCCATGGTGCTAGAGCTGGGTGCCTTTGGGATGAGTTTTATAGCATCCATTGGGCATTTATCAGCAGCCCTAAAATAGCTTTGTAACATTACCAAAGCAGGGCAGATGCCAGGCCAAGGCTGAGAGACAGAGACCTGCCTTTTAGGCAGCTGTGAAGAGGCTGTCCTGACCAAAGAACTGTGTTCTGAGCATTTCTGATCCTGCAGTATAACCTGCTAACTTCCCTAATAAACTCCGTAACTATGAGTATGCATCTCAGTTCCATGTGACTATTGCAATGAATTATCCAACCCACTTGAGAAGTAGAAAGTGCTGTGGGAGAAACGGAGCCTTTTTTGCAATGAGCTCTTAAAAAGCTCAAGAGCAGCCATCTAAAGTGCAACTATTGGTCTCTCCTTGTCTGGAGGAGAGAAGAGTGATAAAAATTAAAGATACATGGAAACAATTAGTTCAATGGAGACCACAACTTTGAGACGAGAAGAACTAAATGATGCCTGGCTACCACTATCAACTGCTCTGAAAGGGATCACATTAGAAGGTTCTGGATAGAGTGGAAGAAGATAATAGAGCTAAACTCACTCATTAAAAAAAAGACCAAAAATTATGGCCCTTGGTCACCCTAAAGGTCTGGAATTGAACTCACCCTCATGACTCAATTTATAGACAAACAAGTATATAGTGAGATATGTACAACACAGAATAGTCAACCAGTGGAGATGAAAAGGGCAGCATTTACCTAAAGACAAAATTCAGAAGGGTGGGGAAAGGAGGAGGAATGGAAACATGACACACAAAACGGAAGTGGAATAAGTGAGGGAATTGTGATTGAAATGAAACGAAGTGTATGGTTTGCTGGTGATGTGCTCTGCAAACCTTCACTAAATTCATAGAAAGGTTTTTGTTTTTTGTTTTTTTTTAAAGCAGTCTTCATTTAAAAGTCACTTTGCATTTTTCAAAGTGCTTCTACAAGTTCATTTGCTTGTCACACAATTCTAACTACTTTGTATGAGGTTAATATTAATATATGTAAAGGTGAGATATAAAAGCAGATTCGATACAAATATACATGAAACATTTGTCATCAACCTCACTTATAGTGCTCAATAAAAAGTTAAGTATCATTATAACTCCATGAGAGAAAGATGAGATTGTATGTTCCCAAAAGATTTACAGTCTCAGAAACCCTACATATAGGGTTGTTTTGGCACTGTAGGATCAGCACTGGTCTATAAACCAAAAGGTCGGCAGTTCAAACCCACCAGCTGCTCCTCAGAAACCCTATACAAGGTCACTATGAGTTGGAACCAACTTGATGGCACTTAACAACAACAATGAGTCAGAACCGACTAGATGGCAGAGAGTTTGGTTTGTTGGTTTGGTATCATTGTAACTATATTATTTGTATTGCTGTGAAGAAACTAAGAACTTGAAAGATTAATTCATCTGAGATTAAGTAATTTATCTCAGTTGACTTGTCCAGAATTGGTACTAAAATCTAGGTTGATTTCTAAAGCAGTTCAACTTTCTATTGCTATTTTGCATAAATAAAATTGTAGGGCCTGTCGGGGCTGAAACCCCACTGTTTCTAGTTAGTGTTCAAACCAAAAACCAAATCCATTGCCTTGGAGTTGATTCATAGCAACACTATAGGACATAGTAGAATTGCCCCATAGGGTTCCCAAGGCTGTAATCTTCGTGGATGGAGAAAACCACAGCTTCCTCCCTGCTGAGGGACAGGTGGGCTAGAATCCCATGTGTTAGATTAGAACACATGCCGCCAGGGCTCAGATCCCCTAAATTAAACCAGGACTTTTTAGGACAGTTATCCAGGAAGGTAAATCTACCTCCATTTACTAACTGAGGTCACTTGAGCAAATGATTACACAGGGCAAACGGTCCTATTTAAGAACTTTTTGGCTCCTGAAAATCGAAACAAAGTGGACTCTTGGAAAGGAAAGTTTCTTTTGAGGATCACTGTGACCCTTAATAAGGTCCTGGAGCTGTGGAGCCAAATTCATCAATTCCAAGTTAGACAGAAAAAGAGACGTTTTCTTAGAAGGTGGCACCAGCTGGGATTCCGACTATAATGCAGGCTGTCTTAATGGAGACCCACCTGTGAGCAGAAAACAGAGTCTAAATACTTTTGCTCTGGAATGTGCACTCCGGGGGATTCATGTACTTTTTCCAGATACTTTCCATTGCTCAAGTCACAAGATGTCACAAGATATAAATATCAACTATAACAATCAGATAAAAGAATAGACGTCCCATTTGTGACTGTTAGACGTTTTAACTACCCTCAAGGCAGAATATATCTGTCCTTGAGCAATACAGAAAGTTATTATAAAAATTCCAAAGAGGCTAAGTGAGGAACAGGGCAAACATGGCGTCAGTTAGGCTAACTACAAACATGGAGTAAGTTAAGTTAACACTGGGTGATAGTACTTTAGTAGGTCACAGCACCAAGAGCTTCTAAAAGTCTTACTAGACTAATACCCCCTGGACCCCATGATGAGATAGGGACCCCATGACAGCCCTGTGCTTCAGGAACCATAACAAACAGCAGGGTGGAAGGGGCGTCCTGGTCGCAGAGTCCGACCTCAATACCCCCGACACCACGCATCAGGGTCCCCGGCCCGGAGCAGCGCAGGCGGGGTCTGGGTGGAGGCCAAGTCCGGCCGCCACCGCCACAGCCGCCGCCGCTGCTGCGAGCCGGGACCTGCCTGTCCGACCCGCGGCGCAGTCTCGCGGGATCGCTCAGCTCTCGCGCCCCGTGTGGCTCCGGCGGCTGCTGGGGCCCGGACACTCCCCGGAGCCGTCTGAGGCTGCCGGGGGACTGTGGACTGGAAGGGAACGGGGAGGGGAACCGGCCTTCGACCGCCGCCTGAGGTGAGGCTGCTGCAGCCCCTATAGTGCGGGTGGCGGTAGCCTGCGGGCATGGGGGTGGGTGCGGGTGCGGACTGAGCCCGGGGCTGGGGGCCGGGCCAGGGCGGGGCGGGGGGCGCCGGGCGCCACAGGTGCCTATAGAAGGCGACTGCGGCGGCGGGACAGTCAGCACTGGCCGAAGCTTTCTCCGAAGTTGAAGCCAGCTCCTGAGAGGCGACGCTGGATCCCTGATCGCCGCCAGAACGCCGCGTTGGGCCGGGGGCAGGTGCTCAGGTGTGGGGAGCTGAAGCCTGGGTCCAGGTGCCTGTGTGGGTGGATGAGTGGATGGGTGGGGAGTAGTCACAGCCCGGGGCCCACTGCCTTCGTATCCCAGAGAACCCGGGTCAGTTTCCCCGGACAAATTTGTTCGTTTTTCCCTTTCGGCGGGATCCCTACACCGGATCCCATGGAAACGATTTCACTCTTCCGTAGAAGGAATCCTAGAAGTCTCCCTGGAAAAGCTGGAGAAGTGTATCCCCCAAGGCTGCCACCAAAGCGTAGCCTTTAAAGAGTAAGAAATCCTCGGGTTTAAAACGTTTCCCCGGGCCTCAGTTTTCCCGTGCTTAGCATGATTTCCAATAGAGGCCCTTAGAGTTCATCATTTTTCACGAATTCCTAACCCCGGGCATTCCTTTTCTCGCTCCCACTCGTCCGGTGCCCCCTTTTGCACTGTGTGCCATACAGCATAGAACAAGCCTCTCTAGAACCAGGACTTCTCAGCGAATGGTACCTTCCTTCTATGGCAAGGCAGGTGGAAGGATGGAATTTTCCATCGTTTTCCCAGTGCCCTTTACCTAGGATGAAAATTCGAACTCTGCTCTTTAATGTACATGTTTGAGTTTTTTTGACGGATGTTACTGATGCACCCTCTTGGTTTTTGCAGTAACTGACCCAGAACTCATTTGCCGTGGTAAAATACTGAAATGAGGAATCAGCGTGTTGGCAGTCTTCTGAATTAATTGATAAGCGTGATTAAGCCAAACCGTGTGGTAAAATCAGGAATTTGAAGAAAATGGAAATATTTACATTTTTGCTGACCTGTGTATTTCTACCCCTCATAAGAGGGCACAGTCTCTTCACCTGTGAACCAATTACCGTTCCCAGGTGTACGAAAATGGCCTACAATATGACATTTTTCCCTAATCTGATGGGTCATTATGACCAGGGTACTGCTGCTAAAGTAATGGAGGTGAGTCGTTCTTAAGGCCTTTATAGAAAAATAGTTTCTGCGCTGTTCTGGAATAAACTATAGATAAGGCTTTTAAAAAATATTAATAACATAGTAAAAATTCCTGTAAGTTGTATGTAAACTATATTTTGAATATGTCCTTTGGAAAATGAAATTCCTTATTAATTTACATTTTGTGTACATTTGGATCCCCACTTGTTGTGTGCCATTGAGTCATTTCCAACTCATAACAACCATGTGTAGAGTCTCCAAGGAGTGGCTGGTGAGTTTGAACCACTGACCTTGAGGTTAGCAGTCTAGTGCTTATCCTACAGTACCACAGTGGACTTAAAATAGGGCTCATTTTCTAAAGAAGAGTAGTTATGAATGATTTGGAAATACTTTGCTCCTGGCAAGTATTTTTGTTTAACTGAAATTAATTAATTTACATTCCTCTAAAATTTAAATTCCTCTAAAAATGCAAATTCAGATTTTTTTGTCTTCCCAATTTATGGAGGTTATAATGTGTGTTACCTTGATTAAAAGCAAAGATATTTACATATTTTATCATAAGTAATTGTAATGCTTAATTGTTGGCTATTCTGAAGCAAACTACTGGGCGATTTGGGGGCTGCAGACAGACTCTCTTGATAAAAAGTGAATTTGTTTTTAAATATCACCCACTCCACCTACTGCTATTGAGTCGATTCTGACTCAGTGACCCTGTATAGGATTTCCAAGGCTGTATATCTTTATGGGAGCAGAAAGCCTCATCATGCTCCCACAGATCCGCTGGTGGGTTTGAACTGCTGATCTTATGGTCAGCAGTCCAGTGCTTATCCTACGGCGCCAGAATAGGGCTCTTTTTGAAGTACATTACGTAAGTATTCTTTGTGAAATACTTGTTAAAGAAATTATATGTCAGGGGAGGAGCAAGCAATACTAAAGATTGCCTTAGGTTCCTCAGTTACCTGCGCTGGTTTAGAGATATGCAGATGCTAGGGAGGTGTGGGAAGAAAGAGCTACTTGTAGAGACAGGAACCTGCCCTCCCTACAGACAGGGAAGGCTGACTAGTGCAGTGAAGGGAAGAAGACAAATGTGGTAGGTGTTTTCGTAGTTTTCTTTTTTAAAAAAAAATAAATAAATGCTCTTTTTTTTTTTGTAGAAGTGAAAATCCTCTTTGAATTTTTTGTTGGTTAGTGAAAGCAGGTACTAAAATCTTTTTATCCTCAGGTAGTTTATATATAAGAAATGAAATGCCTAAAAATTATAATTCAGACACTGCTTTTACAAGTGGCTAGATTTAGTCATGCAGCTTTGAAAGACTTCCAGTGTTGTTCATTTGAATGTTAAAAATTATATTGTAATCTTCTGATATAAGGCGCACTTGGCTGCTAACCAGTCACTGGTTTGAACCCACTAGCCACTCCTCAGTGTATCTGTTTTCCTAAAGACTCCAAACCAAAGAACAAACAAACCCATCCCCATCAAGTCAGTTCCAACTCGTAGTGATCCTGTATAGGGTTTCTAAAACGAAATCTTTACTGGAGCAGAAAGCCTTATCTTTTACTTTGGAGCAGTTGGTGGGTTTGAATTGCTGATCTTTCAGTTATCAGGCCAGTGCTTAACCTATAGTGCCACCACAAGGGCTCCTCTCCCTAAAGATTGTTGTTCTCGTTAAGTGCTGTAGAGTTGGTTCCAACTCACAGTGACCTTGTATAGGGTTTCTGTATAGGGTTTCCAAGGAGCAGCTGGTGGGTTTGAACTGCTGACCTTGTGGTTCTCAGTCCAGTGCTGATCCTACAGCACCACACCAGGAGTCCTCCCTAAAGATTTGTTGTTGTTGTTAAGTGCCATTGAGTCAGTTCCAACCCATAGTGACCCTGTATAAGGTTTCTAAGGAGCAGCTGGTGAGCTTGAACTGCTGACCTTGCAGTTCAAATGGCCTTTGCAGTCCATCCAGAGCATTAACACAACAGCGCCACACCAGGACTTCCTAAGGATTACACCCAGGAATTCCTAGGAGGCAGTTCTATGCTGTCCTGTTGGGTCACTATGAGTTGGAGTCCACTCGACAGGAAACAACAACAAATCTTTTGGTAGTTTTTCAAACCAATGCAGATGTCATTTTGAAAAATGAACAGATGAAGCAGTAAGATTTTTATTGATTACAGCCATTTTGATGTTTGAATCTGATCAAAGTATATAGTGGGAATACCTTCAAGGAATAATTAGTCATTCACATTTTCTCTGATGATAATAATACATGTTTTATAATTTATGTCTTATAGTATTCTTTAAAATGTGTGTTGTTGTTGTTGTTGTTTTATCTGTGTTTCTTTTTATGTTGTTAAGTGTTGACTGACTCAGTTCTAACTCATAGCAACCTTGTGTCCGAGGCTGTACCTCTTTATGCTGCTGAGGAGCAACTGGTGGGAAGAAAGATGAGGCCTTCTGCTCTCATGAAGATGTAAAGCCTTAGAAACCTGTGTGGGGTTGCTATGAGTCAGAACTAACTCGAATTCCACTTAACAACAACCAACAACAATAATATATATGTATACTATGTGCATATTTATATATTGTGTGTATATTTATATGTGTGTGTGTGTGTGTATGGAGGGAGGGAGGGAGTGGCACTGCAGAATAATGAATGATGCACTGGACCACAAAGTCAGTTTGAGCCACAAGGTAATGGTTCAAACCCACCAACCGCTCCTTGGAAACCCTATACAGGGTCACTATGAGTCAGAGCCAACTGGAAGACACAACAACAACAACATATGTATGTATATATATCTGGACTGCTGACCAAAAGGTTGACAGTTTAAATCCACCAGCTGCTTCTCAGAGACCCTATGCAGGTCACTATGAGTTGGGATGGATTCTGTGGCATTTAACAACATGTATATATATGTTGCTGTTGTTGTTAAGTGCCATCGAGTCGGTTCCGACCCATAGCGACCCTGTATAGGGTTTCCGAGGGTGTAAATCTTTACGGGAGTAG
>NW_006408519.1:3175584-3196167 GCF_000296735.1 Chrysochloris asiatica
TGACGGCACTTAACAACAACAACATACATATATATATATATATACACACACACACATACATAGTATTATAATCAGAAAACTATATAGAAATATGCTTTTATTTATGACTCAGATTAAGACCCCTGAAAATCTTACTACATAGATAAAGAAACCAAGTCCCAGAGAAGTTATGATATGCCCCAGATATCTGACAGTTTTTTCTCTCAGTATGGGCTATGAGGTCATCTTTAACTTAAAAAAAAAAAACTGGGGGGACCCTTGACCTTATTGGATAAACAGAAATTTTTCCTAGTATTGGGAATGTGTTCATTTTGGTCTTTTCTACATCTATGCAAACTTCGTTTAGACAAAACTTGAAGTCGATGCTTCAAATTTTTCCTCTTCTATTTAACCTTTCCTTTTTTTCCCACTCTTCTCTGCCATGGATACAATGTCTGGTCAGACTTTTTAGATTAAAAAGAAAATCTTTTGCAATATCCATCTCCTCTCTATGGGTCCCAAAGTGAATTTATTACAGCTCAAACCTTTACAGTGTACTTTGGGGTTAGATTTCTTCACCAATGTCTTAAAGCTTGAAAAATAAAGACCCAGTCTCTCACATGGCCCCCAAAGCTCTTGTGGGATCTTACCTTCCGGCCCCACCTCCCATCATGCCCCATTTCTACATTGCGCACTTTGCTTCAGACATGCTGATCTACTAGAGAATGCAAATTCCCGTCCCTCTCTCTCTCATCTCCATAGCTTTGTACAGGTTTACCCTCCACCTGATGTGCCCTCTACCCTTCTTCATCTAATCAATACCTTCAATTCTCAGTGAAAGCAATCTTTGTGCCTCAGGAAGCCGCCTTTCACGTTTCTGTCAAGTAGATTCTGGCTCACAGTGACCATGTGTTTCGGAATAGAATTGCTCCATATAGGGTTCAGTCTTTACGGAAACAGACTGTGAGAACTTTCTTTCAAACCGCCGCCTTTCAGTTAGTAGTTGAGCACAAACCTTTGTGCCACTCAAGGACCCATATACTGTCATGTTTTTGTTAAGTACCAACAAGCCAATTCTAACTTATAACAACCCTATACAGGGTTTCGAAGGAGCGGCTGGTGAGTTTGAACCACCAACCTTGCAGTTAGCAGTCCAGTGCTTAACCTACAGCTCCACACCAGGACTCCATATAATCTTAAATTTTTGTTATTAAGTGCTGTCAAGTTGGTTCCAACTCATAGTGACCCTATAGAGGATTTCAAGGAGGAGCTGGTGAGTTTGAACTGCTGACTGCGGTCCAGGGCATTCTCCTGCAGTGCCACATCCGAACTCCATATAATCTTATAGTGCTTGGTATATATGACAATGCAGTTATTTACATGTCTAACTAGATAGTGAACTTAGTGAAGGCCGGGATGGTGTTTATTCATCTCTAACCCTAATACTTAGCATAGTACCTTAAAACATTATAGATGTTTAATCAAGACTGTACAAAGAAAAAAAGTGGCATTTCCTGTCCTAACAAATCAGTAAAGAAAATGTGTCCCCTAAATATTCACCTTCTGTGTCTATCTTTGATGGTGTCCATGTCAAAGTCATACATACTAATATTTTTAGGTTGTTGTATAACATTCAGGAACTCTGGTGGCATAGTGGGTTAAGTGTTAGATTGTTAACAACACTATCAGTATTTCAAATCCACCAGCTACTCTGTGGGAGAAAGATGAGGCTTTATACGCCCATCAAGATTTACAGCCTGAGAAACCCTAAGAGCTCTAGGGTCACTGGAGTCAGAATCAACAGCAATAAGTTTGGTTACATACCATCTTTTTGTTCTGCTCAAGTCTAATAAAATGGAGTCCTGGTATGGCACTATGGGATAAAGCATTTAACCACGAGGTCAGCAGTTCAAACTCAACAGCCACTCCTTTGCAACCCTATACAGGGCCACTATGAGTCAGAACCTACTCAATGACACTTAACAATAAAATGTATCAGGTGGCATCTTCATCCTCTTTCCCATATAGCTTCATGCATGTTAGAATTAATTTAACGCAGTTTATTTATAACAATTCAAGTAGAATTTTGATTGGGTCATATGGGATAATAAATTATATAGCAGATTCTTTACAAACATTGTTCTTTTAATATTTGTTATAGTCCAGTCAAGTACTAAATTAAACTGCATATAATTAGAGTTTTACTGGAAATGTGTTTTATAGCTTCTCTTAAGAACAGATTGGGTTTTATATCTCCAAACCAATGACCTTTGATTTCTGCTGGACTCAAATTGAATTTCCGCTGTTCACTATGAATTGATATAAGGAGGAGGGGCTGAAGAATTGTCTGTTGATATGGAAACCAGTTGTATTTTTAAGAATTCACTATAAGAGATCATATCTTAACCTCTTTTATGTCTCAGTTTTCATTGTGTGTGAAAGTTAGTCTGTCTTACAGAATTTAGACATTTGTGGACAGTGTTTATTTGTGACTATATGAAATGACTTGTACTTTGGTACTCTAGGATCAGCACTGGAGTTCTAACCACAAGGTCAACAGTTCAAACCCACCAGCTGCATCTCAGAAACCCAATACAGTGTTACTATGAGTCAGAACTGACTCGATGACACTTAGCAACAACAACAGCAACATATGAAATGGCTTATAGTAGTGATTGTCAAAGCTTAGTTCAAAGACCAGCAGTTGTGAGCTTATTAGAATTGCAAGTTCATGGACCTCACCCCAACTTACTAGAACTACTCTCTGGAGAGAGGACCCAGGAATTTTACCTGGTGTTTTTGATGAACACGAAAGTTTGTGACCAATTAGAGCAGGGATTGGCAAACGTTTTCTGTAAAGGACCAAACATTAAATATCTTTGGCTTTGCAGATCATATCGCCCTGATCAGAACTATTCAACTCTGCAGTTGTAACAGGAAATCAGCCACAGACAATACATAAATGAATGAACATGGCTGTGTTTTAATAAAACTTTATTTACAAAAACAGGCTTCAGCTTGGATTTAGCTTATGGACTGTAGTGTGCCAACCATTAGTTTTGAAAGTGTTGTTAAGAAGAATGTTTTTAAAAATCTTAATGTCAAGTTGACTTATAGTGACCCAATAGGGCTTCCTAGAATGTAAATATATATGGAAGCAGATTACCACATCTTTTTCCTATGACGGGCTGGTGTGATTCTGATTAACAACAGATTGCTTTAACCACTGTGTCACCAGGGCTCCTCAGAATAGTATACCCACTGCCATCCCGTCAGTTATGACTCACAGCGACCCTAGACGGCATACTAGAACTGTCCCCTCAGTTTCCAAGGCTGTAAAGCTTTAAGGGAGCATACATCCACATCTTTCTCCTGAAGAGCAGCTGGTGAGTTCGAACTGCTGACCTTTGGTTTAACAGTCGAATATTTCTAACAAGATGCTACTAGGGCTCTATAATATTGCATCTAATAAATAATCAGCAGTATTGTGTATTCTCATTAATATGTTACCTGAGTTATCTATGTCATTTATTTCCCACATAAAATTTTTATAAAGTCAAGTTTATCACAAACCCAAAAAATCTGAGGTAACTGGTTCTTTAGTTAATTAAAATTTTATTATATTGCTTGGAATAAGGAATTTGGGAGGGGGGTGCCTTTTTTCCCCTCTGAACCTAAAGTTCTTTGTATTCCAAAGAGTTAATTTCTGGTTCTGAATAGTAGCTTGGCTTTGTGATGAAAAGGATGTTGTACAGGCTAACTCTCCCAAGTGGAAAAACAAATGGCTGCTGGTCTCCATTGTGCTCCTTGTTGTTTCATATCTAGAGCATTGTTTCTCTGATAGGGAGGTTGACCTCCCCGGAGAGACTGATTTCATCCAGAAAATGCTGAGACTGATCTAGGGAAAATGGAAACAGGAATATTGTATTTTTCTTTGTTGAATTGCCTTCAGTGAGGGCTAGGTAAAGGCCAAGTTCTGTATTGTTTGGAACAGCATGTGGTCATTCTACTTTTAAACTGTATAAAGGGAAGGGAGCTGAGGCTCCAGACCAAAAAAAAAAACCGCCTCTTTGCACCTGTTACTATATACTACAGAAATGTCCATTCCCTTAAAAATAAGGGGCTGGAGAAAAACTAGAAAAACAGACTTTAAAGAGAAAAATCTGTTTTCTCTTGGACAGTGCTTTTTAAACATTTTCAGTTTTCTACTTTTAGAGGCGTCCACTGCTCCCTTCCTACTACCTCCTTTTCTCCTTACTTTCTAGACAAGAAAAGAAACTGTTTAGTGTGGTTAGCCTTTCCCTACCTCTCCACCTCCTTCCAGGGAAAACTATCCGAAAATAGAGATGGTTAAGGAGTCCTGGTGTGGCGCTGAAGGGTAAACGCTGAACCACAAGTTCATTTGAATTGCAAGGTCAGCAGTTCAAATTCAACAGCCACTCCTCAGAAACCCTATACAGGGTCACTAGGAGTCAGAACTGACTGGATAGCACTTAACAACAGCAACAACATTCTTAAAGGAAACTACTGAGTCATAAAATGAAATAAATGCTGAAAGGTCTTCCAAGTCAGTTATATGTACAGTAGCTGCTGTTGTGTTTAAATACAGAAACCACAAACCTACTTTCCTTTGTGATGTTTTGTTAGTGTAGCAAAGAAAGTATATTTGACTATTTTGCGGACTGTGTTAGAATAAGGGTAGGCCTGTAGTAAGCAGAGAGGGCAATGTTTCTCCTAGGAGACTCCACTGATAGGCACTTGGTTCCGCTAGGGCCTCTTGGTATTCCGTGGTCTGGAGTATGATCAGTTACACTCATGGGAGATCCTGCCCTCAGAGAGAGGTGGTTGTGCCGTGGTTAGTTCCTGGCCTTGCTTCTGTAGCATGCAGATAGTGATGCTTCATTACTCTAGTTTACATGCTTGTTACAGTTTTTGAAGTACAAGTTTTAAATTAAGAAATGATTCTTCACTGGACACAGTCTTTTGTAGTACCAACCTGATGATATTTGTCTAATTTTCCAAAGGAAAGCTCTTTAGAGAAATAATTTTAAATTTCTAATGCATTCTGCCAAGAAATATTTTAGAAATCACAAGTTTTCCATTAGGGAAGTATGTACAGTCTTACTTTTTCTTTGCTTGTATTCCAGATTCTGCTTTACGTTTTTAGAGAAACTGATTAAATTGAGAATGGTCACATTCATGGAAATCAATAGCAAAGTTTCCTCCTCTTTCTCTACACTTCACTCTCAAGGATTTACTCAAGACGCTTTATAACGACTTTGACACTGCTTGCTCTGGAATGTGTAATTGAAAACATTAAAAAACCTCTGTAGATTCTTAATGATTCAGCTGTTTAGCTAAGTCAATCCCTTTTGTATCCAAGTCAGCTTTTAGAATTCTTCACTTTCCCTAAATTTTTGTCAGCATCACTAGAATTGGGCTTTCTTTTTGGTGCCACTTTAGAGCAAGAGTTAAAGCTTTTGTCACTTCATCTCTCTGCATATCAGCAGAGTAGAAAACGAAACTCCTGATGCTTTTCAGTCCCATGTCCTCATTCACTGGTAAAGTGACTTCGCATTATCAGTGGGGTTCTGGTTCATGTCTCAGCCTGTAACTCAAGTTTAATCCCAGGATGTACAGGGAAGGTCAAGTTAAAATCAAATCTGGAAGACATTAGTTGTGGTGATGGTTATTGTTGTTGTTAAGTGCCGTTGAGTCAGTTCCGACCCATAGCGACCCTGAATAGGGTTTCTGAGGAGTGGCAGGTAAGCTTAAAACGCCAACCGTACGGGTCAAACCAACTTTGCAGTCCAGCGCATTAACCCACAGCACCACACCAGGATGGTTAGGTACCATCATGTCAGTTCTGACTCATAGTGACCTTAACGTGTGACAGAAAGAAACACTGCCCAGTTCTGCATCCCCCTCAGTTGTTATGTGTGAGCCTAGTGTTACAGCCACTGTGGTAGTCCATCTCATAGTGACCGTGTGTAACAGTAGAACTGCCCGTAGGGTTGCCTAGCCTTAAATGTTTATGAGCCCTGGTTTTGTGGCACTTTAGCATAAACACTGCTAACTGTGCTAACCACAAGGTTGGCAGCTCAAACCCTGCAGCCACTCTCAGAAACTCTATACAGGGTTGCTGTGAGTCCGAACCAACTCAACAGCACTTCACAACAACAGTTTACAAGAGCACATCACCAAGTCTTTTCTCCCACGGAACCACTTGTTGTTGTAAAGTACCATGGAGTCAGTTCCGACTCATAGTGACCTTGCACAGGGTTTCCGAGGCTGTAAATCTTTATGGGAGCAGAAAGCCTCATCTTTCTCCCGCAGAACAGCTGGTAGTTTTGAACTGCTGACCTTGCTGTTGGCAGCCCAACTCGTAACCACTATGCTACCAGAGCTAGTGAGTCGGAACCACTGACCTCTCATATAGCAGTCAAGTGCTTAGCCATTGTGCCACCTGTCCATGCTCCCCTTTCCTATTTCAGGGCCAGAGGAGGACACTCACCTCCTTGGGATAGAGAAAACTGAGACCAGCCCTGTGCTGTTTGCTTTCCAGCAAGCTCCTATTAGGGATAAAGGGTCAGGTCTCAGAGCATCCTTCACACAGAAAGATGTAGTGCCCCACCAGTGGCAGTCCTGCCTCTGCTCAGTTGCTGTGCTCCTCCCATCAGGACAGGGTGGACTCCACTGGTCTGACATCCTCCAAAGCTGTAATGGTTGGGTGTCAGGCTCTGTATGTGCCCTTTAAATCAGACTTGTTAATTGTAGTGTTCTAATCAAATCTCTTTCCTTACTAATTTTTTTGTCTGCTTTTGACCTATCATTTACTAAGAAGATATGTTGAAGCTTCTCATGAATGTCAGATTGATTGCCCATTTCTCCTTGTCATTTTGTCACCTTTTGCTTTACATTTTAAAGCTCTTTTATTAGAGTTGACAGTGCTCAGCAGTGCAGTTTAAAGTACGTTTGGTATGCTCTATTCAGGATCTGAATGTTTGTAGTAGGAGATCACTATTTTACTACTTAGTTGGTTAGACTGCTGAAAACAGAAGCCCTTCTTCCTTCTTTTTGTTTTTCAGAAATTTATCAGTTTATAGTTCACTGATGACTCCCTTTCCCACTCCCCACTCTACCTTTTATTGGAGGGGTATACATCTGAATTTCATTTTTAAATTTTAACCCTGTTTCATTTCAATAGTATTTAGAAAAGCATCAGAAGTTTTCTTTTCTCTTTCTCTACATGTTCTCCTTAGGTAATTTCATGAAGTTATTTCAATTACCATTTTATAATGATGTCTTCCAAATCTAAATCCTTACCCGACTATAGTCTCTCCTGTTCACTGTAACCTGATGAGTTAGTACCTCTTTTTCTTTATTCTAAAAGTGAGGAGGAAGGTAAGGAGGTAAACTTGTGGTCCATCTAGCATTTTACCCAGCCTTGATCAGAACTCACTGAATGTAATCATCACCATAATTAACATTTATTGAGTGCTTACTATGTGCCAGCCCCTCTTCTACATGCTATACGCTTATTAACTTAGTCTTCCCAACAGTCTTAGGAGGCAAATACTGTTGTTATTCCCAATTTACAGATAAGCAAGCTAAGGCACAGAGAAGGGAAATTCCTTGACATAGTTATATAGTGTCTAAGTGTGGAGTCAGGAATCAAACTCAGACTTTCAGTACCTCGAATCACTTCCTGCTTGAAATTATCCAGTAGAATCCCATTCCAAAATCCAAGCAACTCAGCGTGTCATTTGTATTCTTTATGATCACGTCCATCTTACCTTTCCAGTCTCATCTCTCGTTGGCTCTTCCTTTTTAACCTCTGACCTGAATGCACCAATGTTCTCACAGTTCGTGTACCTTTGTCATGCTGTTCCTCTGCCCTCCACACTCTCATGGCTTCCAGAATGCTCAGTGTGGTGTTAATGTATTGCAGCATATACTTGTAAACTGAATATTTGAATACTTTATTTCACCTAGTAAGCAAATCATGCTTTTAATTTGTTTTGATTTACCATGTCATCTTGAAAAACATATGATTGGTAAAATAATAGTACTCCGTTATGTACAAAGGGTTTATAAGTCTAACAGATGACCCAAAATTATTTCCTCAAAATTTTATTGTATAGAAAGGGAAATTTTAGGGTTCTTTTGGAAGTATAAGTTAAAAAGTATACTTTAAATATAGTAAATGCATTAATTTCACTCATTTGTTAGTAAAATGTTTTCTAATCTTATCTTGCTGTTTTACTTTATAGCATTTTCTTCCTCTTGCAAATTTGGAATGTTCACCAAATGTTGAAACTTTCCTTTGCAAAGCTTTTGTACCAAACTGCACAAAACAAATTGACGTGATTCCACCTTGTCGTGAATTTTGTGAGAAAGTATATTCTGATTGCAAAAAAATAATTGATACTTTTGACATCCATTGGCCTGAGGAACTTAAATGTGACAGGTAAATTGTATTTTTTGCTAAAAGCTATTGATGGTATTTTAATATTGGTTAGCTCTCCAAAATGCTTGTGACTTCAACAAATGTTTATTGCATACCTGATCAATACCTGACACTGTTGTAGTTAAGTGTTGGGGACACAATGGTAAGTGAAAAAGACATGATTCTTTCTCTCAGGGAATGTACAATATGGTGGTAGAGAAAGATACTCATCAAATAATGATACAAATAAATGCAAAACTGCAGTTGTGGTCAGTGCAACAAAGGAGAGGTGCATAGTTCTGTGAGAACATGGAATGGCACATTGTACCTAAACTGGGGCCAGAGAAGGTTTCTTTGAGGAGATGGCTATTGAGCTAAAGTATAAAAAAGACTGAAGTAACTTAGCAGTGAGGGAAGGAAAGAGGGAGCAGCTTGTCCAGAGGCCCTGTGGCAGAAGAGAGCTTGGCATATCCAGGGGATTACAAAAGGCCTTGTGGCTAGAGTGATTTGAGGAAGCGTGTGGGCAAGGTAAGGAAGGAGCTGGTGTAGTACATGCTTTCAGGCTCCGGATGGATAATGAGAAGCTTGTGAGGTATTAAAGATAGCAACTGGGGGACAGGGTGGGGATGCACATGTTGGCTTCTGTATGTAGAGCAGGGTTCTCAGGTCACAACCTGATGAGAGCTGGTGTTTCTTGTACAAGGAAATGTTATTGTCTTCATTTTTATAAATAAGTCTTCCAGGCTTTTATAATATTTTCTTTACTTTGGAAGCACACACACAAAAATAAGCTTCTGATTGGAAGACTAATTCTGACCTCTTTAAAAGTTTTAGCATAATGAAAACTGTAACATATTTAGCTTTGTAGTAAAAACATATCAACACATACTATTTGCAGTACCATTCATTTCTATGGTGATGGCCTGTGTAGAAATCTGGGCTACCCAGGAGTGCCTTTGTCCTGGAAGTAATGTAAAAAGTTCCTGACTTATCTGAGGCCCTTACAATCCTCAGCGTGTCGAAGCGTCTTGTGTACATGAGGAGCTTTGTGGCAAGTGGGCTTTCTTTTCAATTCTGGGTCAAGCATTGATGGCTTGTCAATAAATTAATTCCTCTTGTTGGAGCCTATGTTGTTGTTCAATGCCATTGAGTCAGTCACAGCACATAAGCACCCCTGTATAGGGTTTCTGAGGAGGGGCTGGTGAGTTTGAACCACCAGCCTTGTAGTTGGGTGCTTATCCTACCGAGTTGTAGCCTATAGCACTTCTTATTGCTTTCTTTCCCTACAATAATGTATATTCACCATACTACTCAAGGGTCTATGGAATCTTACCATCTTCTGTTATGTTTTTCTCTCATTCTTTTTCTGTCCTTGTTATAATAGCCTTTTCCCCTAAAAAGCATCTCTACCTAGCTTTCTCTATCCTATATAATCTTCTTGTTTGTTTGTCTTTACATCAGTTATGAATATATAACTGATGAATTACAGTTGAAAAGCATAGCATTAAAATAGTGTATCAGTAAAAATGTTGATGTTGTATATTAATTTTTATACTCTTTACAGATTGAAATACTGTGATGAGACCATTCCTGCAACTTTAAATCCACCCACAACGTTTCATATCGCTCAGAAGAAAACAGAACAAGTCCATAGAGACATTGGATTTTGGTGTCCAAGGCATCTCAAGACCTCTGGGCTGCAAGGCTTTAAGTTTCTGGGCCTTGACCATTGTGCACCTCCATGCCCCAATATGTATTTTCAAAACGATGAGCTAGAGTTTGCAAGAAGTTTTATTGGAATTGTTTCGATATTCTGTTTTTGTGCAACTCTGTTCACATTCCTGACTTTTTTAATTGATGTTAAAAGATTTCGATATCCAGAGAGACCTATTATATATTACTCTGTCTGTTATAGCATTGTATCTCTTATGTACTTCATTGGCTTTTTGCTGGGCAACAGCACAGCCTGTAATAAGGCAGATGAGAAGGTGACCCATGGTGACACAGTTGTTCTCGGCGCTCAGAATAAGGCTTGTACTGTTTTGTTTATGTTTTTGTATTTTTTCACAATGGCTGGGACTGTATGGTGGGTGATTCTTACCATTACTTGGTTCTTAGCTGCAGGAAGAAAATGGAGTTGTGAAGCCATTGAACAAAAAGCAGTTTGGTTCCATGCTGTCGCCTGGGGAGTTCCAGGTTTTCTAACTATTATGCTTCTTGCTATGAACAAAGTTGAGGGAGACAATATCAGTGGAGTTTGCTTTGTTGGCCTTTATGACCTGGATGCTTCTTGCTACTTTGTAGTTTTGCCACTATGCTTCTGTGTGTTTATTGGGCTGTCTCTTCTTTTAACTGGAATTATTTCTTTAAATCATGTTCGACAAGTTATACAACGTGATAGCCGTAACCAAGAGAAACTAAAGAAATTTATGATTCGGATTGGAGTCTTCAGTGGCCTGTATCTTGTCCCGTTAGTGACACTACTTGGATGTTACATCTATGAGCAAGTGAATAGAATCACCTGGGAAATGACTTGGGTCTCTGACCATTGCCGTCAGTACCACATCCCATGCCCTTATCAGGTAAAGGCTGTCGTTTGAATTATTTGGCTATTTCAATTTAACTTTAAAAAGGTCCCCTGGAAATTTATCTCTATTAGTCAATGAACATAGAATCGGGTTTCAGGTAAGAATATAGTCTATACATCAGCTGAAACTGAGAAAAATGTATTGAGTTCACTCTAAGTTTTAGCTTCAGTTAAAATCATAAATGTCTTCTTTAGCTATTATTTTTTTTTCAAATGAAGTTGCAGAAGCAATTAAGCTATTTTATCATTTCTTAATTAAAAAAAAAAACAATTGAAGCAAAATGTTTCATTGTATTTAATATTTGTCATTAGTACTACTGCGGTGTTTTTAAGATTGTAGTAGTCAATTTCAGAATATTAATCTTTAAAGCAGTGTTATTTATAGAAATTTTGTTTTTAAATAACTTTTAATCATTATTCTTGAATATTTTTATATTAAATATATTAAGTAATTGTACCATCACAGTATGTCAAGTCAAGTAATGTGTGGGCTTATTTGTTTCACATAGTAATTTATATCCTAGAAAGTAGAACCTATATTTTATATTGATGTGAGAGTTTTTTTTGCTCACTTTACAATTTACCAACAGTCTATTTTTACTATATACTCAATAAGACAACTGTGTCTTAAAGTGCTCCTACTATGTTGTTAACAATGTTTCCCAGAGTCCTCAGTCTTATTGACAAACTGGAATAATAAACACATACTATTAAAACCTTTAAGATCTACAGTTTGTAACCATCATATTTTATGAAGGAAAACCTATAAAATATTAAAAGATAAAATAATTTTATAATCTTATAATGTAGGACTTTATATAAATATAATATAAAACATAAAAACCATAAAATAATTGTGGTTCAAGCTCACCAGCTGCTCCTTGGAAACCCTATGCAGGGTCACTATGAGTCAGAACTGACTCGATGGCACTTAACAACTTAACTAAGTAAAAAACTGAACATCTTAAAAACACCATAATATATATATATATTTTAATGGAGAAATTTATTTGTAACTCAAACAATCTGGTATAAAAAGGAGAAAAGATTATGAAGAAGGATCACCAAAAAGGCAAATCAAAAGACGTTTTTTAAGCATATGAAATTTTATACTAACAGAAATGCAAATTATAATAAAATTAAATTCTTATAACATGGAAAAAAATTCTAAAGGTTTTATAACCATTGTGTTGGTAAAAGTGTGACAAAATAAATCTTACAAGACTTTGCTATTGAAAGTTTCAATTAGTGCAGCCTTCTGTGGAGAGTAATTGAACAATATCAATCAGGTTTTAAATGTGTATGCTCCTTATCCAATCACTTTGGGAATGTATAAACAGATCTTTTCATGAATGTGTAAGAAATTACACACGTGCAAAGTTAGTCTCTGTAACATTATTTGCAATGATAGTAGATTCGAAGTAAGTTAAATATCCCTTAGAGATAGTTGAATAAATCATGGGTCAGCCATAGAACAAAACAGTAGACAGCCTTTAAAAGGAATAAAGAGTTCTGTTGGTTCTGATATAGAATGGGTTCCAAGAAATATTATTAAATGCCAAAAGCATGATATAGTTAATGTTTACCACTTTGACATTTATGCAGTGTTTTAAAAATAATATATGAAATTATGCTTGGAAAAAAATAGTTCATTTTATGAAATTTCTACATTTTAGCATTTGGGGGATATTGATGCTTATTTTTTTCTAACTAACCAAGTTTTTAACATAGATTATAAAGTAATGTGTTATTATAATGAGTCTAAATGTAATTTGAGTGTTGGGTGTTTGGTAGATTATTGTGAAGGAAAATTGATAAATATTTAAAGGCAGATAGTTGGGCCATTTTAAGATACTAATTTACCTTTCAGGGGGAGATGTCAGGAAGTCCATATTTCATTACCTTGTCCTTTCTAGTTCTATATTTTATTAGACATGTAAAGGTTCACCCTAGTTGTTCAGAACTTCAGCTCAACAATGCATTGTACTTAAAATGTTATTCATTATATGATGTTATTTGCAGTCTCTTCTAAAATGAACTTCAAAGATTTATACTTTTTGTTCAGTGTTTACATTGATTATGTAGGCTTTCTCTCTACTTTAAACGTACTACTAAACATTTTATTATTTCCATTCCCCGCCACTTTTTCTTGCAGGCAAAAACAAAAGCTCGACCTGATTTGGCTTTATTTATGATCAAATATTTGATGACATTAATTGTTGGAATCTCTGCTGTCTTCTGGGTTGGAAGCAAAAAGACATGCACAGAATGGGCTGGGTTGTTTAAACGAAATCGCAAGCGAGAGTAAGAACCTATTTCATTTTCTGACATTGTTTTAAAATAAGCAGATCAAACACCAAGGAATTGTTCAAATCATCATTTTACTGGCATTTAATTGCATTAACTATTGCTTGAATTTGATAAGCTACCTGATGTTGGAAATCTGTCATGGAGGAATGTATTTTATTTTGGCACTTGATGCATATATACTATTCTATTTATTTTTTATTATTTTGAGTGACATTTTAAATAGTTATCTCTCTCTCTTTTTTTTTTCAATAAAGTGAGGAGGAAACCCTATACAGGGTTGCTGTGAGTATTAACCAACTCGACAGCACGTAACAACAACAACAAATGGGATCAAGTATAAAAGCAACAACAACAAATGGGATCAAGTATAAAAGCATATCTGTAACGTACAAGTTAATGTAAATAATGGGTATTGTCATTATTTACTGTTGTTGAGTGCTGTTGAGTCAGTTCCAACTCATTGAGGCCCTATCTAGGTTGCAGAATTGGTTCCGACTCATAGCAATCCTGTATAGGGTTTCCAAGGCTTTAAATCTTTGCAGGAGCAGAAAGCCTCATCTGTCTCCCACGGAGCAGCTGGAGAGCTGGACCACAGACCTTGTAGTTTATTATATGAAGACCTTGTATTTATTATCATATAATAAGTGTGCTTATTATATGAAGCCATTGCATTACCTTGAAATTTGTTGTAACTTCTACTAATTTACCCTCACTAAATGGGTCGGAACCGACTCAATGGCACTTAACAACAACAACAACAACAACAACAAAGTAGACACTGGAGTCCTGGTGTGGTGCTGTGGGTTAATGCACCCACTGGACTGCAAAGTCGGTTTGAACTGCAAAGTTCAAGCTCACCAGTTGCTCCTTGGAAACCCTATGTTGTTGTTGTTAAGTGCCTTTGAGTCGGTTCCAACCCATAGCGACCCTGTACAGGGTTTCCTTACGGGAGTAGAAAGCCTCATCTTTCTCCCGCGGAGCGGCTGGTAGTTTCGAACCGCTGGTTCGCAGCCCGATTCGTAACCACTACGTATACAGCTCACCAATTGCTCCTCGGAAACCCTCATCAGTTGCTCCTCGGAAACCCTATACAGGGTTTCTATGGGTCAGAACCAACTCAACGGCATTTAACAACAACAACAAAGTAGACACTAAAATTCACAGAATACTATGGAACAATGTACTCGAGTCATATTTTCATAAATGCTGCTGTGCCAATTTTTTTTACAGGTTGCTGTAAAAAAATTAGCATAGTGTGTTTACAAAAATACCTCCTGGCAGGAGGGACTGGTTGACAAACAAAAGTAGAACGCTTGTATTATCTACTTTAAAATACAGTAAATAGTTCATTCCAGTTATTTATAGACATCATACACAACTATCAACAAAGTACTCTGAAGTTTGGAAACTGGCCCACATAGGTATGATTAGTGAAAGGTTTTTGTGGTATAAATTTTAGAACTGTAGACCTTTTCGCAAATAATTTTTAAGGTCAAAAAGTGGGCTTTAAACTTTTTTCACTATTATTATAGGGAGTCTTGATATGGCAGTGTAGAATAAGCACTGGAATACTATCCATAAGGTCAGGGGTTCAGACCCACCAGTCTCTCCTCGGAAACTCTATATAGGGTTTTAGTAACAATAATGTATCTTAAAGTATTTTTAATCTCAGATTTTACAAATACTATAAATCACCTAGAATTTCTAATTTTGATGCATAATGATTTTGGGGCAAAGATATACTTTTCAGAGTCTCAGGTGTTATAGTTAAATGCTTGACCACTACCCTTCAACAGGTACCTCAGAAGAAAGGTCTGGTAATCTATTTCCAAAAGGTCACAACCTTAAAAACCTTATGGAATGCTGTTTTACTTTGCACACACGGGGTCACCATGAGTTAGAATAATTTTGATGGTGGCTTATTTGTTTTTGTTCATTTTTTTGGCTTCTACTATACCAATTAACAAGTAAATTTTTTCCTTGCATTTTCTTACAGTACAACCCGAGAGGGTAGAAAAGTGCTACAGGAGCCATCTGAGTGTTTCCTAAAGCACGGTTCTAAGGTCAAACACAAGAGGAAGCACTACAGAGCAAGTTCCCACAGGCTGAAAGTCATTTCCAAATCCATGGGAACCAGCACAGGAGCTACAGCAAACCATGGCACTTCTGCAGTAGCAATCACTAACCATGATTACCTAGGACAAGAAGCTGCTACGGAAATCCAGACCTCACCAGAAACGTCAGCGAGAGACAAGGGAGCAGATGGGGCAAGCACTCCCAGGTTAAGAGAACCAGACTGTTGTGAACCTTCCTCCCCAGCAGCATCCAGCTCCCAACTCTGTGGGCAGCAGGCAAACGGAAAAGACAAGAGCAGTGTATCTGAAAGTGTGCAGAGTGAAGGAAGGTAAGATGGCAAAATCATCACTATTTGGAATATTGCATTGTACATTTTTTTATGAAAGCATAGCATTTCTGAGAAGAAAGTATTTTATAGCACAAAAGATCATGTCTATATACTTAATTCAAATTTTCTAGGAAGTTGTTGTTGTTGTTATGTGCCGTGGAGTCAGTTCCGACTCATAGCGACCCTGGACAGGGTTTCCGAGGCTGTAAATCTTTACAGGAGGAGAAAGCCTCATCTTTCTCCCGTGGAACAGCTGGTAGTTTCGAACTGCTGACTGTGAGGTTCACAGCCCGACTTGTAACCACGACGCTGCTAGGTGCTGCTTATAAACATACTATGTAGTAGTTTAATTCTTGCTTTGAGAAGAGCCTTAATGTTACATTGTTTAAGTAGGGAAATAATGTTTATTTGCATGGTAATTGTTAAGAGTTGTTTGCTTATGTAGGTGAATATTTAAAGTTCATCTGAAACATAAACCATTAAGTCTTCATTGTTGTTGTTAAGTGCCATTCAGTCAGTTCAAATGCATAGTGACCCTGTATAGGGTTCCATAGGAGCAACTGGTGAGCTTGAACCACCAACCTTGCAGTTCAAACCGACCTCAGTTGGTTGATTGGTTGGTTAGTTGATTGGTTGATTGATTGGTTGGTTATGTGCCCTGGAGTCAGCTCCGACTCATAGCGACCCTGTATAAGGTTTCCAAGGCTGTAAATTACTACAGGAGCAGAAAGCCTCCTCTTTCTCCCACAGAGCAGTTGGTAGTTTCAAACTGCTGGCCTTGAGGTTAGCAGCCTGACTCGTAGCTACTAGACTACCAGAGCTCCTTAAACTGACCGTTGTTGTTGTTGTTAAGTGCCGTCAAGTCAATTCTGACCTATAGCAACCCTATGTTATAGGGTTTCCAAGGAGCAGCTGGTGAGTTTTAACCTCCGACTTTGCAGTTCAAATGACTTTGCAGTCTGGCACATTAACTCATAGCGCCACACAGTGCTGCATTATTGCACTTTTAACAGACATTTGTCGTTTTATACAAAGATGATTATTAAATATTTTTATTTTCTAAACCTGAGTGGATATTAACATTATCTTTAATGAATTTTCCCAGATGGTCATAGGTGAGCAGAACAGAGGCAAGCATGTAATTAAACAGAATGCTGACAGCCAACTATTTTAATGTTTCAGGATTAAGAGGTTAGCTTAGTAGCGTAGTGGTTACAAATCGGGCTGCGAACCTTAAGGTCAGCAGTTTGAAACTACCAGCTGTTCCACGGGAGAAAGAGGAGGCTGTCTGTTCCAGTAAAGATTTGCACCCTTGGAAAACTCTGCACAGGGTCACTATGAGTCGGAACCGACTCCACGGTACTTAACAACAACAAAAATAGCCCTTCCAAACTCAGCAAAATTCACTCTTTCTGTATTCCCATGACACTTCCCATATACCTGGATTGTAGTTGGACATGTGCTTTTTTTCTACTTGATTTGTGCACTCTTCAAAGGCACAGCTGAGCTCTTAACTTTGAATGGGAGCCTCTCCCATAGTGGGAAGTCAATAAAATATTTGTTAAGCTAAGGATGGGAATCCTATTTTACTAATTGTATTCCTCATGAAACACCATGTTCAGTTCATGAGTAGTGATGTTTGAAATCAGCAAAAAATGTATTTGATAATAAATTATTTGCATTTTGAAGTTTTGGAGTATACATAAAGAGCTTTCATTAATTATCCTTTGATAGATAGCAATTATAAGGTCATCTGACACCATATTTGTGCTGGTATATACATGTATGTCAACTTTCTTTCTTTTATCTAGGGTAAGTCCAAAAAGCGATCTGACTGAAACTGTCCTAGTGCAGAGCGACCACTTGCAGATCCCCAGTTCTTCACAGCCAGGCAGCCTCAGAGGCTCCGCTTCACTGCTGGTTCCCTCTGTTTCAGGCGTTAGAAAAGAGCCAGGTACAGCCAGTCACTCCGATGCTTGAAACAGAGTTTCTTAAAGAGGATTCATGTTACACTGGAAATTGCAATGCACTCTCTTTAAAGAATCACTGTTACATTCTTATTTTGCACTCAAAGCTATAGTCCTGCTGTTACACTGGAAAAAGAAATAGGGTTCAAGGATAACATTTCATTTCATAGAAAGGTTAAAGACAACAAACAATATACCTAAAAATGGAAATGTGCAGATTGATAATATTTTTTAAATCATGTGGGATGGGTGAGTTAAAGGAATCGTCTTTTTTCTATTTATGATTTTACTCTTGTTAAAAGCATTTTAAAGACCAGACTTACTGGTTGGAAAGAGACTACAGGAACCCCTGAGACAGCCTTCTGACTTGAAACTGAAGACACTGGAGGCCACCTTATTTCCACCTTCCAAAGTATCAATGGGGCTAAAAAACACCAACACACCTGGGAAGAGTGTACACCTCACAATAGTTCATAATGAGACCAAAGAAGAAAAGACAGGGAGGGAGAGGGGAACCTGGCCAACGGGACTGGAAGGTCAGGGAGGGGAAGGAGAGAGTGCTGATGCTTGCTGGGGATTGCATCCCCGTCACAGGTCAATTTGGGTATAAATTATTGATTAGGAAAACTAATATCTATATAAACTTTCACCTGAAGCACAATAAAATGTGTTTATTTTTTAAAGTATTTTTAAATGTACTATGCTATTTCACTTTAATGATATAACATCCAGATTTGTCTTTGCTGAAATATTTACAGTTTGTCATGGTTCTTTTTTGTATTTGAAAGTTAGTTTTTATGTATTTGAATTTTTTTTTTCTTTTTTTTTGGAATCCTGGAATCATTCTGATATTTTAGCAATACTTTTGTAACTTTTACACTGAATTTCTAAGAAAATTGAAAAAGTACTTTTATAGTATAAAAAAATAGTTGACACACCAAAAGGTTGTTATGGTGGGAATTCAACTTAAAAAAAAAAAAAAAAAGCCAAAACTTAATTGTGTGAATTTTATAAGATCCCGTTATTTTAGAAATCTCAGAGATCTATTATGCAACTGAAATAAGGTGCTTACTGAATTTTCAGTGTTGATTGTGTCGTGCTGCTCACTGACTCTTCTGTGTGTTTTTTTAAATATGTCCTGAAGGAATAGTAGATGAAATATGTCCTGAAGGAATAGTCTTTTATAAATTAAGCTTTAGTGCAATTGATTTCTTCTTTGTTTAATGGTTCATGACCACCCAAGATTGTATGACCATTTACAGTTTACGTACAGTTTTGTTTTTAACATTAAGAATAGTTCAAATACTTTGTACAATATCGTTACCAGACATGATGTAGAATTTATTTCTACAACTAGGTATGATCATTCAAATGTATAATAGTTAATATTAATGTGCCAATGAAATGGTACAGAAAATATAATCCTGACAAAATGTATTTTAATCAACATAGCTAAAATTTTTTAACATTTTCTTAATTTTGTGTCCCAGTAAATATTATTACTTGAATAGTATTTTTTCTAATGATTTTCATTTTCTCTCTATTTAGCATTCTATTAAAACAAAAAATGATCATGTACTGTATGGGAAATGTCCACATTTTTAAACAGAAAACTTTGTATACAAATTTTTGTTTTACATGATCTTTTCATTAATAAAATGCTCTTTGTATAAGACACTGAGAAGTAGTATTCTATGGGTAGGTCCTGGCCCATGAAATGCTATCATTTCTTAGATTAGTGGTTCCTTGACAGCATCTAGAAGCTTCTGGTTTTTTGAATAAGAAAGTACTAGACAGTCAAGGCTCCTTTTTGTCAGAATTTATTCCTGAAAAATGTAAATTATACAGCCATATTTACCATAATATTCTTTAAAATTTTATTGTGGTAAAATAGAGCCATTTTGAAAAAACTTTTTATTGTGAATGAAATGAAGGTTTACAGACAAGATTATCAGTCTTACTTCAGCAAATCATAAACTTTTTCATCTCAATGATTGCAATCCTCTCCATACAACAGTTTATCCCACTTCCTCCCTGTGGTTCCTATTTCCATTCCGCCCACTGTTACCATCCCTTTTCAACTTTGTTCTTGGCTAAATGTTGCATTTTTTATTTTGAATGAATGATCATTCCATGGTGAGCATACCTTACTAATGCTGCTGTCCCCCTTATATACCTATCTACCACTCGTCTGTCAGTTTGTCATACTGTGGTGGCTTATGAGTTGCTGTGATTCTGAAAGCTATGCCACCAGTATTTTAAATACCAGCAGGGTCACCCGTGGTGGACAGGTTTCAAATGAGCTTCCAGACGAAGACAGAACTACTTCCGAATATTTAGTCACTGAAAATCTTATGAATGGCAGAGAAATACTGTCAAGTATAGTGCTGGAAAATGAGCCCCTCAGGTTGGAAGGTACTCAAAATGCAACTGGGTCTGCAATACATAAGACTATAGATCTTATGTATTGCCTGAACCATATCCAGATCTCCAGAGATGGGAAATTTCCACTTGAAAGGACGAGCAGACCAGCCTGGAACAGCTAGAAGAATGGAAGATACTTCTTGAAAGAAAGACCTACAGGAAAAATACAAAACAGTAGAGGCAGACGGACTGTTACTACAAGAACAAACAAGTTGATTATCCAGAAAACATCAAGGCAAGTGATTGGGTCCCCTCAGTGCAAACCCCCTTCCAAGACTAAGACTCAATGGGAATATATGCTCTGATTGGTGACCACACTCGTCACTGATAAAGGAAAGTGAGGGCAAAACAGCAATGAAGTGGCGAGCTAAGCCCTACAATGTGGAGAGTG
Organism: Chrysochloris asiatica; assembly: GCF_000296735.1. Taxonomy (NCBI): domain Eukaryota; kingdom Metazoa; phylum Chordata; class Mammalia; order Afrosoricida; family Chrysochloridae; genus Chrysochloris; species Chrysochloris asiatica. Next base: position 3,196,096 of record NW_006408519.1, read on the forward strand.
AAGCATTCAGCTGATAAAAAGGGCATATGCACAAGAACACCCACACTTGCAGATAATACCCACTTGACCTGG
>NW_006408519.1:3199687-3211445 GCF_000296735.1 Chrysochloris asiatica
GGTACTTTCAATAACCTCATATGCATGCGAAAGCTGGACAGTGAATAAGGAAGACCATAGAAGAATTGATGCTTTTGAGTTGTGGAGTTGGAGGAGAATATTGAAAGTGCCATGAGCTGCCAAAAGAATCAACAGATCCATTTTGGTAGAAGTGCAGCCAGAGTGCTCCTTGGAGGCCAAGATGGCCAAACTTCGTCTCTCATACTTTGGACATATTTATTGTCAGGAGGGATCAGTCACTGGATAAGGATATCATGTTTGTTAAGGTGGAGGGTCAGAGAAAAAGAGGAAAACCCCCAACGAGATGGATTGGCAAAGTGGAAGCATCAATGGACTCAAGCGTGGCAACAGTAGTAAGGTTGGCCCAGAATTGAGCATTGTTTCGTTCTGCTATGTATAAGGTAGTTATGAGTCTGTATTGACTTGATGGCACCTAACAACAACAACAACAATGACTAATGATTGTAAACATTTCCTTATATATTTATTGGCTGCCTGAATGTCTTCCTTGTTGAAGTGTCTGTTCATGTCCTCTGCCCATCTTTTAATTCAGTTGTTTGTCTTTTTCTTTTAGAAGTATTGTAGTTTTCTATTAAGTTTAAAGGTTTGGCCCTTGTCTAATGTCTTTGCAAAAAAAATTCCCAGTTTGTGAGCTCCTTTTTTATCCTTTTGGTAAAATCTTTTGGAGCATAAAAGTTTCTAATCTTTAGGAGGTCCCAGTCATCTATTTTGTCCTCTACTATTTGTGTGTTTTTAGTAATGTTTGACAGTATAATTATGCCATGTATCAGAGCCCGTAAGTTTGTCCCTGCTTCTTAATTGATTATCTTTATAGCTCTAAGTTTTATATTTAGGTCTTTAAGCCTCTTTGAGTTTGTTTTTTTATATGGTATGACATATGGGTCTTGTTTCTGCAAATAGTTTTCAGTTTTGCCAGCACCATTTGTTGAAGAGTTTATCTCTCCCCAATTTAATGTGTTTTGACTTTTTGTCAAAGATCAGATGACTGTATGTGGATGGGTTTTGCTTCTGGGTTTTCAATTCTGTTCCATTGATCTCTACATGTATTCTGTTGTACCAATACCAGGCTGTTTTGATCACTGTGGCTGTGTAGTAGATTTTGAGATATGGGAGGGAGAGGCTCCAACTTTGTCCTTCTTCTGAAACAGTGCTTTGCATATCCAAGGTCTCTTTCTTTTCTGTATGAAGTTATTGATGAGTTTTCCATCTCTTTAAAGAATGATGTGAGAATCTGGATTGGGATTGTGTTATATCTATAGATTGTTTTGGATAGTGTTGGCATTTTCACAATGCTAAGTCATCCATCCATGAACATGGCATAATTTTCCATTTTTCTAAGTCTCTTTTGGTTTCTTAAAGTATTTTGTAGTTTTCTTTGTATAGATCTTTGTTTCTCTAGATAGACTTATTCCTAAGTATTTCATCTTCTGTTTGGCCTTTGTAAATGGCATTGCTATCCTAATTTCCTTTTCAAAGTTATCTTTATTTTATAGAGGGATCTAACTGATTTTAAATATACTGATCTTGTAACCTGTTATTTTGCTGAGCCTTTCAATGAGTTCCAATAATTTTCTTTGGGATTTTCTATGTATAGTATCATATCATCTACAAATAGAGAAAATTTCACTCCTTTGCCAATTTGGATGCCTTTAATTTCCCTTTCTTGCCTTATAGCTCTGGGTAAGACTTCCAACACAGTATTGAGTAGGGGTGGTGATAAAGGGCATCTTTGTTTCGCTCCTATTCACAAGGGAAATATTTCATATTCTCTCCATTTCCAACATTGAAAGCAATGTTGGCTGTTGGATTTGTATATATGCTCTTAATTATGAGGCATTTCCCTTCTATTTCTATTTTGTTGAGTATTTTTATCAGGAATGGATGTTGGATTTTGTCAAATGCCTTCTCTGCATCAATCAATGTGATCATGTGGTCCTTTTCCCTTATCTTACTTATGTGGTGGATTATGTTGATTGTTTTTCTAATAGTGAACCATCCTGCGTCTCTGGTAGGAATCCAATTAGCCGTGATGGATTATTTTTTTGTTTGTTTGTTTGTTATGTTGTTGGATTTTATTAGCTAGGATTTTCTTGAGAATTTTTGCATCTATGTTCATGAGGGATATTAGCCTATAATTTTCTTTTTTAGTGATGTCTTTGCCTGGTTTTGGTCTCAGTATTATGCTCACTTCAGAAAATGTATTTGGGAGTTTTCCATCCTTTTCTGTGTTCTGGAATAGCTAAAAAAGAATTGGTGTCAGCTTTTCTCTAGGTGTTTAGTAGAATTCAGCAGTAAAGCCATCTGGTCCTGGACTTTTTTTGTTGGGAGTTTTTTAATGAGTTGGTCAATTTCTTCTTTAGTTATATACGTGTTCACGTTTTCTACTTAATTCTCTATTAGTTTAAGTAGGTTGTGTTTTCTAAAAATTTATCCATTTCTTCTACATTTTCAAATTTGTTGGAGAACCATTTTTCATAATATTCAGTTACTATCCTTTTTACTTCCATTGGTTCTGTTGTAACATCACCCATATCATTTCTTATGCGTGCTAGTGTCCTTTTCTTTTGTTACATTTGCCAATGGTTTGTCAATTTTAATAATCCTTTCAAAAAACCAATTTCATGTCTTGTTAATTCTTTCGACTGTTTTCTGTTTTCTAATCCATATATTTCTGCTCTACTATTTATTATTTCTTTTCTTCTGGTGACTGTAGGTTTACTTTGCTGCTCTTTTTCTAATTGTTGGAGATATTATTAATGTGTTGATTTGGAGTTCTTTCTTCTTTCTGGACGTACATGTTTATTGTTACAAATTGTCCTCTAAGCACTGTTTTTGTTGTGTCCCAAAGTTTTGGTATGTTGTGTTTCATTCTCATTTGATTCAAGAAATTGTTTATTTGTTCTATTACCCAGTTAAGTAAGGTATTATTCAGTTTTCATGTATTTGATTTTCTTTTTTCTTTAATCTTCCTATTGTTGATTTCTAATTTTATAGCATTGTGTTCTGAAAAGATGCCTTGCAGTATTTTGATGTTTTAAAATGTATCGAGGCTTGCTTTGTGGCCTAACATGTGGTATATTCTGGAGAATGTTCCATGTACACAGGAAAAGAATGTATATCGGGCTGTTGTTTGGTTTAATTCTCAGTTTAAATCTGAGGCCAAGTTGGTTTACTTCTTTTGTGTTATTTAGTTTTTTGTGTGTCTTTGTTGAGTTTCTTTCTAGTTGTTCTGTCCTTCATTGAAAGTGGTATATTAAAAACTCTTACTGTTATTATAGAGTTGTTTCTTTCTTTCTTGAACTCTATTAGAATTTGATTTAGGTAGTTTGAGGATTGGCATTGGTAACGTAAATATTAATCGTGGTTATGTCTTCTTGTCCGATTGACCCTTTAATCATGAGATAATGTCCTTTTTTGTCTCTGTGATAGTTAAGGTTTTGTGTCAACTTAACTCGGCCAGGTTTCCATATTTCCTCACAAGTGTGGTCTCCTTCCAATATAATGCACACTCAATATTCAGTTTGCTTGCTTTCTGCTGGGTCTGAATCTTGCATCTGGCTTGTCCTCCAACCTCCAGTTCTTTGGACTGGAGCCAGTGACCTGCTCTATTATCTATCTGTCTGTCTGTTTGCCTGCCTACCTGCCTGCCTGCCAGGCTTGCCTGTTTGCCTGTCAGACCTACCCAGTTCTTCCCTATCAGTGCCTTCACTTTGGCATCAGGTACCACTCTGGGTTGAAAATTGAGCTAGAATTGTAATTCAGTCACTTTTACAATAAGACTCTGGGTTTGGTTTTCGTCAGTGTCAGCTCTGCTAATACAGGAAATTAGACTTTCTTTCAGGGCACACACAAGTGGAAACATTGAGATCTTTATTGTGGTGCTTGAGCTGTGATTTCTTAGCCCAAAACACAACTCTTTCTTTTACCACTTGCTCTACTGTAAGTAGGACCAACAAACCAACTTCTCTATACTTCTCATCTTGACAAATTTTCAGAAAAGCATGTACACATGATCACCCAGCACCTCACTTCTCTCCACCATATGATCTACTGGTGACAATGTTTTGTGTCTTAATATTTCCACCTCTTGCCATGGATTAGAAGCACCCTCACCCTCGTTACTAGTACAGGCAGAGTTATCAGTGCCTTTAAAATTAGTCAGACTTGAGAACCAATTTAGAAAGTTCATTCTTATGATTTTGTTTCTCTAGAACCACTCTCGGTACCAAATGTCTTCTGTTGGGTTCTTTTGAGAAGCAAAACCAGTGAAACTGACATATGTATACATATAAAAAGAAGTTTATATCAGGAAATGGTTCACAATTGCAGAGATAGAAAAGCCCCAAGTCTGGGTCAGATGAGCCAAGATTGACAGGCAGGTCTGGCAGGCAGGCAGATAATAAAGCAGGCCACTTGCTCATGTCCAAAGAAGGGAATGTTAGAGGATGAGCCAGATACAAGATCCAGACCCAGAAGAAGAGCAAACAAGCTTTGCCTGGGTGTGCATTATATTGGAAGCAGGCTGCACTCCCGAGGAAACATCCTTTCAACCGATTGGCTACACATAACAAATCATCTTAGAGTTAACTTCACTGTTCATAGCCAATCATCATAGACTTAACTACACTATATTAGATCTGTTTTGAAAGAAGTACAGCCAGAGTGCTCCTTAGAGGTGAAGATGGCCAAACTTCATCTCTCATACTTCAGACATATTGTCAGGAAGGACCAGTCGCTGGAGAAGGATATCATGTTTGGTAAGGTGAAGGGTCAGAGAAAAAAAGGAAGACCTCCCCCCAACAAGATGGATTGGCCACATGGCAGCATCAGCATCGATGGACTCAAGCGTGGCAACAATAGTGAGGTTGGCCCAGGATCAGGCAGTGTATCATTCTGCTGTGCGTAGGGTTGCTATGAGTTGGTACTGACTTGATGACACCTAACAACAACAACAATATTAGATCTCACTATGGGGATAACCACATGTCAACTGCCAAACCACCAGGAATCCTGGCCCAGTCTAGTTGACACAAAACTATCACACGCACCAAAGAGTACCTCACAGAAGAAGATTTTAATATCAAAGTGGACAGGATGGAACGTTCTGCGGAAACTAATCATGCTCTTTCTCCAGTCATTCCCTTCATTGCCCAATGGGCTCATAAACAAAGGGGCCATGGTGGCAGGGATGGGTGGTATGCATGGGTTCAGCAGCATGGATTTCCAGTCACCACACAGCCACTGCTGAGTGCCCAAACTGCCAGCAGCAGAAACCAACACTGAGTCCCAGATATGGGAACATTCCTTGTAGAGATCGGTCAGCAATCTGGTGGCAGGTTAATTACATCCAACCACTTCTATCATGAAAACGGCAGCATCTTGTTCTTACTGGAATAAACACTTACTCTGGGCATGGATTTACCTTCCTTGTATGCAGTGCTTCTTCCAAAACTACCATCTGTGGACGTATAGAATGCCGATCTACCATCATGGTATCTCACACAACCCACTTATTCCTGTTTCTGTTGTTTATTCATTTCTAATCCCAGTTTAAAACAGACTATTTTATCTTGAAATCGAAGAAATTTCTTAGATTACAGAAGTTCTGTAACTATACTTTGCTCTCTTTTAGCTTTGCAGTTGTCTTCATTATAAATTGATATCTCTGGTTCCCTATTTTCAATATTATAATTTTATTTTACTTTGGATATGTCTATATCAGTATTGAGTTATGGATCATGTTGTTGTATATGTCAATATCAGGTTGTTGTCTACTGTTACTGTTTCTCAGTCCAAAAGACTCCCTTTAGTATTTTTAGTAAAGTTGGCCTGGTTATTACATATGCCTTTTATTTCAATTATCTAGAAATGTAATTTTACCTTTGTATTTGAGAGACAGTTTTGCCGGGCATATGATTATTAGTTGGCTTTTTTTTTTTCTTTCAGAATTTTGTATATGTCTCCCCATTATCTTCTTGCCTTCATATTTTCTGCTGAGAAATCAAAGCTTAATCTTACTGGTTCTCCTTTGTACAAAACTTTTAGTTTTGCCCAAGCTGCTCTTAGGATCCTTTCCTTGTCTATGATTTTGGAGCTTAATTATGATGTCTTAGTGATTTTCTTTTGGGGTCTATCCTATTTGGGGTACATTCAGCTTTTTGAATGCTTATCTTTTCATCTTTCAAGATGATAGAGAAGTTTTCTTCCAACAGTTCTTTGGCTATCTTTTTTCTTTGTCTCTTTCAGTTCTGGAATTCTGATCTTCCAGAAATTATTTCTAGTTATTTTGTCCCATGTGAATCTTAGGCTTTCTTTAGGATTTTCATTGAGCACCAGTTTGGTTTAGCATCTCTATGCTGGGAAACAAGTTTCAGAATCCCTTCTGACATCCATTTTAATCTTTCCATTCATTCTTATTTTCTTAATGACCTTTTGCTTTCTTCATGTTTGATGTCTTTGATATCATCCCTTAACTCTTCTGGGCTTCTGTTATTCTCGTCTAATGCATCAAATCTGTTCTTGAGATGATGTCTAATTCAGGTGGGATATATTCAAAGTCAAATCTCATGAACCCGCTATAAGTTTCTTCAGCTTCAACCTAAATTTGCATATTAACAATTGATGGTCTGTTCTACAGTCTGCCCCTAGCCTGGTTTTGATTGATGACATGGAGCTTTCCCACCATCTCCTCTCACAAATATAGTCAGTTTGATTTCTGTGTAGTCCATATGGTGAGGTTCATGTGTACAGTGGTGTTTTGTGTTGTTTAAAAAATGTATTTCAATGAACAAGTCATTGGACTTTCAAAATTCTATCATACGATCTCCCACGTTGTTTTCATCACCAAGGTTATATTTTCCAACTACTGATCCTTTCCTTTTGTTTCCAACTTTTGCATTGTAATCACCAGTAATTTTTAATACATCATGAAAGCATGTTTGAACAACTACCAATCATATTCCTAAATGTTTACCCAACTTATTTGAAAACTTATGCCTACATAAAAATTTGTAAAACTGGAAGTATCCAAGATATCCTTAAATAGTTGAGTAAACAAATTGTAGTTCATCTATAAAATGGAATCTATCCAGCAATTAAAAAAAAAAAAAGAGCTCTCATACTATACAAAAACAAGGCCTTACATGAAAATTAAAACATTATTACTAAGTGAAAAAATTGCAATATGAGAAGCCTACCTACTATATGGTTCCAATCATCTGACATTCTGGAAAAAGCAAACCTATAGTAATTTTGCCAGGGATTCAAGGGAAGGAATGGTAATGGTGATTGAGTGAGGTACATGGGATTTTTCAGGGCAGTGAAACTATTATGTATGATAATATAGCACTGGAGGCACTCACTCATCTACACCAAGAGATTTGGAAGATAGCTACCTGGCCAACTGATTAGAAGAAATCCATATTTGTGCACATTTCAAAGAGAGATGACCCAATAGAAAGTGGAAATCATTGGATGATATCATTAATATTGTAGGCAAGTAAATATTCACTAAAGATAATTCCAAATCGCCTGCAACAGTACATTGAGAGGGAATTGCCAGAGGCTCAAGCAGGGTTCAGGAGAGAATGTGGAATAAGGAGTATATTCCTTATATATAAGGAATATATATCATCAGATAGATTTAACTGAAAGATGTTTACCTGTGCTTTATTGACTATGCAAAGGCCTTCAATTGTATGGATTGTGACAAGCTATGGACAACATTGCAGAGAATGAGTATTCCGGAACACTTCATTGTGCTCATGAGAAACTTGTACATAGACCAAGAGGCAGTTGTTTGAACAGAATAGGGACATACTGAATGGTTTAAAATTAGTAGAGGTGTATGCCAGGGTTGTAGTCTTTCACCATACTTATTCAATCTGTATGCTGAGCAAATAATTCGAGAAGCTGTATTATATGAAGGAAAAGGTGGCATCAGGGTTGGAGGAAGATTCACTAACAACCTGCAATATGCAGATGATACAACCTTGCTTACTGAAATAAAGAGGACTTAAAATACTCAAAGACCACAGCCTTATGGGTTGCATCTCAATATAAAGAAAACAAAATCCTCACCACTGGACTACAAAATAACATCCGCATAAATGGAGAAAACGTTGAAGTCATCAAAGACTTCATTTTGCTTGGATCTACTGGCAGCACTCATGGAAACAACAGTCAAGAAATCAAATGACATATTGCATTAGGGAAATCTGCTGCACAAGACTTCTTTAAAATGATCAGGAGCAAAGATGTCAGTTTGAGGATTAAAGTGCACCTGACTCAAGCCATGGTATTTTCAGTAACCTCATATGCATATGAAAGTTGGACAATGAATAAAGTAAACTATAGAAGAATTGATGTAATTGAGTCATGGTGTTGGAGGATAATATTCAAAGTACCATGGACTGCCAAAAGAACAAACAGATCTGTGCTGGAAGAAATACAGCCAGACTACTCCTTAGAAGAAGTACAGTCAGAATACTTCATCTCTCATACTATGAACATATTGTCAGGAGCAACCAGTCCCTGGAGAAGGACATTGGTAAAGTGGAGAGTCAGTGAAAAAAAAGGTTGGATTGGTACAGTGGCAGCAGCAATTTGCTCAAGGGTAGCAATGATTGTGAGGTTGGTGCAGAACTGGGCAGTGTTTCATTCTGTTGTGCATAAGGTCACTAAGAGTCAGTACTGACTCAGTGGCACCTATCAACAATAACAAGATACATGGAAATATGCATTTGTCAAAACTTATTGGACTTTATAGCACAATGAGTGCACCTTAATGTATGCAAGTTATGAAAAGTCCTTTAGAAGGATAGGACAATCCCGAGATGTAATATAAAATGTAACAAAAGAATCTAACTGTATTATGAATGTAGGAGACAAGTTCACAGAAGGAAATGGTGGGGAAACTTGCTGACCTCTCTATCCACTTGGAGCAACAAAAGAAGAGGAAAATACAGGAAAAGGAGGAGGATATTGAGTGTGAGGCTAATTAGAGTTGGAGATATCATTATGAATTACCACAGATCCAGATGATTTTACATAGATATAGTTAACAATATATACACACAGGTTGAGTCCTGGTGTGGCGTTGTGGGTTAATGCACCAGACTGCAAAGCCATTTGAACCACAAGGTTGGTGGTTCAAGCTCACCAGCTGCTCCTCGGAAACCCTAAACAGGGTCAACACGACTCAACAACACTCACAACAACAACACACAGGTTAGCATACACACATACATTTCCTTGCTCTGTCAACTAAGAGATCATAGAAGCAACAACATCTCAGTAGCAATACTATTCTCCAATAAAAGGAACTGGGGGTCCCTGGAGAAATGATTGATACTAGAACTGAGGCAGAAAACATACAAGATGATCCTAGAGCATTTTGCATTACTACAAGTGCTCACACCATAAAACCAATTTTGATTGAGGTTGTTACAGGAGCCAAAGGAAATCATTTCCAATGGCGAAAGAAAGCTAAAACAATCTGAGTAACTAACTAAATAAAGCAGTATTGGATTAAAGCAAAGCCTAAAGTATAATAAAATAAAATCCCAAGAATCTGTGCTGACATAAATAAATGATTGAATAAACATATGAAGGGACTTCAAAAAGTATGAGGGAAAATGAAATTAAAAGATGTTAAAATATATACAGACATATAAACTTTATTTCTCAATAGAAGCTCCATCAAGTTCAAGAAATTTTATAAGCAATGATACCAGCCATTTAATCCATCCCTAAAGAAATGAGGGTCCTGGGAATTCATCCAGGCCAAAGTTGTCTTTTTTGCACTTTTAAATAAAGAAAAATGGGTGCCCTTTAAGCATTTTTTAAGGTTAGAAAACAAGAAGTCAGAAGAAACCAAATTGCTTAATGATTTGCCATCGAAACACTCAAAAAAATTGCCCTTTTTTGATGAGAGGGCTAAGCAGAATCGTTGTCACGTGGAGAAGGACTGTCACGTGAGGCTTTCCTGAGCATTTTTCTGCTAAAGTTCTGGCTGACTTTCTCAAATCATTGTTATATTAGGCAGATAGTATCATTGTTTGGCCATCTGAAAAGTCAAGTAGTAAAATGCCTGGAGCAACTCAATGACCTTTTGCTTTGACTGCACCATTTCCACCTCTTGGGAGCCATTGTTGGTTTCATCTCCTATTACAATTCTTCTAAGAAATGCTTTTCTTGATCCCACTTGTTTAAAATTTCCATTAAAAGTACTCTTCTTGACAATGACGTGGAGTGATGGAGCTTTAGATCCAGAGAGGGAGAGCGACTGTGTGCTGAAGACTTGGGGGGAGGGTGGTTAATAGTGTAGGGGACAGGCTTGCAGGGTATATACCCTTTGGTTGGTTGATGATGCATGGAGGGGATTGTAACCATGGCAATGATAGATGTATGATAGAATGAATGTAAAACTAATGTTCTCCCATGTAAACTATCATACAATTCAAAATAAAACACTAAAAAAAAAAAAAAAAAAGGGTACTCTCCTTGTCTATAGGTAATCTGGGAGCAATCGTTTTGGCACTCATTGAGCAGAAAATTCGCTCAGCTTTAAGTTTCCCATCAGAATTGTATATCTGAACCAGTTGACATATTAGCTCCTTTTTCTATTGCTAATTGTTGGTGTTGGTCGTCTTTAATTAACTAGGGCACAAACAATATTAATTTTTTCTTCGCAGATTAATATGGATGGTTTGTGGCTGTGGGCTTCATCTTCAACATTGTCTTGTCCCTTCTTTTTTGTAAACTACTGATTTTGTGATACAACAATGATTTCACCATTCTTCCACCCAAACTTCACCATAAATATGATGTTTGTCATTGCTTTGATTTTAGCAGAATCCATGTTATTCGGATGCCTTATCCTTCTTAGTGCCTCAAACACTATTCTGCTCAGATAGATCATCACAAGTTGTTGTTGTTAAGTGCCATCGAGTAGGTTCTGACCCATAGTGGCCCTGTATAGGGTTTCTGAGGAGCAGTTAGTGAGCTTGAACGGCCCTGTTGACCTTGAGATTAAAAGCCAATTTTACAGTCCAGCACGTTAACCCACAGGGCTACCCAAAACTCCACATCAGGACATCCATCACAAGTTAGTTCAGCTGTAAAAAGAGTCTTAAATACAGGCATAGTGGTTTTTCACAATACATATTTTTTTATGAAGTTTATGAAGGCCCCTCATAAATGAAGGAGGAGCTCTGGTACTGTAGTAGTTAGGAATCGGGCTGTGAACCTTAAGGTCAGCAGTTCGAAACTACCAGCTGTTCCGCGGGAGAAAGATAAGGCTTTCTGCTCCCGTAAAATTTTACAGTCTCGGAAACCCTGTACAGGGTCGCCATGAGTCAGAACCGACTCCACGGCACATAGTTACCACCACCACATAAATGAAGGAGAAGAGACAAATGTTGCAGAATTCTAGATAAGATTTTATAAATACTCTTACCCTCAAGGTGGAGTAGATCTTAAGTCTGGGAAGTGTGCAGTGAATTGCTCTCAAAAAGTCCCAGTGGAAGGGGTGGCGTGTGGAAAACCTCCGAGCCACCGCTGCAGCCAGCTGCTCAGAGTTAATGTCAACAGCAGTCACTATCCATGTCCAAATGAAGGGAGACTTAGAAACGTAGCCTAGGTGTGTGCTTAGGCATTGCTGTTGGACAGCAGTGTTTCAATCTACAAATATGATATATTAAATAAACTTCCTAATATAATGTTATTGTTAAGTGTC
>NW_006408519.1:3211545-3212136 GCF_000296735.1 Chrysochloris asiatica
GGACCCTACCCAGAGAAGCAGTGATGCCTGAGATGGAGGTAGAGACGATGACGTGAAGCGATGGAGCAGCCAGGGACTTTAGATCCAGAAAGGGAGAGGGACTGTGTGCTGAAGACCAGGGGTGTGTGTGGGGCAGGTTTGCAGGGTATACCCTTTGGTTGGTGATGCATGGAGGGGATTGTAACCATAGCAATGATAGGCTGTACGATAGAATGAATGTAAAACTAATGTTCTCTCATGTAAACTATCATAATTCACAATAAAACACTAAAAAAAAGTAAAAAATTAAAAGAACTTAGGTTTCCATAAAAAAAAAAAGTATGTAATTAGTTGTTGACTTATTTTCTCATTCTCAATAAATAAAGACTTTCTTACCTAAAAAAAAAAAAAAAAAATGCAACTGGGGAACAGCTATCTCCTCAAAGTAGAGTTGACCATGATGACATGAATGGAGTAAAGCCCATGGGACAAAAGCCCAGGGTACCTTCATTTACTGATGGGCACAACTCAAAATGAAGAGAAACAGTTGTGAACATACATTAAAAATCAGAACATGGAATGTACGAAGGATGAATCTGGGAAAATTTGAAG
>NW_006408519.1:3217437-3225031 GCF_000296735.1 Chrysochloris asiatica
AATTATGGGCTTAACATTTGTAATTAGTAAATTTGAATTTTAAAAGCATTCATTTGTAGTTGTTGTTGTTAAGTGCCGTCATGTCTGTTCCGACCCAAAGTGACCCTGTTTAGGATTTCTGAGGAGTGGCTGGTGAGCTTGAACTGCCGACCTTGTGGTCCAAACCAGATCATTAGCCAGCAGCACAACATCAGGACTTCATTCATTTTTAGTGGCAAACTTCAAAAAAATATTTAATTCAAAAGCAAACAGAAGTTTTTCTTACTCATGGAACCAGACACTGATGCAATATGAGCCTAATGTTTCAGAAAGTGTAACTTAAACTTTTATAAGAATTACATAGCATATTTTAACCTAGAAAGTTTATTTAAATTACATAATGTAGTTATGTTTACAGTAACAGGTTGGCATGTGCAGTATGAATCTAAGCCTATAGCAATATGGCTGTGATAAAGTCACATTTCATTTGAAATGCATACAGACCCTCCAGGAGCCCTGGTTGTGTAGTGGATTATGAGCTGGGCTGCTAAACAGAAGGTCAGCAGTTCTAATTTGCCTGTCACTCTGTGAGAGAAAGATGAGGGTTTTTTGTTCCCATAAATATTTACAGCCTTGGAAACTCTATACAGGGTTGTCATGAGTCGGGGCTGACTCCATTGCACACGACCACCACAGACCCTCAACAGAACTTTATGGAATGCCATCTTTCCAAAAGACCCCAGCACACGCATTAGAATCCATCACTGCTATGCTATCCATGATTCTCCAGGAATCTTCTCTAGACTTTCCTGGAAAATCGACTTCAAAAACAGCTTGTAATTGCCATCCATCATCAAAATCAAATTTTAGTGCTTCCTTACTCTCACCTCTCAGACATGTACCATTAGTAGATGTTTCCAGTTACTACTGCTGGAAAGTTTTAACATTGCCAAAGCAGGCACTTGTACTCTCAGGAAATGAGAGATATAATTTAATAACCACAAAAAAAACTCTACCATTGCTTTTTTGCATGGAAAGTTTAATCATTACTACTTCACTGCCCACAGCACAAGTCAAAGACTTAAATTCCAGATGCTAAAGATTTAACACTGGCCACTGTGACTGTCATGTGCAGAAAAGTCATATTATCGTTAATTCATAATGGCAATCTGTCAACAAAGAGAGCAGGAAAGCAATGATGAAAAGACACTGGGACCCAATGTTCAAGGGTAATGGAACGTGGCATCAAGTTTATTATAAACATGACTGGAGGAGGCGAGCCGAAAGGGAGCAATATGAAAAGAGTGATAAAAGGAAAAGAAAGAAAGAATGTTGTGTTCAATAGTAACAAGAAATTTAAATAAAATAGAACAATGATGCTGTGGCCCTGTAGGATAAAGCACTGGACCGCAAGGTTGGTTTGAACCTCAAGATCGGCAGTTCAAACTCACCAATCACTCCTTGGAAACCATATACAGGGACGCTATGAGTTACAACCAACTGGATGGCACTTAACAACAATAAAATATGAATAAAATTTAGCAGCCAAATCTGCAGTATAGCATTCTTTTCCATTCCTAGAAAGCAAGCAAGCAAGCCCTGGGTGGCAAAGATGGTTAAGTGCTGAACTACTAACCCATCCAGATGATCCTTAAAAGGAGTGTCTGGTGACTGATTTCTAAAAGCCCCAATACAGCAGTTCTACTCTACATACATAGGGTCTCCATAAGTTGGATTAATTGAACTTGACAGCAATTAACAACACAACAAGAGAAACACAAGAAAAGAAGGGAAAACAAGGACTTGTTCTGAAGAATACATTTCTAATTTCCCCCTCCAGGAGGAGGGGGTGAAGAAGAGTGAATCCATTTGTCTTGATAGAAACTTCTTAGAGAAAGTGTATCAAATAAATTACTTCTAAAGCACCTGCCTTGAACCAACACCATGACACATAATCACCAAAGCACCTGACCTAGTTCATCTTCATTTGTAATGAACACAGTTTAAATATTCCCTAGTTATTTGGTCTCACATTCAGTTTCTCAGTATTAATATAGCTCTTGCAAAGAGTCAATCAAGACTATTTTGTTGTTGATGTTAAGTGCCATCAAGTCAGTTCCAACTCATAGTGACCCTGTGTAGGACTTCCGAGGAGTTGCTGGTGGTTTTAAATTGCCAACCTTGTGATTAGCAGTCCAGTGTTTATACATAGCCCCACACCAGGATGCCATAGTTACCTATATTTAGAAATATGTAATTACAGTTACAATATCTCGAGAAGAGAGGCAAAAGATCAGTAGAAAAAGTTTTTAAGTCCTTCCTGAATCAAAGGAAAAGAAAATATCTTAGCAATTTCATCATATTTTCCAAAGCACTAACTAAAATGAAGCTGTCTAGTTGGTGGGTTTATTTACCTTAGGGACCTATCCCAAGATTTAATTAACTTCACTGCCAGATTTCACTAAATCTAAATATATAGATTTTAACTATAAAAATTCACTAGCGAAGTGAAAGTTCCTCTAGGGAATTTAGGTCCTTCCTGATATCCAGTCCAATGGCACCTAAGACAACTTTCATAAAACAGAAACCTCGAAAGCCTGTAAACAAAGCTGACCACTGGCAAAACCCTTCCTGGCATTTTCAGCCTGTGAACTGCCACCTCCATTAGTGCCGGTTCCAGGGGAGGAAGAATGCCAGGCTGTGTTTCAATCACTGACCTTGTTGGCAGGCTGCAAGCAATGAAAAGTCCAATAAAACCAAACAAGGGAACTGTGTTTCCTCAACTGATGGACACCACTCCTTCTGTGTCGCTGATCCTGAGTCCAGGCTTGTCCTGCATACACTGAGAATTCCAAATGTTTTCTTTATGAAATCCAAGATTCTGAAAGGGGCATAGAACACAGCTAAAGCTGGGAGGTGGAGAGTGTTTCTGAGACTTTGGAGGCGGGCCAGCTCTGGCTACATAGGACACACTGAAGAAACCAAAAGTACTATAAAAACATGTTGTGGATGGCGAAACTTCATCTTACATCGTTGGGAACTGTTATAAGGAGATGTTACCAGTCCCTGGAAAAAGACTTGGTTGTTGATAAAGTCATAGATCAGCAAAACAGAGAAAACTCCCAATGAGGAAGACTGTCAGAGTGGCTGTAACAAGAGATTCAAACATGACAGTAGTTGGAGGATGGTGAAGGCCCTGGCAGTGTTTTGTTCTGCTGCACATGAGGTCGTATTGAGTGAGAACTGACTCAACAGCACCTAACAACAACGATGGTTACGTTAGAAAACAAAAGCAGGAATAAACAAATGAAAAAATACTGCCATTGAGTCAATTCCAACTCCCGCTGACTCCACTGTTACAGAGTAGAGCTGCTTCTTAGGCTTTTATTGAAATCTTCATGGAAACTGAAAGATCACAGAAAACAGATCACCATGCCATTATTCTGTGGTGCTGTCAGGTGGGTTTCAGCTGCCAACCTTTAGGTCAGTGGTCCAGAGCAAACCATTTGCACTAAATGAAGATGTATGTAAGTGTGGCGCTGTAGGATAAGCACTAGACCAAAAGATCAATTTGAACTGCAAGGCTAACGGTCCAAATTCACCAGCCACTCTTTGGAAACCCTATACAGGGTTGCTATGAGTAGACTAGATGGCACTTAACTACAACAACAAATGTACAGAAGACTCGGGGTGGGGGTGGGGGGGGAATGGCAACATTGGTTATCTTTGTGGAAGTGATCAGCATTGGAGGTGATGATGAAAGCAAAATCTCTTGACCTCCTCACTTTTTGCTTCTCTCCTTTCCCTAATATCACCTGCTCTTATGTCGGCAATCAGCACATGTTTATTGAGCACCTTCATACCCACTTCTTTTTCTTCAGTCCCTTCCCCAGATACCATTCCCATTCCACCCTCCCACCCCACCCCCAACTTACACACATAGCCTAGAACTGCTAACTGGATCCAAGCACTGGAAAGCCAGGAGAGACCAGAAGGCCAGCCTGCCCAAGGTGTGCTATGGGGTGGAGGGAGAGGGACAGTGGGAAGGAAGGGAGGTTTCAGTCTGCTGCATTTGGCATGCCTCACTTTATCCTGCTTCACTTTATTGTGCTTCTAAATACTACATCTTTTACAAATAGAAGTTTTACGATGAGCCTGCATTGAGCCAATCCCTCAGCACCATTTTTCCAACAGATGTGCTCAACTTCATGTCTCTGTGTCACATTTTAGTCATTCTCAGAATATTTAAAACTTTTTCAGAATGCTACTGCACACTTGATGGTCCACTGCTGCTACTGTATGCATCCCAGTCTATTCTGACTCATAGTGCTCCTATATAGCGTTTCCGAGGCTGTAAATCTTTAAGGAAGAAAAAGCCTCATCTTTCTCCCAACAAGCATCTGGTGGATTGGAACTACTGACCTTGCAGTTAGCAGGCCAAAGTGTAACCCACAAATCTACCAGGGCTCCTTTGATGGGAGTATAGTGTAAACATAACTTTTAGACACACTGGAAAATCAAAATAATTCATATGACTCACTTTTTTTTCTCTCTCTCTTTGATGATGAAAAGTACAGTCTTTTTCAATTAAGAGATATTGAAATCATGAAGATACAGGATTAGGGATGAAACTCTCTACTCTTAACAGTTCTCCAAAGACTTTACCCACCATGCCTCCCATCTCTCACACTGCTTTACAGGAACATTACAATTAGATGACATTGCTGTGGAGTATGGAGTATGTGGTCACTTTTAAAGGACATATCAAAGATTAAAATGTAAGATTAGCCTTAATAGTTTTTTGGTTTTTTTTTTTTTTTAGTTTTTATTGTGAATTGAGTGATTAGTTTGCATGGGTGAATATCAGTTTTATAGTCATCATTTCATTACAATGATGAATGCATCCTCCGTGTATCATCATTCAACAGTATTTGTTTCTGTTCCCTCTGTGGGTTGTTTTTTTTTTTTTTTTTTGGGGGGGGGGGGAGGGGGTACACAAAAGCACTCAGGAATATATAATCATTTAAACAACCAAAAGGAATATTCTGCAAGCCTGCCTCCTGGCTGTCAGCACTCAGTCCCTCTCTTTCCATGAGTCTAGAGTCCTCAGCTTCTCCCTCTCTCCATGTCCCCATCTCTGCCTCCATTTCTGGTGTCGCTGCTTTTCTGGATAGGGTCCCACATTCCGCTTGTGCTCTTCTCCCTTGATAGTCCTAGGGTCCTCTGTTTCTGGACTGTAAGATTAACTACTCCCCCCTTTTTGTTGCAAAACTTCTACTTTTGCAATTGTGAGAGTCACAATTAGTCATGATAACAGTTACTCATTATCGAACCATAAGAATCTTATCCCCATCTCCTTTCACCAGATCTGTCTAGACAAGATGAAAACTATTCAGTGGGGGTTCTACCTTCCCCCATACACTCTGAAACTAAAATCCCTCTTGAAAACTTGTAAGACAGTCACTTCATGCCTTTATATCCCTCTCCCCTCCATTTTAGGTAGTCAATGTCTAAGTTGGCCATCCCTATCAACCCTGTATACAAAGGAGGTAGGATTGATACTTGATGTGAGGACTCCTTCTCTCTCAGTTGGTATTTTGAGCTACTACATCCATAAGTATGTTGTTGTTGTTGTTAAGTGCCATTGAGTCGGTTCCGACCCATAGCAACCCTGTACAGGGTTTCCAAGGCTGTAAATCTTTACGGGAGTAGAAAGCCTCATCTTTCTCCCGCGAAGCGGCTGGTAGTTTCGAACCACTGTCCTTAAGGTTCGCAGCCCGATTCGTAACCACTATGCTACCAGAGCTCCTTTATATAGTATAGGTCAAGTTAATCAAATTGTAGCAAGTTATACTTTTTCCTTTATAATAAGATTTTTTTTTATCTTTCTCTAATTGAGTTTTGATCATCAAGCCATCAAAGCTAGGTCAAATGGGTACTATCTACAATTCTGGGCATTCTTGTGCATATCAACTCATTTCATATCAGCTGGACACTTTGCTCTCAGCTCTAGCCCTCTGTGGCTATGTCCTTGTCCATGGACTCAGGACAACTCACTTTCTTGCAATATTAGTTTTATTGCTATGTTCTGGAACCAAACCCACACTATCCTTAATATATGCCAATATACACACCACCACCACCACTCCAAGTAACCACCCTCCTCCCAATAAAAGTAGTTGCAGTCAAGAAATCAAAGTATTAGGCAAAACTGCTGCACAAGACCTCTTTACAGTTTTCAAGAGCAAAGAGCTCTGTTTGAGAACTAAAGTGAACCTAATCCAAGCCATGGTTTTTCAATAGCCTCATATGCATCTAAAAGTTACACAATGAGTAAAGAAGACTGTAGAATAATTGATGCATTTGAGCATGGTGGTGGAGAAGAATATTAAAAGTACCAAGGACTGCCAGAAGAACAAAAAAATCTGGGTTGGAAGAAGTACAGTCAGACTACACCTTAGAAGCCAGGATGGTGAGACTTCATCTCTCATACTTCAACATGTTATCAGGAGGGACCAGTCACTATAGAAGAACATCCTGCTTGGTAACATAGTGGGTCAGCAAAAAAAAGTAGAAGACCCAAACAAGATGGATTGACACAGTGGCAGCAACAATGGACTGAACCGTGAACATGGCTCAGGACAAAGCAGTGTTTCATTCTGTTGTGTATAGGGTTGTTATGAGTCATAACTGACTGGATGATACCTAACAACAGAAGTCAGAAGGAGGTCTAGTGGTGTAGTGGGCTATTTGTTGGGCTGCTAACCACAAGGTCAGCAATCAAACCTACCAGCTGCTTATTAGGAGAAAGACAAGGTTTTCTGCTTCTGTAAAGATTTACAGCTTCAGAAACCCTCCACAGGGTTGCAGTGAGTCAGACTGATTAGATGGCTCACAACCGCCATCACAAAGGCAGAGATTCTTTCTATAGAAGGGAGAGTTCCATATTTATGCTTATTCCAAAGAAAGGTGATCCAATAGAATGCAGAATTTATTGAATAATATCTTTAATATCACATGCAAGTAAAACTTTGCTGAAGATAATTCAAAAGCAATTGCAGCAGAACATCAACCGAAAGCTGCCAGAAGAAATTCAAGTTGGATTCAAAAGAGGACATGGAACAAGAGATATCATTGCTGATGTCAGATGGACCTTGGCTGAAATCAAGGAATACCAAAAACACAGTTATTGTGTTTTATTGATCATGCAAAGGCATTTGACTGTAATAATCATAACAAATTATGGACAACATTGTAAAGAATGGAAATTCCAGAACAATGAATTGTGCTGTGTACATAAATCAAGAGGTGGTAACATTGCATGTTTTTAAATGAGGCAAATGTGTGTGTCAGGGCTGTATCCTTCCACCATACTTATTAAATTTGTTTGTTGAACAAATAATCTGAGAAACTAGACTATATGATTAAAATCATGGCATCAGGATTGATGTTGAAGCACATACTGATATAAATGAAAGATTGGGTTGTACCTTAAAGTAAAGAAACAAAAAAATCCTCACAACTGTATCAATAAACAACATCACAATAAACACAGAAAAGATAGAAGTTGTCAAGGATTTCATTGTACTTGGACCCACAATCAACACCTGTGGAA
>NW_006408519.1:3227146-3239437 GCF_000296735.1 Chrysochloris asiatica
CTCTTCTGACATCCATTTTGGTCTTTTCCTTCTTTCTTGTCTTCTTAATGACCTTTTGCTTTCTTCCTGTATGATGTTCTTGATGTCATCTCAAACTCCTCTGGTCTTTACTCTTTAGTGTCTTATACATCAAATCTGCTTTACAGATGATCTCTAAATTTAGGTGGAATATGTTCAAGGTCATATTTTAGCTCTCGTGGACTTCTTTTCATTTTCTTCAGCTTCAGCCAGAACTTTAATGTGAGCAATTGATTGTCTGTTCCACAATCTGCCCCTGGCCCTGCTTTAGCTAATGATACAGAGCTTTTCTACCATTCCTTTCCACAAGTGTAGTCAGTTGATTTCTGCGTATTCCAGCTGGTGAGGACCACGTGCATAGTCATCTTTTATGTTGTTTTAAAAAGATATTTGCAATGAAGTCATTGGTCTTTCAAAATTGTATCAGGCGATCTCCAGCATCATTTCTATCACCAAGGCCACATATTCCAACTACTGATCTTTCCTCTTTGTTTCGAACCTTTGCGTTCCAATTGCCAGTAATTATCAATATATTTTGATTGCATGTTTGATCAATTTGAGACTGAAGAAGTTGGCAGAATTCTTCAATTTCATCATCACTGGCTTTAGTTGTTGGTATGTAAATTTGCAAAATAGTGGCATTAACTAGTCTTCCTTGTAGGCGTATGTATATTATCCTATCACAGACAGAGTTGTACTTCTAGTCAGATCTTGATATGCTCTTTTTGATGATGACTGCAATGCCATTCCTCTTCAATTTGTCATTCCTGATCTAGTAAATCATGTGATTGTTAGATTCACAAAGGTCAATACCAGTCCATTTCAGCTCATTGATAGTTACGTGTTTCATTTCATTTTTGACTATTTCCAATTTTTCTAGATTCATGCTTTGTACATCCCATGTTCCAGAATCACAGCAACACGCAAGGCACCACAGCACAACAAACTGGCAGACAAGTGGTGGTGATAATGGGTCAACTAAAAAAGGAAGGGCCTCACTGAAATGTGGCAAAATAGCTGCAAAATTGGGCTCAAACATAATAACAATTTGGGGTGGCACAGGATATGGCAGTGTTCTGTGTGTTCTACATAAGGCCACTATGAGTCAGAACTAACTGTACAACAACTAACAACAACAACAAAAATAGATGGCAGACCTCCATACTTCTTTTAGGAACTCTACCAATGTACTCATCCAAGGTTTTAGAGCCATGTAGATTGGACCACGCCTTCAACTTCTTGGACAGAAGCCCAGAAGCCCATAGAGCTGAGAAGACAGTTGACTATTTACAGTTGGCTCTGTCCTAGTAATCTTCTCAAATGCCTCTGGATGTTATTGGGGCAACCAGGTTTGGTCAACAATTCCCAACTTACAAGGAAACCCCAGGCTTACTTGCACTTAATGTGGTGAGATCCATGTGAAATTGTTCACTACAGATCAGTAAGTAAGCACAAGTAAGCATGGTTTACCTTGCTTACTGAATACTCCATTTTCATTTGTTGTTGTTGTTAAGTGCTGTCGAGTCAGTTACAACTCATATCGACCTTATATATAGTTTCCAAGGCTTTAAATCTTCGAGGGAACAGAAGCCTCATCCTTCTCCCACGCAGTCTCATTGGGGAGGTAAATTGTAAAAGAGACTTTGATTCTATAGGAAGGTGCTGTGGGGTTAGGAGAGAGATAGATACTAGCCTTATCTAGAAGCAGAATCTTTGATATGATGAAAAAAATGTAAAGTTGTACACTACAGAGTAGCAACTAAGCACAAGGAAGCCTATGCTTACCTTGTTGTTGTTAAGTGCCATCAAGTCAGTTCCGACCCATAGCGACCCTGTACAGGGTTTCTGAGGGTGTAAATCTTTAAGGGAGTAGAAAGCCTCATCTTTCTCCCGTGGAGCAGCTGGTAGTTTCGAACCACTGACCTTAAGGTTCGCAGCCCGATTCGTAACCACTACGCTACCAGAGCTTCTTACTTATTGGGTAATCTGACACTGAAATTCCAAATTTAGGCTGAACTGTAAAGGGAGTAAGTTTCTTGTCTGTACTTGCCTACCACGTCAGATGCTAAGAGATTAGCTCTTGATTTTAGAGTATGACCTATTCCTTTCCTTCCAGACCAAGTATGTCAATTTTTCCTCTTTATGTGTTTGCCAAAAGCAAAAATATGGACTAGGTATCTTATTAACATAATTTTTAATGTAAAAAAATCTCTTAAGAGTAAGATTGTGTTAAAAAAATTTTTAAAGGTGTTCCCAAAGACTTCCTGTTCTTTTTATGATATACATTATTTTAATTCTTTGATGTATTTACATTTTCATTCCATAAAGACCCTGCCTACAGCCTGAAGCACAGTTAGTGTCTGACTTTGTCATCTCCTTCTATCCCTCTGGTCTCTGGAAAATGAAGAGGGGCTGCAGCACCTGCCTCAGTTCTTAGGAGAAACAGAGTCCAATGTAAACATCAACCTCTAGTTTCATAGAAACCATAAACTGTCTCCAAATAAACAATCAAAGTAGCTATTAGGGGTTACTGAGTTCAAAGTCTTCAGTTTGTATGATATCTTATCCAAAAATATACACAGATATTGTTTCTTGATTATATTCTAGAGATTGAGTAGCAAATTCAGCGGTATGAAAATTGCTCCAGGGGACCCTAATGGTCTCCCAGGTCATAGCTGGGCCTTATTTTTTGCTAAATATATAACATATTGTGTGGCACTGTAGGATAAGCACATGACTGTAATGTCAGTTTGAACACAAAGTCAGTGGTTCAAGTCCACCAGCGGCTCCTTGGGAAACCTTATACAGGGTCGCTGTGAGTCGGGACCAACTCAGTGGCATAACAACAACAATATAACATATTTATCACTGCCATTAAGTCCATTGTGACTCAAAGTGACTCTGTAGGACAGAATAGAATGCTCCTTAATGTTTCTAAGACTCTAAATATCTACGGGAGCCTCATCTTTCTCCCATGGACTGCCTGGTGGGTTTCAATCACCAACCTTGCAGTTAGAAGTCCAATGATTAAAGCCATGGTACCACCAGAGCTTCATATATTATATGCCTATTATCACATTTTGTCTTCTTGATTAAAAAGAATGAATCTTTGGTTTAAGTTTCAGGTGGGGCTAAGGATGTTATTTTTGCTTAATATGTACAGGATGGTTTTCTTTAGTTTATTTTCCAATAGTGTTGTGTGTGTGTGTGTGTGTGTGTGTGTAATAACTAGAAACCTATTTATTCAAGCATTATGGATTTAATTGTGTCCCTCAAAATTATGTGGCTTAAATTTATTTTGGAATAGGGTTAATAGGCCATGTCAGTGTAGGGTGTGTCTTAAGCTGATTACGTTCTGATAGAGACAAGAGCAGAGCGGGCATGGAAGAAAGGAAACACAGATGGAGGAAGGGAAATGTCATGCCACAGGAAGATCACCAAGGGAATGAGGAACAGAAGTTGATGAGACAAGGGAGAGAGAAAGGCTTCCCCTAGAACCTGTACCCAGAATTTGGAGTTCTAGTCTCCCCAACTGTGAGAGAATAAAGCTCCATTCGTTAAGGCCACCCACTTGTGGTATTTTTGTTATAACAACACTAGATAGCTAAGACGCAAACTGTGGACAATACTTATTTCAGAGGAGTGATGCGTTGTTGTTGAGTTGGTTTTCAACTCATAGGAGAAAAGTCCCACTGTCTGCTTTATATATTGTTTGGGGTTTTTTTCCCCCCAAAATAAGCATATGCTATTCTCCACCCCACCTCAAAATGTAAAACAAACATAAAAACTCAAATTGGTAAGAACAGCCTGTTTTACAAACTTCTATTACTTGTTTAACAAATTTGATATTTTGCATATTGCAGTTCAAGATCAATAACAATATGAAGATTAACAGCTTTATGAATTTAATGGTCTTCTATATCATTCTAGGAGCTCTGGTAGCGTAGTGGTTACGGGCTGCGAACCTTAAGGTCAGCGGTTGGAAACTACCAGCCGCTCCGCGGGAGAAAGATGAGGCTTTCTACTCCCGTAAGGATTTACACCCTCGGAAACCCTGTACAGGGTCGCTATGGGTCGGAACCGACTCGACGGCACTTAACAACAACAAAAATATCATTCTAGGAGTCCTCTGAGTTAATGCACTAGATTGCAAGGTTGGGTTGAACAGCAAAGTTAGTGGTTCAAACCCACAAGCCACTTCTCAGAAGCCCTACAAAGGGTCGCTATAGGTCAGAACTGACTTGATAGCACTTAACAACAATAATAATATCATTCTAGGAGTCCTGAACGGTGCTTTAGGATAAGCAAGGTTGGTTTGAACCACAAGATCATCAGTTTAAACTCACCAGCCCCTCCTCAAAAACCCTATACAGGATTGCTGTGAGTCGGAAACGATTTGATGTCACTTAACAACAACAGCGTATTATTCTAGAATTTTCTAATTATTGTCCACTAGAGAAGAATTTTCTTTTTAACTTTTGTAAAAGACAATATTTATGTTCCTGGAACATGACATAGAAAATTTTATTCATTGCATATATGCTATTAATGTATAAAATACGTATTTTATTTTACCTCCTACTGTAACTTGCTTTACATCTTAACTTTGATGAATGATCTATGTCTCTGAATAGAGATCATGTGAATACTTGACCAAAGTTTAGTCCTATACTGAATTCTAAGTTAAATGTTTCAAGATGGCTTTGGTCAGCCAAGCCTGACTGCTGGAATGCAGACATGAGCAAATCACTAAAAATAACAATTAAAGTTCTTACTCTGGATAGGCAACTTGGAAGCCAGCATATCTGCTGAACAGATTAACAGTGAGTCATAACCACATGAGTTAAATAGACCGAGGATTTAAATATTTCGCGCATAGCTCTGGAAGTGCTGATATCTGAGATTACTGTAACTATAACAGAATTTTAGGATTGAATTAGGTATATTGAATTTGACGGCTAACTTCAAAGCCAAGAGTGTGTTAGTAATGCACCCTGTTAGGCACAGACAGGACAGAAAAACCCCTGCATCCCTCTGCCACGTCTCTGTCAGGGAAGAGGGGAAACGATCGTCACATGAGCAAGTGGAGACTTAGTGGATGCGCAATCCAAGAATCTCAGAACAAAACGAGACCTAGTGACAAAGTTCATCCAACTTGTCTCCTCCACCCATTGGAAGCAGTAGGGGGAGGAGGGGTAAGGACGATGCTCACTGGCATACTATCTTTGTCTCTCAGAGCATCCCTAGCCTTCGAGGTCACCCCTGTATACTGGAAGCCCTCCAGGCACTCCTAGCCCCTCGGGCTGTCTCTCCTCTCCTCCCATGAAAGTCAGCTCTCCACAAAGGAACAGATACACAAGCTCACCCTAAATAGTAAATGGCTGCTAGCCTGCGCTCTTCTCAGATGAATGGATATGCAAATTAAGGAAAACCATGTGTCTTTGTTTCCTAAATCTGCCAGAATAAAATACCACGAAGTAGGTGGTTTTAAAGAACAGAAATTTACTTTCTCACAGTTTGGAAGCTGTTGTTGTTGGGTGCTGTGAAGTAGGCGCTGACTCATAGTAACTCTGTGCATAATAGCATGAAACCTTGCCAGCTCCTACGCCATCCTCACTATCATTGTTAGGTTTAAGCCCATTGTTGCAGCCACTATGTCAAGCCATCTCCTTGAGAATCTTCCTGTTTTTACCAAGCATGATGTCCTTCTCATGCTTGGAGCCCTGGTGGCAATGTAGGAAAAACATCTGAACTGCTAACTGGCAGTTCAAACCTACCAGCCACTCCATGGAAGAAAGATGAGGCTTTCTGCTCCCAGAAAGACTTACAGTATCCGAAATACTATCCAGGGTCACTGTGAGTTGAAATTGACTCAATGGCAGTGGGTTTGGGGGATTTTGGATGCTCTTCCCCAGGAACGGATCCCTCCTGATAAAATCCCCAAAGTACATGAAGAAGTCTCACCAGCTTCTGTTCTAAAGAGCATTCTAGTTCTTCTTCCAAGACAGATGTATTTGTTCTTTTTTCAGTCTGTGGCATGGTATATTCCATATTTTCACCAACACCATAATTTAAAAGGCATCAAATTGTCTTCAGTCTTCCTTATTAATTTCCCAACTTTCACATGCATATGACGCAATTGAAAAGTACCATGATTCAGGTGCACCTCCGTCCTCAAAGGGACACCTACTCTTTTGAACACTTTAAAAATAGAGTTCCTGCAAGAAATTTACTCAATATCAGATGTCATTTGATTTCTTGACTGCTGCTTTCATGGGCATTGATTGTGGATCCCCTTGACGACTTCAATCTTTTCTCCATTTATCATGCTGCTGCTTATTGGTCCAGTTGTGAGAATTTTTGTTTTCTTCGTGTTGTGGTATAATCCATATTGAAGACTGCAGTCTTTGATGTTCATCAGTAAGTGCTACAAGTTCTCTTTGTTTTCATCAAGCAAAGTTGTGTCATCTGCATATTAAGGCTGCTAATGAGTCTTCCTCATTAAAATTCTGGTGTCACATTTTTATTCATATCATGTTGTTCATCAGGTTATTTGTTCAGATTCATACAGATCGAATGAGTACAGTGAAAGAATACAGCCCTGACAATCACCTTTCCTATTTTAAATGCCTTGTTCATTTGAACAATTGCCTCTTGGTCTATGGCAGTTTCCACTTGAGAAAAATTGAGTGTGCTGGAATTCCCATTCTTTGCAATGTTATCCATAATTGGTTGTGATCCATACAGTGTAATGCATTTGCAGTCAGCAAAACTGTGCAAGTAACTATCTGGAGGCTACCACCACCCAGGAGTCCTGGTGTGGCGCTGTGGGTTAATACGCCAGACTGCAAAGTCATTTGAATTGCAAGGTTGGCGGTTCAAGCTCGCCAGTCGCTCCTTGGAAACCCTATACAGGGTCGCTATGGGTTAGAATTGATTCAACAGCACATAACAACAACAACAACCACCCACTGCCTTCAAGTAGATACAAACTTATATAGACCCTATAAGAAGTCCAACTGCTCCTTCTTTCCAAGACTGAATTTTTAGGGGAGCAGACAACATCATCTTTCTCCCACTGAAGAACTGGTGGTTTCAAACTATAAAACTTTTGGTTAGCAGCTAAGATCTTTAACCGCTGCACCATTAGGATTACATCTGAAGACTTTGTTGTTGTCGTTAAATGCTGTTAAGTCAGTTCTAACTCATAGCGACCCAAGGAGTGACTGGTGGGTTTGAACCACTGACCGTGTGGATAGCAGTCCAGTGCTTATCCTAAAGTACCAAATCAGGACTCTAGAGGCTAGAGAAGTCTAAATCAGGGTCTCGGCTGTAGACTTCTCTGGAGGCTTTGC
Organism: Chrysochloris asiatica; assembly: GCF_000296735.1. Classification (NCBI taxonomy): domain Eukaryota; kingdom Metazoa; phylum Chordata; class Mammalia; order Afrosoricida; family Chrysochloridae; genus Chrysochloris; species Chrysochloris asiatica. The sequence continues at coordinate 3,234,520 of NW_006408519.1, forward strand.
AAAAGGAACTCTTCTATGCTTCTCTCTTAGTTTCTGGTGGCTGCTGGCAATTCTTGGTGTTTCTTTGCTGCTTGTAGATGCAACTGTCTCTGTTGTTGCATGATATCTGTCTTCTCCTATATGTCTCCATTTTTATAAGACAACACTCTAAAAGGATTATGACCCACCTTACTCCAGTATACTGTTGTTAATATAACTGAAAACATCTGCAAAAGAAAACCTTGTTTCCCCAAACAAGATCATGTTCATTGGTGCAGGGGTTAGGACTTCAACATCTTTTTCAGGAGCTATGATTCTGTTTATGACAGCAGACAATGCATATTGCTGAGTGATTTAAAAAGCAACAACTATTGATGCATGCTATAACAGATGAATCTCAGAAACAGTACACTGAGCAAAGGAAGCCAGATGCAAGCATACAAAGAGTACATAGTCTGGGGCTGAGTGATGAGGCTAGACCAGCTAAGGAGTCAAAGTATTGGATAGGCATGTCTGGCATCTCTCTATATAATGTGCAGGTACATATCACCTGTCTTGGCTTTATCCAAAGTTATGTGCAAATAGAATCAGTCATCTTTAACACCCTATTTTCTCAACCAGATTCTGTTGCTCATCAATTCAACAGTCATTCTCTGAACTTCTTCACTACAGAACCCCAATTACTCAAGGAGTAGCAGTTCTTCTACATGAGGAAACTTGTCCCAGGAGTTACTTCTTGATTTGTCTAAATCAGTTGTGGTTCTCTCATTCCTGTGACAAAGGCTTATTTAAGGTTGGGCATTTGGCCCCCTTCTGACCAATGAGACTCAAAGAAAGTAGGGGACTTCTGGGAAAATTTCTTATGAAGGAGTACAAGAGATGACCCACTTCCTTTTGACATCACTGCATCTACAGAGACACCTGGGCCCATTGTGTCTCCAGGGAAGATGAGGGCCTGGGGATATAACCAGACCCCAAAGAGTGACAGCTCTGGTAGCGTAGTGGTTACTAGTTGGGCTGCCAACCTCAAGTTCAGCAGTTCGAAACTACCAGCTGTTCCACAGGAGAAAGATGAGGCTTTCTGCTCCCGTAAAGATTTACACCCTCGGAAACCCTGTACAGGGTCACCATGAGTCGGAACCGACTCCACGGTACTTCACAAGAACAACAGAGAGTGACAGAGGAGCATAGAAATGGAAACAAACTAGAATCCTTGATGAAGTGGTGAGTCACTGAATTAACTAAACCTGGAGTAAGTCTTCCTCTGTACTTCTTTTTAAGAGAAAAAATAAATGCTCTCATTGTTTAAGCCATATTGAGTTGGATCTTAGGTTATTTGCTGCTAAGAACATTTTACCTGAGATGACAACAGCTCCTTGGGGGAAATACATATCCCCTAATGCAGTGCCTGTCACATAGAAGGCATTCAATTAATATTCGTTGAAATAGTACAAGTATGCATATATCAGACTGCCTGGTAACCTCAGCTAGAGGCAGATCATTCCACCCAAGAGAGCCTGAAGTGGATCTCATTTATCTTGCAACGAGAATCGCAAAATAAGAGGCCATGGTAGGACTTATGTAGAATGAGCACATCTAGAGACTATTGATGGTTTAGGTTCAGCAACAGTAACCATCTGGCTGGGGAAATGAGATTTATGCCTAGAGGGACTTCAACTCTCAGTGTGAAGTACTTGGAAATTTTGCTATAAATATTGGAGAATGGTGGCAGAACAGGGTCAGAAAATTTTCCCAATTTGAGCTCTGCTGAAAACTAGTAAGATAGATACTGAGCATCTAGAACAAAAGGTTTTAAGCTAAAGTTTGTTGTGCCTTGAATTCCCATACTCTTTCTTACTTTAGAGAAATGCCACTACTTATGGGTCTGCCTTGCTCATTGCCACAGCTAAAGTGACTTCTGTCATGGCAATGCAAGGAAACCTGTGGTCAAAGATGACCCAGGTTTTTGTAAGGACCTTAGTCAAGACTACACTTTCCACCCACCTTTCATATGCAAATTTTTAACTCCTTTTCCCAACCTGATTTAATCCATCTGTTTTAGATGCTCTGACAGGTAGATAAGACTAGCATTTTAGTTCAACACAATATGTGTTATTTAACATCTGCTTTGTGCCCTACATATGGTTTATAGCACTTCTAACATCAGAATGGAGTCCTGGTGTGGTGCAGCAGGTTAATGCACTGGAGTGCAAGGTCAGTTTGAACCACATTCTGAAGAATGACATTCTTCAGAAACTCTACACGGGGTAGCTATGAGTTGGAACCAAGCAGAAGGCACTTAACAACAGTAACAACATCAGTATGTGTACATTTTATGTGGAAGTGTTTTCTTTTCTCTTAAACACTCATAAAACCCCTCTTTCTAAGACTGAAATTCAAAGGGAACGAGCAGTGGCAGTGTAGTGTGCTCACTGGAGACCACCCTGGTCTACTTGTGAGTAGAAGTGAGGGAAACGCACCAATGAAGATCTGGGCTGAGTGAGTGTGGCCATGTTCCATTGACACCCGTTGACCTTGAGATGAGAGAGAGAAGAGGAAGTGCTGGCTGGTCTGAAATTTAGGGAGATGAGTGAACTCCTGAGCCGTGGACAGTGACCTAGCTAGCCACTGGGGGTTAGCGCTGAGAATGAAGCTGCCAGATAGTCTGATATGTGGGTAGATGTGCGTGAACACTCAAACTTGTAGATAGCATCCATTTGACCTTAGCTTGAATGGCTAGCTGATCAGAACTCAACCAGATGAAGATAAGGAAGTTTGATACTGTGAGCAAGCATAGATTGCTACAGTTTGATGAACTGGACCTTTGTCTATGGATGCAGTTGCTCAAAATTCCAACCAAAATCAAAGGATTCTTCATATCAAGAATGAAGCTAATTTCCTCAGTGTACTAGGTTGATATGAACAGGCAATTTAAACACTGACTATCTAAAATGGGGAGCTATGAGTGTACTTAGTTTCAGAATGAGAACGTAAGGTCGAATCCCCACTGAATAGTTTTCCTCTTTTCCAGATGGATCTGGTGAAAGGAGATGGGGAAATGATGTTGATAGGATTTTATGATTCAATTGTGAGTAACTATTAGCAGGATTAATCACAATGGTCACAACTCTAACTGTAGAAGATATGTAAATAAAAGGGGGTAGTAGTCAGTTTTCATTTCAGGAATAAAGGACCCCAGGACCATCAAAAAGGAAGAGCATGAGTGCAGTGTGAAATTCTACCCAGAAAAGTCACTATAGCAGAGATGGTGGCAGAGGTGATGGCATAGAGAGATCGAGCAGCTGAGGACTCTAGGCTCATGGACTGAGAAAGACTTTGTGCTCGTGCAGGAGGTTGGCTTGTAAAATGTGCCCTGTGGACTTTTAAATGAATATATAGTTTTTGTTTTGTATGTGTACATGAAGTATTTTTGCTTTGTTGATTTGTGAAAAGTAAGATGTAAAAGGGAAGCCAAGGGTGGAAGCAGGATGCCTACAGGGTAGGGAATGTAATCATTGAGATGAAACAAAACATAATTGGTTGAAATAAAGCTGATGATCTTGTCTGTTTGCCTTCACTCAATTCACAATAAAAAAATTTTTAAAAAAGAAAAGAAAAAAAGCTAAAAAACCATTCGTTGTTGTTAAGTGCCATCGAGTTGGTTGCTACTCATAGCAACCCTGTACAGGGTTTTTGAGGTTGTAAATCTTTCCATGAGCAGAAAGTCTCATCTTTCTCTGGCAGAGTGACTGGTGTTGTTGTGCCGTCGGGTCAGTTCCAACCCATAGCGAGCCTGTATGGGGTTTCTGAGGTTGTAAATCTTTCTGTGAGCAAAAAGTCTCATCTTTCTCTGGTGGAGTGACTGGTGTTATTGTTTGTTGTCAAGTCAGTTCTGACCCATAGCTACCCTGTATAGTGTTTCTGAGGAGTGGCTGGTGAGCTTGAACCACCTACTTTGTGGTTCAAACTGACTTTACAGTCCAGAGCATTAACCCACAGCACCACCATTAACCTTGAGGTTCCAAGTGCAGTACTTATTTTACAGAGCCACTGGTCTTCCCATAAGACCATTGGTGGTGGTTGGTGGTTATGTGCCGTGGAGTTGGTTCCAGCTCATAGCGACCCTGTAGAGAGTTTCCAAGGCTGTAAATCTTTACAGGAGCAGAAAGCCTCACCGTTCTCCCACAGAACAGCTGGTAGTTTCGAACTGCTGACCTTAAGGTTCACAGCCCGATTCGTAACCACTACGCTACCAGAGTGTCTAAAAAACCTTACAATCAACATTTCCTTAGTATATCACTCAATGCTTTTAATAATTTTGTAAAACTTTATGAGGATAATGAATAGGAAGATATATTTATTTACCTATAGACTTAGGAGTTAAACACCTATATCTGAACTCTGTAACCAAAGCACTTTTACCATGTTTGGCAGAGTTTGATAATCTCAGAACATAAATAGTTAAATAAATAAATCTCTGGTGGTGGTGGTGGTGTGCCATTGGCTCATAGAGACCCTGTATAGGGTATCCAAGGAAGTAAATCTTTATGGGAGAAGAAAGCTTCATTTTTCTCCCACGGAGCAGCTGGTAGATTCAACCTGCTTACCTTTTGGGTTTAGCAGCCCAACGTATGACCACTACATCATTACCAGGAGTCTAGTAGTAGTAGTAGTTAGGTGCCATTGAGTTGGCACCGACTCATAGCAACCCTATGCACAACAGAACTGCCTGGTCTTGGGCCAACCTCACAATAGTTGCTAGGTCTGAGCCCATCGCTGCCACCACTGGGCCAATCCATCTGGTTGAGGGTCTTCCTTTTTTTCTCCAATGTAGAAGAATTGATGCTTTTGAGTTATGTATGGTGTTGGAGGAGAATATTGAAAGTGCCATGGGCTGCCAAAAGAACCAATAGATCCATTTTGGAAGAAGTGCAGCCAG
>NW_006408519.1:3241042-3250811 GCF_000296735.1 Chrysochloris asiatica
TGTCATTTCCAGCATAGTAAACCATGTGGTCATCAGATTGAAAATGGCCAATACCAGTCCATTTCAGCTCACTAATGCCTAAGATATTGATGTTTATGTGTTCCATTTCATTTTTGACAACTTCCAATTTTCCCAGATTCATACTTTTTACAGTACGTGTTCCAATTTTCAACGGATGTTTAGAGCTGTTTCTCTTCATTTTGAGTTGTGCCCCATCAGCAAATGAAGGTCCCATGAGTTTTTCTCCCATGGGCTTTACTCCATACACGTCATCACTGTTAACTCTACTTTGAGGAGGCAGCTCTGCCCCAGTTGCATTTTGAGTGCCTTCCAACCTGAGGGGCTCATTTTCTGGCACTCTATCTGACAGTGTTTCTCTGCTATTCATAAGATTTTCAGTGACAAAATATCCGGAAGTAGTTCGTCACACCTTCTTCCTAGTCTGTCTTTGTCTGGAAGCTCATCTGAAACCCATCCACCATGGGTGACCCTACTGGTATTTAAAATACCGGTGTCATAGCTTTCAGAATCAAAGCAACTCACAAGCCACCACAGTATGACAAACTGACAGATGCTAATTGTTGGAACTGACTTAACAACAACAATTTAGTAAAGAGCAGAAAAAGTGGTAAGAGGATGTTTCTGGTAATATTGATAATTCTGATAATAACATCAAAATATCTGATAATATTGCCTAAGATATATTTTTAAATATATCTCGGTAAGTAAGGCTTCTGTACCTTGCTTCTAGTCTGTAGAACTTACTAGACTTAATTTTAATTTTATACACAGTGGCTAATAAACTTTAACATAGATATTGTTTATGCATGGTTGACAATGAACTATTATAGTGATACTTAGCTTTTCCTTTGGCTAGTTCTTGTTTTGTACCTATCTCTTTCTCCCTCTTACCTCCAGTTAATTTCTGTGTCATTTTTTATCATGCTTTATTGGAGAATTTGGGAAGAGAATAAATGGAATTCAGTTTGCCTGGCCATTTGCCAAAAGCGGCAAGAGCACTGATAGGTGAGGGAAAAGATTAATATTACTGGCCACTTTCAATTTCCATTGTGATGAACTGCTTTTATATCAATAGACAAATCACATAGATTGGAGTCAGGCGGAGTTGGGGAGAGACTAAGAAACCGGGATTCACTGATGAAGTTGGAGATTTCTGGAGGAAGGCTGAGTAACAGGATGTATTTAGTAAACCTAAATCTTTTAAGATGTAATTCCAAAAATCCTGCTTACTTTGGCTTACTTTTATCACAAAACAGACTGTTCTTTGTGTCTTGAAGGAGACGCACGGGCTGCAGAGTATCATCTGAACTACTCAGAAACATCTTTAATCTTGACCATTTTCAAACAGATTTCCATGGTGAACAATTTTCTGGGGAATTCTTATAATGCAGAGTCTGTTCAGAGAATGTTGATTTAAAAACCTCTGTACCCAGAGCATAATGCAGGGGGTGGGAAGAAAGTGCACAGCTTCATGTAACTTAATGAAAAAGAAAGAAAATTGGGCAGGAAATGAAAGACTACGCAAGCCAAAAGCATGTAGTATGCTAGGATTCAGAATAAATGAAATGTAACTCCTCCAAGGCTAACACAGATGGGCTCAAACACAGCAAAGGATGCCAGTTTGTATTGTATAAATATGCACCAGGAAAAGGATGCACGTAGAACATGTTTACCATAGTCACACCTATGATTTAGGTTCTACAATTTTTCATTAACTTTTATTTTCTTGGTGGTGATGCTGTTGGTGTGCTGTGGAATTGATTCTGACTCATTGTGTCCCTGTATAGGATTTCCAAGGTTATAAATCTTTATGGAAGCAGAAAGCCTCATCTTTCTCCCATGGAGCTGCTGATGGATTAGAACTGCTGATCTTGTGGTTTGCAGCCCAACTCGAACCTACTTCCCATCACTCTTGAGCTAAGAAGAGTGCTATACAGTTAATGTCTATCCATACTAACAGAAGAGCCCTGTTGACACAAACCAGACTGTTCTGTGTGTCTTGAAGGAGATGCACAGGCTGAACTACTCAGAAACATCTTTAATCTTGACCATTTTCAAACAGGTTAGCTGATTGCTGATCATTAGAAGCACCAGCTGCTCTGTGGGAGAAACATGTTGCAGTCTGCTTTCGTAACGATACAGACTTGGAAACCCCATGAGGCAGTTCTACCCTATTCTATAGTGTCACTCTGAGCTGGAATCAACTCAAGAGCAATGGGTCTGTATAGGTACTAACTGTTGTTGCTGTTATTAAGTGCCTTCATGTTGGTTCTGACTCATAGCGACCCTGTATAGGGTTTCTGAGGAGCAGCTGGTGAGCTTGAACCTTGAGATTCAAATTGACCTTGCAGTCCAGCACATTATCCTACAGCACCACACCAGGATGAACCTCAATGTCTCTATACTTGTTTCTATGTTGTTGGTGTTGTTAAGTGCCATTGAGTCTTTTGGACTCATAGCAACCCTGTATAGGATTTCCGAGGAGCAGCTGGTGAGTTTGAACTGATGACTTTGCGGTTTGCAGTCTAGCGCTGATCCACAGCACCACACCAGAAATCTGCGCTTGCTTCTAAAGCTTGCTTCTATTCTGTGGGTTTGCTAAGTCATAACATAGTGGTTACGAATTGGACTGTGAACCTCAAGGTCAGCAGTTCGAAACTACCAGCTGTTCCGTGGGAGAAAGATGAGGCTTTCTGCTCCTGTAAAGATTTACAGCCTCAGAAACCCTGTTCAGGGTCACTATGAGTTGGAACCGACTCTACGGCACTTAACAACAACAACATCACCTCTGGAATTTACTAACTCAGTCTAGATGAGTTTTTTGTCTAAAACTTAAGTTCCTAATACCGATACAGATGTTAGTTCTAGTTAGAAACTACAATAGGTCATGGTTGTTGCTAGCCCCAGGTGTCACCGAGTATGACCTCTTCCTAGGGCTTCTTCACTATAATCTTCACAGAAGCAGTTCACCTTGCTTTCATGGAGCCACTGGATAAGTTTCAAATGACCAACCTTTTGGTTATTGTTGTGTTGTGAAGTGCATTCAGGTCAGTTCCGACCCATAGCGACCCTGTATAGGATTTCTGAGGAGCAGCTGGTGAACTTGGACCTTGTGGTTCCAACCAACATTGCAGTCCAGCGCGTTAACCCCCAGTACCACAGCACGACTCCTAATCTTTGGGTTCGTAGCCAATTTAAAACTGCTTGTGCCACCCAAGCTCCTAAAGTGTTGTTGTTGTTAAGTGCCGTCAAATGTATTCCGACTCATAGATACCCTATATAGGGTTTCTCAGGAGTTAATGGGTTTTAACCACTGTACCACTACAGAAGTACTTATTTCCAGAATGATCCATCTCAAAGCGTTGATTAACAAACTGAATCCATTTTAAGGAATTCCAACACATGTCTTTCAAATGGGATTTAGTATAACCCAACTCAATAATATCTCCTAAACAAATTTTAAAGTATGTTTTTACCATCCCTCCCCAAACCTGTGGTCTTAACTTATTATGAAATGCTTTCAGAACCTTTAATCACCTGATTAGAATTGGTTATCTTGCCAATAAATTCTCTATGCTTTGTGTTCATATATGTGGTATGGTGGTTATGTGCCATGGAGTTGGTTCTGACTCATAGCGACCCTGTACAGGGTTTCCGAGGCTGTAAATCTTTATGGGAGCATAAAACCTCATCTTTCTCCTGCGTAACAGCTGGTAGTTTTGAACTGCTAACCTTATGGTTCACAGCCTGATTCATACCCACTACGCCGGTTTGAAAATCAGCATAGGGCAGGGGCAATTGCATGGCATTTAAAGTAAAATGATCCAAGCATGAGAATTGGATCTGCTGCTTATGAAAATTCACCTCTCTGACTTAATGATATATTCATTTGGTGGTGGTGGTGGTGGTGGTGGTTGTGAGCCATGGAGTCGGTTCTAATTTATAACGACCCTGTATAGGGTTTCGGAGGCTGTAGATCTATATGGGAATCAGTAGCTGCATCTTTGTCCTGTGAAGTGACTGCTGGGTTCTAACTGCTGACCTTGCAGTTAGCAGCCCAACACCACCAGAGCTCCTTACATCTTTTTAGAAAGGTTTTCCCTGGAGAAGGTCATCGTGCTTGATAGAGAGTCAATGAAAAAGAGTAAGAACCTTAATGTGATGAACTGATACGATGGCTGCCACTGTGGGCAGTAACAAGTACGTGGATGGCACAGGCCCAGCCAGCGTTTTGTTCTGTTGTACACAGATCCCTGTGAGTTGGAACCAACTCAGTGGCACCTAGCAATAGTAACAACGACTTTTAACTAAAATAAAAATTTTAAAAAGGTATACAAAAGAGACTATTTTGAATGTGAAAAAAAAAATTCAAATTTTTAAAAGCTGAGAAATGTCATACACATGACAAAAGACAGGAAAAAAATCACAATATTTTTAATTAGCTGACTGACATCTCCAAAGAACCTTTGTTCCTATATTTGGGGCGCTTACTCTTGGATTGACTTTGATATGATAATGGTTTTATAAAGTCAGAGGGACGAGAAAGGCAATTCAGTCATTCCGGTAAAGCAGGTGATGGAAACTTTGTATTATTAATGGTTCCGATGGAAAACAACATGTGACTTCATGTATCAGTGAACTCACTATTATGGTACTCATACAGATTTGTTCTCTCTAAGCAAAGACATTGTGATAATTCTATTTTTTGTGTGTTGTTGTTGTTGTTAAGTGCCGTCGAGTCGGTTCCAACTCATAGGACCCTGAACAGGGTTTCCGAGGCTGTAAATTTTTATGGGAGCAGAAAGTCTCATCTTTCTCCCACAAAACAACTGGTAGTTTCGAACTGCTGACCTAGTGGTTCACAGCCCGATTCGTAACCACTACACTACCAGAGCTCGTGTGTGTGTGTGGGGGGGGGGGTAGTGAATTATTTAATGTCTCTTCTAGCCTTAGTGTCTGTAACTCCCACCAAACAACTTTTCCTGACAGGTCTAAGTAAGAGCAGGTGGGAGACGGTACTGATAGGATGATATGATTCAGTTGTGAATGATTATTACCAGAGTTAATTGTGACTGTAAAAACTTGGACTCTAACATGAGCCATCTCTGAAGCAGGAGGGTGGAATCTAACTTCCATCAAAGAAGAGCCAGGCATGGAGCACCTCTTTTGTACTGAGAGATCCTTGCTCATTGCACCTCCTTGACCCAGGGATACTAAAAGCTCTGACACCAGAGGAATGGCAGAGGAGCAGCAGTAGCAGAAGCGAGAGCCAGAGCACAAGGCAGATAAGTGGGTTTCCCAGCTTACTGAGCAAGTAAAGCTGAGAGGCTCTGAGCAGGAGGCTTGCTTGCAGAGTGGGGTGCCTCCAGGCACTTATTTGGGAGAGTTAGATTTGCTGGTTTATGAAACGAGCCAAGTGCCTTCACTCTGAGACTTACGGTGGAGTGGTGTGCCTTATGGGCATTTATCGGCAGCCCTAAAGCATCTGTGTACCGTTGCTGGAGCAGGGCAGAAGCGAGGCTGTCCTAACTCGAAGAACTATGCTCTGGCATTTTCTGATTCAGCATTGTCACCTGTTAACTCCCCTGTTGTTGTTGTTAAGTACTGTGGAGTTGGTTCCGACTTATAGTGACACTGCACAGGGTTTCTGAGGCTGTAAATCTTTACAGGAGCAGAATGTCTCATCTTTCTCCTATGGAACCACTGGTAGTTTCAAACTGCTGACCTTGAGGTTGACAGCCCAACTTGCAACCACTATGCTACCAGAGCTCCTTTAGGTGTTGCTAGGGAATCCTAACTGTGAGTATGGTATCTGAGTTCCGTGTGGCCATTAAAATGAATTGTTGAAGCCAGTTGGGTAGAGAATGCTGTGGGGAGGATGGTTTGATGCTCATTTTTGCAGTGTGGTTCTCAACAAAAAAAGAAAATAGATATATGGCGCATATTATTGTATTCACTGCATTGATGAGTATTTTTCTTGTAGGAGAGGACTTCCATTTTGACTAGATGTTGATGAGAATCCTGTTTATGTATCTAATGATTGGAAAAGTTTTCCACAGACTAGCTTCTGGCTCCATTCATGTTAAATCCTGTTTATCTTAAGCTCCCCACATTTTTCTGGATCAGCCACCTCAGGATACAATCGTATCATGATACACCCTCTAACCTCATGCCTTCATGTCACAAAGACAGAAGAATGGGTTCAATAGACAGTAGCAACACTTCTGGAAGCCATTCCTCCACTAGGACAGCTAGTGATAACAAACACATGTATCTCCCTAAACATAGCTGAATCAACAACTAACTTCATTTCCTCATAGCTGGGTCCTCAATGCTTGCAGCAATTCCAGTGACAGCAGACAGGAAGATAAAATACAGGAGTGGAAGGAGAGAGCAGTCTTAGCAAACCATGGCTAAAATTTTTACTTTGGCAAATTTTATAAAAATATGAACTTGTAGCACCTCCTTCCAGGGCCTTAGAAAGATATTGAGGAAATGAGGGTCTACAAAGCCTACGCTGCATCAAAATAAACACCAACACCACCAACAAAAAACAAACAACAAATCTATTGCCTTTGAGTCTAGTCTTATTTATAGTGACCCCATGTGAGTCAATTCTGACTCATGATGACCCCATATATAGAGCTGCATCCCATAGGGTTTCCTAGACTGACCTTTCAGAAGCAGAGCCCCAGGCCTTCAATCTGAGGTGCCTCTGAGGAGATTCAAACTGCTACCCTTTTGGTGGGTAGTTGAGTACTTAACCATTTGCACCACCTGGAGACTCAGTCCCCAGTGAATCTGCCTCTGGATACCAGGCTAGCTGAGGACGAGAACATGGATGTGTGAAAGCCCTCTGTGTTCTGTAAATCACTTGTTAGGTGCTGACTAGTCAGTTCTGACTCATAGCCCCCCTAATGCACAACAGAACAAAACACTGCCTGGTCCTGTGCCAACCTCACAATTGTTGTTACACTTGTGCCTGTTGTTGCTGTCACTGTGCTATTCCATCTCATTGGGGGGGTCTTCTTTTTTGCTCACCCTCCACTTTAACAAGCACAATGTCCTTCTCCAGGGACTGGTCCCTCCTGATAACACATACACAGTAAAAGATGAAATCTCACCATCCTGGCTTTCTAAGGAACATTCTGGCTGTACTTCTTCCAGCACAGATTTATTTGTTCTTCTGGCAATACATGATACTTTTCAATATTGTTCTCCAACACCACAACTCAAAATCATCAATTCTACAGTCTTCCTTACTCATTGTCCAATTTTCAGGTGCAAGTAAGGCTATAGAAAATGCAATGGTTTGGGTCAGTCACACCTTAGTCCTCAAACTGATAATATTTGCTCTTGAACATTTTAGAGAGGTCTTGTACAGCAGATTTGCCTAATGCAATACATAAAGCACTTACATTTCACCATGCATGATCTTTGAGGTACAGCTGATTATAACAAACTCCGTTATCTCACAGTGTAATTTGGTTAATAATGAATGAATAGTTTAAAAATGTACGGGTGTTGAGGAAGGATTAGCTCCTTGCTGAAACCTCATCTGGACCCTGATTCTGGACCCAGGGAGTAACCATTGGAAGTCACTGGGTGACGGTAGCAGCAGCCACAGATCAGTAAGCGGGTAAAGGCAGAGCTTCTGAGTGGTGGTACCCTCCTCTCCAGCCTGTGACATTGCTACTACCACAGTGGTTTGACTGCAAAACACCACTAACTGGGACCTTGTTCAGCTTTAGACTGGGAAGACTTTGTGGGTGTGTAATTGCACAGGTCTCTGCACTTGATGGGGACCCTCAGTTTGGTTTTAATATTCTGGTTTGTTCAATGCTCCAAGTTCAGTTTCATGATTAAAGTCTTAATAATTTTGGGCCAGAGCCTAGGAATTTTCATTTTACATAGGACCCTGGAAATCCTATAACTCTCCTGGCTCTCTGATTCATTTGGGTTTGTGCTGCTTCTGCCATTCCTCCGACTCCGACCTACTATGGAAAGACACACAGCATAGGCTGATCTTTCAAAACATGTCAGGATTTTTGAAATGTATGTGTAGCTAGGCGCTGGCCCAGGAGTGACCATTCCTGGAAGTGTCCTGACTTGCTCCCATGCCAGACTGTTCCTTCTCTTCGAAACTCATCAGTTGGATAACCGATAACTTCCTGAAACCTGGCTCCATCTCTAGAGAGAACCCTGCTGAATTGAGTTTCTGTCTGCAATCTCAGTGTTGTTACAGGGGTGGTTCCAGCCAGTGATGTATAGAAGGCCTGTGGATCCACTTTAACACTCCCTGAAGATGCTTCTTCCAGAATGAACAATGGGAAAGAGATTACTTCCCTAGTCTGCTGAGGAGGGCAGGTCCCAGTGCCGACCTAACAGGACAGCTCTTACTCCTGTCTTTGACAGAGTCTCTCATGAATTCTCTCCTGTTCTGTTGGTCTAGAAGAAGAAACTACTGGTTAGACTTTCAACAATTCTAAAGACAATTAGAAAGTACTGCGAAGACATGGTTTAGAAAAAAAGAGGACCGTCCAGAAGAGGTTAGGAGTGAGCACTCCAAAGGAGACTTCTCCCACTGAATGTTGGTTAGCCTGCCCGAGTTCCCGTTGCCTCATCCATTAATGGGGCTAGCCCAGGGGATATCTGCTGCACAAGATTGCTGTGAAGTCAGTACACGGAAATGGTTCTCTGAGTTAGTTGAGTGTTGTTGTTGTTGTTATTAAGCGCCATCTAGTCACTTCCCACTCATGTTGTTAAGTGCTATTGAGTCAGTTCCAACTCGTAGCTACCCTGTATAGGGTTTCTGAGAAGCAAATGGTTAGTTTGAACTGCTGACCTTGCGGTTAAAACTGACCTTGAGACCCAGTGCTTATCCTACAGCCCCCACTAGGACTCCATACGTATCAGTACTGATTATTAATACAGTCAGTCTTAACCATTTGGTCATACATAGCCCTTTGGAGAATCTGATGATATCTACATCCTAACTCTAAAACTGTCACCTCTCTCCCAACCCTCAAAAGGCTTGCCTATTGTTCCAGGAATCAATCCCTTGAAGCTGCTTCCTGGAACCCAGCTGTCTCTAAAAGATTCACTTAAACATTGCCCTCTCCACTCTCCTGCTGAGCCTCCACCTGTGGGTCCCTGATGAGGGCCATGGTCCCCTAAGGGTCCTGGCAGGCAGCGTGGTGGAGGCCAGAGGGGCGGGCCCAGGCTCTCAACCCGCCCAGCGCTGGCTTGGGGTGGGGGCTCCTGCCTATTAGGGGAGGGAACCTCTGCGTCCAGGGCCAAGGGAGGAAGGGAGAGAGGGAGGCACGGGTGAAAGGCGTATTGATGCAGCCAGCGGCGGGCTCTGAGCTTGGCGGGCTCCGACGCTGACCACGTCCTCTTCCTCCTCCTCCTGCTACTTGTTCGCGCTCCGCGCCTCCAGGCCGCCCAGCTCCGCACATCCCCGCACATTCCTGCGTGCCATGTGCTCCCAGCACCCCGCCACCTCCTCGCAGCAGCTGCTCGGCCTCTTGGTCCTGGGGCTGCAGCTGCTAGCACTATCGAGCGGCTCCGAGCTCCCCAAGGGCAAGCAAAAGGCGCTGCTCCGGCAGAGGGAGGTAGTGGATCTGGTGAGTACGGGGAGGGCGGCAGCTGGACTGGTAGAGGCGACCAAGTGGTGGGCAGCATAGTTTGGGCTTCTATCTAGCTGTCGGGGCGGGGGGGGGGCGGCTGGTGTCTGCACAGTTGTGTG
>NW_006408519.1:3250911-3252082 GCF_000296735.1 Chrysochloris asiatica
AATATTGAAAGTGCCATGGGCTGCCAAAAGAACCAATAGATCCATTTTGGAAGAAGTGCAGCCAGAGTGCTCCTTGGAGACCAAGATGGCCAAACTTTATCTCTCATACTTCAGACATATTGTCCGGAGGGACCAGGCACTGAAGAAGGATGTCATGTTTGGTAAGGTGGAGGGTCAGAGAAAAAGAGGAAGACCCCAACGAGATGGATTGGCCAAGTGGCAGCATCGATGGACTTAAGTGTGGCAACAGTAGTGAGGTTGGCCCAGGATCAGGCAGTGTTTCGTTCTGTTGTGCATAAGGTCGCTAGTAGTCATGGGATATCAAAGAGATTATCCAATGATTTCCGCATTCTGTAGGGTTACCTCTCTTTGGAATGGGCACAAAAACAGATCTCTTCCAATCGGTAGGCCAGATAGTTGTCTTCCAAATTTCTTGACAGAGATGAGTGAGTGTCTCCTGTGCCACCTCACTTTCTTGAAATATTTCAATTTTTATACCACTAATTCCTGGTGCCTTGTTCTTTGCCAATTCCTTCAATATACCTTGGACTTCCTCCTTCAGTATCATAGGCTCTAGATCATATGCTACTTCTTGAAACAGCTGGACACTAACCATTTCCTTTTGGTACAGTGACTCTGTGTATTCCTTTCATCTTCTATTGATGCTTTCTGCATCATTCAATAGTTTTCCCAGAGAATCTTTCAATAACGAAAGTTGAGGCTTGAATTTTTTCTTCAGTTCCCCCAGCTAAAGAAATGCTGAGCATGTTCTTCCTTTTTGGTTTTCTGATTCCAGATCTTTGCACATTTTGTTGTAATATTTGACTTTACCTTCTCGAGCTGATCTTTGAAATTTTATGCTCAGCTCTTGGACCTCCTCATTTCTTCCATTTGCTCTAGCATCTCTACGCTGGAAAGCAAGTTTCAGTGTCTCTTCTGACATCCATTTTGACCTTTTCCTTCTTTCTTGTCTTCATAGTGACTTTTGCTTTCTTCATGTATGATGCTCTTGATGTCATCCCACAACTCTTCTGGTCTTCGGTCTTTAGTGTTTAATGTATCAAATCTGTTTTTCAGATGATCTCTAAATTCAGGTGGGATATATTCAAGGTCATATTTTGGCTCTCATGGGCTTGTTTTCATTTTCTTCAGCTTCAGTTTGAATTTGCAT
>NW_006408519.1:3253467-3359217 GCF_000296735.1 Chrysochloris asiatica
GGGCTAGGTGCGTAGTGCCGTCCTGGAACTAGGAGGCGGGGGGGGGGGCGGCTGGTGTCTGCACAGTTGTGTGTGTGGTGTGTGTGTGTGTCTAGCGTGCGTCTGGGTGTCCCACTTTGGGTATGTGTAAGGAAGGACCTGGGCTAGGTGCGTAGTGCCGTCCTGGAACTAGGAGGTAAAACCAAAATGCCAGGGCCATCAGGAGCAGAGATTGGACGTGGAACCCCCTACCCCAAGTACAGGGAGTTCAATGGGATGCCCCCATATACAGGGAGTCGCCTAATAATTTCTGGTCTCAGAGGGAAACCCTGGGAGGATGCAGAGAGTTAGGGCTGGAATGCGAGTAGAATTGGAGAGCTTGGGTAGGTTAGAACCTGAAAGCTGCCTGAAAGACTGAACTTCTCTGATCCCCTGGGCCAGGGCCATGCTACGTGTCCTTTGTTGCAGGGCGGTGGCCACATCTAACCATAGAAGAGAATAAGAACCCTCACAAAGCTCTGTCCAACCTTTTGTAACTTGAAGACTGTGAGTAACATTGGGTCATCTTCCTAGGGAGTTAGGGCTGCAATTTTCTTAGCTGGATGACCACAGTTGGGACTAGTAATGATTCAGAGGAGTTAAGGGCTGTATGGGAAATAAAGCGTCTCCACCCTAACCCTCCTTGGTGCTTCCAAACAGTGATCCTGTGGAAACAAGGTTGAGTTAAAGGAGAAGATAGTTCCCAGAAGAAACAGCCCGGCAGTGCTTTCTGTCGGGCACATCTATGAGAAAGTTTCTTTGCTTAAAGCTCTTTACCTCTAAACTTCAACAGAACCACTGAGAGGCAGAGAACTAATAAACACCATTCTTTCACAACTACCATATTCCTGGGCACAAAGTAAACGTCAATCTCATCAGCAAACAAATATGGTTTACAGGCATTGCAGCAATGCAATACAGAGGAGTATGTTTTATTAAAATAGAAATAATAAAGTATTTTGAATTTGTTCAGCAGTCATTCTAAATAGAATTAATAAACAAAACTCCCTGGCACCTAGTTCTATGCTGGATTCAGAAGGGCTGGAAACATGTCTGCCGTTTCACTCAGCACTTTTTGGTGATGTCCTGTGTAATTTTGCTCCACAGAAGCAGACTATGTATTCAGGGCTGCAGTTCTATTTTAAGTGTCTAAATTGTTTTAAACTATTTTAAATGAGTGTGGTTCATGTACAGTTTGCGTTTTATGAATTTGAAGTATGGTCCACAAAATATCCGTTTTCCCCACAAAGCTAGCAATTTTTTTTCTTTTTTTTTCAAAGATTTCCAGTACTTGTAATTTCTCACAACTCTTACGCCACTTGGAGAAGTTTAGTGTGCAGACAGGCTCGGGTATATATTGTAGATTAGATTTAGTTTTACTGAAAGAAAAATGCTACATACTTAGAAGGTTTCAACAGATCCTATAAAACAACTTCTTTGTATAGGATCTTTCAAAGCGGTCCTTTCACACTTTCAACAAGCTCTTCCCCCTGGTGGCCAAGAAAAGTAGCAGTTCTGAATATACATGGTTATATGGAGTCCTGGTGTGGTGCTGTGTGTTAATGCACCAGACTGCAAAGCCGTTTGAACTGCAAGGTCAGCGTTTCAAGCTCACCAGCTGCTCCTCTGAAACCCTTTACTGGGTCGATATAGGTTGGAACCAACTCAATGGCACTTCACAACAACAAGGGAGTCCTTACTGACTATCAAAGGCTTTCAATTATGTGGATCATGACAAGCTATGGACAACATTGCGAAGTATGAGTATCCTTGAACACTTAATTGTGCTCATGAGGAATCTGTACTTGGATCAAGAGGCAGTTGTTCGAACAGAACATGGGAACATTGAATGGTTTAAAATTAAGAAAGGTGTGCAACAGGGTTGTATTCTTTCACCATACTTATTCAACATGTATGATGAGCAAATAATACGAGAAGCTGGGTTATATGACAAATAATCCAAGAAGCTGTGTTATATGAAGAAAAATGTGGCATCAGGATTGGAGGAAGATTCATTAACAACCTGTGATATGCAGATGATACAACCTTGCTTGCTGAAAGTGAAGAGAACTTAAAATGTTTACTGATGAAGATTAAAGAGCACAGCCTTTGGTATGGATTGCATCTCAGTGTAAAGAAAACAAAAATCCTCACCACTGGACCAATAAACAGCATTCTCATCAATGGAAAAAAGATTGAAGCTGTCAAGGACTTCATTCTTCTTGGATCAACACTCATGGAAGCAGCAGTCAAGAAATCAAATGACATATTGCATTAGGCAAATCTGCTGTATAAGACCTCTTTAATGTGTTCAAAAGCAAACATGTCAGCTTAAGGACTAAGGTGCACCTGACCCAAGCCATGGTATTTTGAATAACCTCATATGCATGTGAAAGCTGGGCAGTGAATAAGGAAGACTGTAGAAGAATTGATGCCTTTGAGTTATGGTGTTGGAGGAAAATATTGAAAGTGCCATGGGCTGCCAAAAGAACCAACAGATCTGTGTTGAAAGAAGTGCAGCCAGAGTGCTCCTTGGAGGCCAGGATGGCCAAACTTTGTCTCTCATACTTGGGACATATTGTCAGGAGGGACCAGTCACTGGAGAAGGATGTCATGTTTAATAAGGTGGAGAGTCAGAGAAAAAGAGGAAGCCTCACTCCCAACGAGATAGATTGGCTAAATGGCAGCATCGATGGACTCAAGCGTGGCAACGGTAGTGAGGTTGGCCCAGGATCGGGCAGTGTTTCGTTCTGTTGTGCATAGGGTCACTATGAGTCGGTACCAACTCGATGGCACCTAACAACAACAACAACAACAAGGCCTGGTGTGGTGCTGTGGGCTAATGTGCTAGACTCCAAAGTTGGTTTGAACCTCAAGGTCACCAGTTCAAGCTCACCAGCTGCTCCTTGGAAACCCTATACAGGGTCGCTATGGCTAGGAACTGACTCAATGACACTTAACAACAAAGAGTCCTGGTGTGGCGCTGTGGATTAATGCACCAGACTGCAAAACCGTTTGAACTGCAAGGTTGGCAGTTTAAGCTCACCAGCTACTCCTTGGAAATCCTATACAGGGTCTCTGTGGGTCGGAATAGACTTGACAGCACTTCACAACAACAACAAAGGAGGCAATCACTCGACTGTCCCCACCACTCACCTGTGAGCTGGTCATACTATGGTGGCCTGTGTGTTGCTATGATGCTGGAAGCTTTGTTACAGGTATTTTAAATACTAGCAGGGTCACTCATGGTGAACAGGTTTCAACTGAGCTTCCAGACTAAGCAGGACTAGAAAGAAGGAGAGGCAGCCTACTTGTGAATGTTTAGCCACTAAAAACCTCATGAATAGCAGTGGAACACTGTGATCTAGCACCAAAATATTGAATATTGAAACTTGGTGAATAGCATCAGAATACTGTCCGATAGAGTGCCGGAAGATGAGCGCTGCAGGTTGGAAGATACTCAAAATATGACTAAGGGAAGAGCAGCCACCTAAAAGTAGAGTTAACCATGATGACGTGAATGGAGTAAAGCTTTTAGAACCTTCATATGTTGATGGGGCACAACCTGACATGAGGATAAACAGCTGCAAACATCCATTAATAATCAGAACATGTATGAAGTATGAATCTAGAAAAACTGGAAGTTATCAAAAATGAAAAACGAAGTAGATAAAAATCAATATCTCAGCCTTTAGTGGACTGGTATGGATCTTTTTGAATCTTACAATCATGGTTTACTGTGCTGGGAATGACACATTGAAGAAGAATGGCATTACGTTCATCATTAAAAAGAACATTTCAAGATCTCTATTGAAGTATAATGCTGTCTGTGACAGGATAGTATCCGTATGCCTACAAGGAATACCAGTTAATACTACTATTACTCAAATTTATACACCAATCACTCAAGTCAGTAATGATGAAGAAATTGAAAAATTCTGCCAACTTCAGTCTGAAATCGATCAAACATGCAATAAAGATGTATTGATAATTACTGGCGATTGGAATGCAAAGATTGGAAACAAAGAGATAGGATCAGTAGTTAGAAAATTTGGCCTTGGTGATAGAAACAATTCTAGAGATTGCATTATAAAATTTTGTTCATTGTAAACACCTCTTTTCAACAATATCAAAGACAACTGTGCACATGGACTTCACCAAAAGGAATACATAGGAATCAAATTGACCACATCTGTGGGAAGATGGTGGAAAAGCTTAATATAAGCCCAAACAAGGCCAGGTTCAGACTGTGAAACAGACCATCCATGGCTCATGTACAAATTGAAGCTGAAGCTGAAGAGAATTAAAACAAGTCTACAGGAACCAAATATGACCTTGAACATATCCCACCTGAATTTAGAGACCATCTCAGAACAAATTTGATGCATTAAACAATAATAACCAGAAGATTTGTGTAATGACATCTAGAACATCATACAGGAGGAAAGCAAAACATCATTAAGAAGACGAGAATGAAGGAAAAGATAAAAAATGGATGGTAGAACAGACTCTCAAACTTGCTCTCCAGCATTGAGATGCTAAAGCAAATACAAGAATTGAGAAGATAAAAGCTGAACATCAAATTTCAAAGGGCAGCTTGAGAAGACAAAGTCAAGTATTATAATGAAATGTGCAAAAACCTGGAGTTAGAAAACCAAAAGAGAAGAGCACACTCAATATTTCTCACGCTAAAAGAACTGAAGAAAAAATTGAAGCTTCGACTTGCAATATTGAAAGATTTTGTAGGCAAAATACTGAATGATGCAGAAAGCATCAAAAGAAGATAGAAGGATTACAGAGTCAGTATACCAAAAAGAATTGGTCAATGTTCAACCATTTCAAGAAGTAGCATTTGATCAAGAGCCAATAGTTCTGAAGGAAGAACTGCAAGATGCATTGAAGGCATTGGCAAAGAACAAGCTGTAGGAATTGAAATCTTTAAGAAATTGATGCAGCACTGGAGATACTCACCCCTCTGTGCCGAGAAATATGGAAGACCTACTGATTAGAAGAGATCCAAATTTGTGCCCAATTCCAAAGAGAGGTGACTCACTGGAATGTAGAAATCATCAGATAATATCATTAATATTACATGCAAGTAAATTTTTGCTAAGGATGATTCAAAAACAACTACAATAGTAGTTTGACAGGGAACTAACTGCCAGAGCTTCAAACTGGATTCAGAAGAGGATGTGGAACGAGGGATATCATTGCTAACATCAGATGGATCTTGGCTGAAATACCAGAAAGATAATTACTTGTGCTTTACTTACTATGCAAAGGCTTTCAACTGTGTGGATCATGACAATCTATGGATTGAATAATGGGTATTCCAGAACACTTAATTGTGCTCATAGACCAAAAGGCAGTCATTTGAACAGAACAAGGGGACACTGAGTTGTTCAAAATTAGGAGAGGTGTGCACATGGTATATATTCTTTTAACCATACTTATTCAACCTGTATGCTGAGCAAATAATCAGAGAAGCTGGATTATATGAAGAATGTGGCATCAGGATTGGAAGAAAACTCATTAACAACTGTGATATGCGGATGATATAACTTTGCTTGCTAGAAGTAAAGAGGAATTAAAATACTTACCGGTGATGATCAAAGACCACAACCTTTAGTATTTGTTGCACTTCAATGTAAAGAAAACAAAAATCCTTACCACTGGACCAATAAATAATATCATGATAAATGGAGAAAAGATTGAAGTTGTCCAAGTTTTCATTTTGCTTGGATCCACTATCAACACTCATGGAAGCAGCAGTAAAAAATCAAAGGACGTATTTCATTAGGTAATTCTGCTGCAAAAGACTTTTTTAAGGTGTTCAAGAACAAAGATGTCAGTTTGAGGACTAAGGTGTGTCTGACCTAAGCCATGGTATTATCAATAGCCTCATTTACATATGAAATTTGGACAAGGAAGAATAGATGCATTTGAGTTATGGTGCTGGAGAAAACGGACTGTCAGAAAAACAAACCAATCTGTGTTGAAAGAAGTATGGTCAGGATGCTCCTTTGAATCCAGAATGGTAAAACTTCATTTCTCATACTTTGGACATATTATCAGGAGGGACCAGTCCTTAGGGAAGGAAATCATACTCGGAAACATGGTGGGTCAGTAAAAGAGGAAGACCTCCCCCCCCCCCCCAACTCCACCAGATAGCTTGGTACAGTAACAACAATAGACTCAAGTGTAGCAACCAGTGAGAGGAAGGCACAGAGCTAGCCAGTGTTTCTTCTGTTGTACTTAGGTTTGCTATGAGTCAGAATGACCCGATGGCACCTAACAACAACAACAAGGATCCCTTGTAGCACCGTGGGTTATAAGTTGGGCTGATAACTACAAAGACAGCCGTTTGAATCCACTAGCTGCTATGGGAGAAAGATGAGGTTTTCTGCTTCTGTAAAGATTTATAGCCTCAGAAACCCTCAACTAGGTTGCTGTGAGTAAGAACCAACTCAACTGCACATAACTACCACCACCACTGGGTAGTATGTATGTTCTGAGTTAGCATTTCAACATGAAAGAAGGCATATGGAATACCTATGGAACAGAATCCCTTAAAATGTTCTTGTTATGTGCCATTGAGTGGACTGTGACTCATAGTAACCTTATTATGCACAATAGAACGAAACTGCCCAGTGCTGAGCCATTCTCACAATTGTCGTTACACTTGAGTCCATTGTGGCTGCCACTGTGCCGTTCCATCTTATAGGGAAACTTCATTTTTGCTGACCTTTTGGCTGAAAAGGTAAACAAAAATTCAGTGCTTGGCATTGTTGAGGTTTGGTGCCAGATGATTTGTGTGTGTGTGTGTGTGTGTGTGTGTGTGTGTAGGAATGTCCCATATGTAGGATGTTTACCATCATCTCTGACTTCTAGATGCCAGCAGCAGTGTTCTGTCCTCTCTTATACAACCAAAATGTCTCCAGACATTGTCACATGTCCTCTGAGGGACAAAATTGCCTCTGATTGAGAACCACTGATAGATGTTGTTGTTAGGTGCCATCACATAGGTTTCAACTCATAGCCACCCTATGCACAACAGAAGGAAATATTGCCCAGTTCCATACCATCATGGTATACAGGAAAATAAAACTTGGTCTATGTAGCATCTTACTCCAAGGAAATAATAAAGGAAAAAAAAATCAAAGAAGACCAACAAAAAGTTATTTTTTCTCCCCTCCACTTTATAGTCCACACATTTCATATCTCGCAGAAGTACATGAAGTTACTAAAATGGAATTTAAGTCTAAAATAAAACCAAATTCTTAAAACATTTTTTACTTTGGCATGTCTTTGTATAGCTTTTCAAATATTAAATACTTGTCTTACCATTTATCTTATTATTAAATAGCACTTTTTTTCTCTTGTAATTAGAATAAAAATGGCAGTGCCACAATCATGAAAGTTATCAAAACCAAGACCAAACCACTGATGTTAGAAGCACATTAGTTGACAAACATAAACCTAGATACATAAAGACCCTTTCTAGGCACTGTCATTATTGGATTTTATAATTTGACTATTTCCAATCCCAAGGAGCTCTGGTAGCATGGTGATTAGGAGTCAGGCTACTAACCTCAAGGTCAGCAGTTCAAAACTACCAGCCATTCCACATGAGAAAGATGAGGCTTTCTGTTCCCGTAACCATAAAGATTTACAGGCTTGGAAACCCTATACAGGGTCATTATGAGTTGGAACCAACTCCGCATAACCACCACCACCACCATTTCCAATCCCGGATAGACTTAAAAAAACCCAGTGCCATCAAGTCAATTCTGACTCATAGCTAGCCCTGTAGAACAGAGTAGAGCTGCTCCTTTGGATTTACAAGACTGTAAATCTGTGACTTTTCTGTAAGTAGCCCACTACATCATCAAGGATCCTCCAGTTCCAGACACTGAAGTTAAAAGATAAGCTTTAAGGTTATTTTAATATATAAAGAACTGTGCTTTTTGCTCTGATTGGAGTATTTATACAGAATGACTGTATTAAACATTTACACAAATAGGAAAGGTTAAAATAACACTAAGTGGATTGTATTGGGGTTTGCAGGGTCTAATAGATGACTCCTCTTTTCCCAACTGAATTTATTTAAGGTAACACTTGGGAATTGAACAAATGAAGATCAAAATATCACTGACTGTAGCAGTGCAGGATAAGCACTAGACTGCTAACCACAAGGTTGGTGGTTTAAACCCACCAGTCACTTCTTGGAAACCCTATACAGGGTGGCTATGAGTTGGAACTGGCTTGACAACACTTAACAACAATAAATTATGTTGACGAATAGGGGCTTATTCATGCAAGAGTTAATGCTATCTTCCTGGGGTCTTCTTGTGTGCCATCAAGTCAAAGCTAACTTACAGGGACAATATAAGACAGAGTACAACTACGTCAGAGGGCTTTTAGGCTGCAGTCTTTACAAGAGCAGATTCACAAGTCTTCTCTCCCACAGAGTTGCTGGTTTGAATCACCAACCTTCCTGTTAGCTTCCTAAAGTTTAACTGTTGTGATACCCTGCCTACACTTTGATAGAGTCTACCCAAAGGAATCAACACCCTTACCCAGGATTGCTGCTTCCCACTGGTCCTGAAGGAGTAAAGAAAATAATGGCTGACATATGCAGGCACTGTTCTGGTGTGACGCTGGAGGATAACGCACAGGACTGCAAGGTCAGTTTGAACCATAAGGTTGGTGGTTCAAACTCATCAGCCGCTCCTCAGAAACTCTATACAGAGTCACTATGAGTCTAAACTGACCTGACAGCATTTAACAACAACAACAGGTATTAGCCAGGAGTCCTGGTATGGTGCTGTAGGATAAGCACTGGACTGGTAACCTCAAGGTTGGTGGTTCAAACTCACCAGTTGCTCCCTGGAAACCCTATACAGGGTCGCTGTGAGTGGGAACTGACTCAAAGGCATATAACAGCAACAAGGCACTATTCTAAGCACATTTTATTTATTATCACACTTAAAGTGCATAATAAGCCTAAGAGGTCAGAATCTTTATTGTTATCACCATTTTATAGCTAAGGAAACTGAGGCACTAAAAGGTTGAGTAACTTGCTGTCTTTGTTATCTAGTGCTATTATAACAATTACCACACATGGATGAATTTAACAAGCAAATTTATTTTTTCAAAAACCAAGTTTGATGTTGTAAAGAGTCATCAAGTTGGTTCCAACTCATAGCAACCCTGTGTAGGATTTCAAGGAGCAGCTGGTGAGCTTGAACTGCAGACCTTGTGGTTCAAATGGACCTTGCCATCCAGCGATTAACCCCCAGTACCACACCACACTTGCTGATGTAGTTTGTTGTTGTTAAGTGTCGTCAAGTCAGTTCCAACTCATAGCCACCCTGTATAGGATTTCCAAGTTTAGGAAGATGTTAGTCAAAATTTAAAGCATCAGCTATAGATGAAGCCTTTTTCTCTCGGCTCTGGGGGAAAGATCTTTGTTTATTTTCAACAGCTGTGGGCTTGGTGTCCCTTGGAAATTTCCATGTATCTTGACATCAGTCTTCTCCTAACTCTAGGAGGTTCTCAGTGCAGGGATCCTGGGTCTAAAACGTACACTCCAATCCTGGCTCTTCTTCCTTGGTGGTCATAGGTTCCTTTCTCTCTGCTGGCTTCTCTCTCTTTCTCTCTCTAGCAAAATGTAAGGAGATGCAGGCCACGCCCTAGGGAAGCACCCATTACTTCAGATCAGGAGTATTGCATCCCACTAAAATCCTGCCTCATTAGCATATAAACATTACCTAATTCTCATTAACATAACCTAATCCTACCTCATTAGCACATGTTGTTGTTAGCATGTGTTGACATGTTAACTTGGTGCTGTCAAGCTTGTTTCAGACTCTTAGTGACAGTATGCACAACAGAACAAAACATTGCCCATTCTTAACAATTGTGGTGTTTGAGTCCATTATTGAAATCACTGTCTGTCCATTTCATTTCATTTCATTCTTTTTCTTGGGTCCTCTACCAAGCATAAGGAGCTCTGGTAGCATAGTGGTTATGTATCAGGCTGCAAACCTCAGGGTCAGCAGTTTGAAACTACCAGCTGTTCCACGGAAGAAAGATAAGGCTTTCTGCTCCCATAAAGACTTACAGCCTCGGAAACCCTGTACAGGGTCGCCATGAGTCGGAACCGACTCCACAGCACATAACAACAACAACAACTACCAAGCATGATGTCCATTTCCAGGGACTGATCCCTCCTGACAACAATGTCCAAAGTACATGAGGCAAAGTCTCACCATCTTGTCTTCTAAGGACCATACTGAGCTGTACGTCCAAGAAAAATGTGTTTGTTCTTTTGGCAGTCCATGGTACTTTCAGTATTCTTCATCAACATCATAATTCAAATGCATCAGTTCTTCTCCAGTCTTCTTTATTCATTGTCCAGCGTTCACATGCATACGAGGTGATTAAAAATACCATGGCTTGGGTCAGGTGCACCTTAGTCCTCAAACTAGCATCTTTGCTCTTGAACACTTTAAAGAGGTCTTTTGTAGCAGATTTTCCCAGTGCAATATGTCATTTGATGTCTTCACTGCTCTTTCCATGAGCAGTAATTGTAGATCCAAGTAAAATAAGTCTTGACAACTTCAATTCTGATGTAATTTATTGTTCCAGTTGTGAGGACTTTGTTTTCTTTACATTGAGTTGTAATCCACACTGAAGGGTGTATTCTTTGAGCTTCATTAACAAGTACTTCCTTCACTTTCAACAAACAAGGTTGTGTCATCTGCATATTGCAAGTTGTTAATGAGCCTTCCTCCAATCCTGATACCACATTTTCCTAGCACCTAAGACTTTTTGGCACAGAGACTTCTGATAAATAATTGCAACCCTGTTGAGGACCAGTGGTCACCCACACCTAGGTCCCTTAGTATTCCTGGGGAAGGAGAGGTGGGGCTGGAGGTCAGGAATGCTAACTAATGACATGTCCTCCATATAAAAATAGGCAGGATAAGCAGGAGACATGTGTATCTGAACCTACCCAGTGATTCTGAGGGAGAAAGATCTGGTGATCTTTTCCCATTAAGGCTGTTGTAGGTGGTGGCTGTGCGCCACCAAGTCAGTTTTGACCCTGTGTAGGGTTTCCAAAGCTGTAAATCTTTGCAAGATCAGTAAGTCTTATCTTTTTTCCCATGGAGCAACTGGTAGATTCAAACTACTGAATTATGGGTAGCAACCCAGCTCATAGTCCACCATGTTATCAGGGCTTCTTCCCATTAAGATTTCAGCCTAGTAAACCCTGTGAAAGCAGTTTTACTGTGTTACATAAGATCGCTATGGAATCAACTCAACAGGACCTATCATTCACAATGTATATCCAACGTACAGATATTGCCAGTGTAAGATCAGTAGATACTATTAAGATTTTATCATTATGTTCCTAGGAATTTATCTTAGAAAAACAATTCATGAAACTGTAAAAGCACACTTAAGAAATCCAATCATTTTATAAGATAGAGGATTAGATAAGAAAGAAGCTGCAAAAATAGTGTGGAGATGATGTCTAACCTCTTCTGGCTTCACAAGGGGGAAGGAGGAGAATCATCTGCCCAAGACCAATTCCTATGAGGCAGAGGTCAGACATGTCTCCATCTCCAAACTTCTTTACCCTGTTCTGACACCAACCATTCCTCCCACAGCACTCGACTTCTCTGCTGGGTTTGATCACCTGTTGCAGTGGCCACACAGAACTCACAGACAATATTCACATTTATGAGATTTATTAGGGAAACTAACAGGGTACGCTTCAGGATCAGAAACAACTCAGGTTACACCAGTTCTGTGGTCAGGAGCTCCTCTTCTCAGCCAATCTTGACCTCTCAGCCACATGACCCCTTGGCGTCTGCCCTACTCTAGAAAGTATTATCCTTTTATCCTGTGGGTAACTGCCCAAAGGACACCCCATTCTGCAAGTCAGAGTCCTGCTCGAAAGCATTCAGCTTTACTCCGACTGTGGACCAGGAACCTGCTGCTCTGCTTCTCTGTGTGGCTGCCTCTGTTTCTGTCATTGTTCCACACAAGAATCTTGCTCTCCACTCTTGGCTCTTCCTCTTGATGATCCTAGACTCTTCTGTTCCGATTGCTGAGATGACTTCTTTCAAACCTAGGAGAATGACAAAACTAACCAATCCCCACAACAGAGTCCCTACACCCTGTTTACATTGTCCCACCCAGTCATTTTGCTGGGAGTTACAAAGACCATGACCACAAGAGATATTCTAAGTAAATTCACTGTACCACAGATATAAAAAGCAGAATATCAAATTATATCCACCTTGGAATATAGCAAGTGAAAAATCATGTATGCTTGTAATAGAAAGGAGCAAGGTAAATGAAAACATTTGTCCTCTTCTTTGATTGTATGTGCTTACGTGTGTGTGTGTGTGTGTGTGTGTGTGTGTGTGTATGAGCCCGGCTGGTACAATGGTTAAACTACTCAGCTGCTAATGGAAAGACTGGTGGTTTTTTGACACTAGCTGCTCCGTGGTCAAGATGACAGCCTTGGAAACACTTCGGGGCTGTTCTTACTTTGTCCTATAGGGTCAGAATTAACTCAATGGCAGTGTTCATTTTTGGTGTGTGTGTGTAAAGTTTGTGCAACAAAAAAAATGTAGGGAAGGAATATCAATATTTTAGTAATCACTTTTAACTGAATTTTCTAAAGAAAAAATGGATTATCTACACATCATGATTTATATAGAATAACATGAACAAGAGTGATGAACAGATGTTTGGCTCCAAGGACTCAGAATAAATGCAATTCTGATCAGATTGAGTGTTTGGGTCCTACATAAGTGATGTGTCCCCCTCTCTTCCTCCTGGTAGTATAATGGAATGTGCTTACAAGGACCTGCAGGGGTGCCTGGGCGAGATGGGAATCCTGGGGCCAATGGCATTCCTGGAACCCCTGGGATCCCAGGTCGAGATGGATTCAAAGGAGAAAAGGGGGAATGCCTGAGGGAAAGCTTTGAGGAGTCCTGGACGCCTAACTACAAGCAGTGTTCGTGGAGTGCCCTAAATTATGGCATAGACCTTGGGAAAATCGCAGTAAGTAAAGTCGGTTTTTTGGTTTTAGTTGAAATAAACCTTGAGTTTTCATATTTGACAGCTAACTTTTAGGTAGAATGTTATTGTTGTTGTTATTTTTTACCAGAAGACTTTAAAAAATCAAATAAAAGCTAGGTACAATGTGACTATTAACTTAGAATTAATTTTAAAAATTGATAACACTTCAGAGTTTCATATGACATATGAATCATTCTTACCATAAGGTTTATAACTACTTGGTGGTGGTGGTGTGCCATCAAGTTGCTTCCAACTGTATAGGGTTTCTGAGGCTGTAAATCTTTATGGGAGCAGAAAGCCTCATCTCCCTTCCATGGAGTGACTGGTAGGTTCGAACTCCTGACCTTGTAGTCATCAGTCAGGCTCATAATCCACTATGACACCAGGACTCCTCATAATTACAGACTCTTTTTAAAAAATACAAACAAAAGGGAGAGTGAAGGTGTCTGTATTGAACTGTAAATAACTTTCCAATCTTGTCCTAAAGTGAATATAAATTTAAATTAGTCTAATAAACTGCATTTGGGGCTCCAGACATAAAGGTGGGGGGAAATTTCTACATGATAGGGTTTAGAACATGGGCAGTCCACTGATAGTTGCTCTTACCAGGTAGCAGGCTTAATTTTAAAATGCTAGCTTTGAGAGAAGTAAAATGGACCAGATGGGATGCATTACTTTGACCATTTAAAGTTAATCTGCAACATTTAGGGGGAAATTACTCATAGTAGCCTGCCTGGCAGTACATTTGATTAATGATTCAATCACACTGATTAGTGTTTGCTTCAAGTGTAACTACCAAGTCCACTGGAATGGGAGAGAGTTGAGGTTGTTGGTATTTACAAGCCTTTTTCTCCTTTTATGAACTTAATTCTGTTCATGCTTCCATATTTACAACACATTTCTCCACAGTTTCAGGTGCCATGATCCCCAGGCAAGATAGAAGAGACTTTATGTTTATAAAACTCTAAGGTTCTTTCTTGCCCAGTGAAATAGGCTTCTTGCAGAGCCTTTGCAGTGTATAGGACCTTAGGTGAAATCCTGATCCCCATCCAGAACCTTCTGAGGTGGGACATTCCCACTGACAAGCAGACCAGCCTGGAAGAGCTAGACCAACAGAAGATACATCTTCGAAGAAAGATCTGTAGGAAAACCCCAAAACAAAAATGTCAGTATGATTGGCTACTAGAAGAATAAGCAAATTATTTGCCAGGAAGCCATCAAGGCAAGCAATCAAGTCTCTTCAGGACAAATCCCCCTCTAATACTAAAAGTCAAAGGTTACACATGAGCAGGCATGTAAGCTTACTGGAGACCACATTGATCTAGTGGTGAGTGGAAGAGGGGTAGGGCAGCAATGAAGAAATGGGCTGAGTTCAACCAAATTCCATAGACTCCCGCTTACCTGGAGATGAGTGAGAGAAGAGGAAGGGTTGGGTGGTCCAAAGTGTGGTGAGACCTGGGGACACCTGAGCCTTTGGACAAAGACATGGCAATGGAGGGCTACAGGTGAGAATGAAGCATCCAGCTGATATGGAGTGAGGGAAGACACACAAGAACATCAAAACTTGCAGATAGTACCCATTTGACCTAGCCTCAATTGCTTCATAATCAGAACTCAACTAGAGGAAGATAATTTTTTTTTTTTTTAAATAAAGGAAACAAGGGTAAATTGCTGCAGTTTGATGAACTTGACCTATACTCTTGGATGTCGTAGCTCAAAATACCAACAGAGGGAAGGAGTCTTCACATCAATTATCAGTGCTATCCCCTCTGTATACAGGGTAGATAGGGATGGGCAACTTAGACATTGGCTACTTAAAATGAGGGGACGATAAAGGCATGAAGTGACTGGCTTACAAGGTTTCAAGAGGTAGTTTAGTTTAAGATAGAGTGCAGGGGAAGATAGAGTCCCCACTGAACAGTTTTCATCTTGTCTAGACGGGTCTGTTGAAAAGAGATGGGGATAAAATTCTTACGATTGAATAGTGAGTAATTGTTATCATGATAATTGCTATTGTCAGAACTGTAAATATAGAAGTTTTGTAACAAAAATGGGAACGTAGTCAATGTTACAATCCAGAAACAGAGGACCCTAGGACCATCAAGGGAGAAGAGCACAAGTGGAATGTGGGACCCTATCCAGAGAAGCAGCGACACCAGAGATGGAGGCCGAGATGAAGACATGGAGAGTGAGATCACCTGAGGACTCTAGACTCATGGAAAGAGAGGGACTGAGTGCTGGCGGCTAGGAGAAAGGCTTGCAGAATGTGTTCTTTGGTTGTTTATTATGTATTCCTGAGTGTTTTTGTGTACATCTCCCCACCCCACCCCTCAAAAAAAAAGAAAAACAGAGGGAATAGAAGCAAATACTGTTGAATGATGATGCATGCAAGGGATTGTAAGCATTGCAATGAAATGATGGTGTAAAGCTGTTGTTCTCCCATGCAAACTATCACTCAGGTCACAATATATATATATATTTTAAATGTTAAAGCACATAAGCTTATTGTCTAAATTTTACAAGTCTTGAAAAAAAAAATCAAAAACCTCTAATGTTCTTGTTTTATATCTACCCCACTTCTCAGCTGCTAGGAGCATTTAGATCTCTGTTCTAGCCTCTTTATTAAAAAGCCTGAGACTTTTCTACTTTTGTGTGATAGAATTTCTATAGTGTTGTGGACTGTGACCTTTTTTATGTTTATGTGTCATTTCTAAGAAAGCATCTTATGAAAATCTGACATTGATACACTGGTTGTTTATTTATAGCCCATCATAAGTTGCTGCATTCTTTCTAAAGACTATCCTTGTGGACTCTGAATTATTAATCTGTCTTCAAGCTTCTTGTAGCACTGGTCAGATGGGTATGGACACCTTCAGCAAGTAAAAGATAGTAGAGTCATGAGCCAGTAGGAAGAGAGATTTTGCAAAGACCAGTTAGAGAAAAACACACCTGGGCACTATGATTGTGTCATATAGGTAAAGACTGAAACTCAGATAGATTAAGAGACCCAGACCCTTTCCTGTGCTTCACCTACCACTGTTGTTCACTAAGAAACATCAACCAATTGCTGTTGGTTCAACTCCAACTCATGGCAACTCCGTGTGTGTCTGAGTAGAACTGTGCCTCATAGGATTTTCAATGACTGCTTATTTAAGAAATTAGGTGATCATACCTTGCTTTCAAGGTATCTCTGGTTATACTTGAAACTTTCTGTTAGCAGCCAAATGCATTCATCATTTGACCACCCAAGGGCTCCTCAAAAAGAAACAAGTCAAGAGTAAATATCTAGGGGTACCACTGGTCTAGAATGTAAGTTCCATGAGGGCAGAGAGTCTGTGTTTTATTCATTACTGCATCTGTAGCATCCAGCACATAATTGGGACTCAGTAAATATTTTTGAATGGAAAAAATATAGAGAGATTGTTTAGTCTAAGAGACTGAAGATGAATTGCTTTGGTAAAACTGAAAGATGACTTCAACGGAGCAAATAATTCTAAGACAGCCATAATCTGATTCCCTTCCAGTTCCCTTATCAGTCTATGACCTATCTCACATACAGCCTCTCTCTGTAAAAGTTAAGCCTCTTAACACTTTCATGACCAAGTTATTTTCTACTTTGAATTCTTTATTGATAACCATGTATTTTCATTAAGAGAAAGCATGTTGGATCAAGGAAATTTCTGGAAGTTTGCTATCAAATGGATTTTTTATACCTGTTACTCTGCATTCTGGGTGTGGGGGAGGGTTATAATATTATGTGTGACCCATTTGCCCCTCTGGACTATGGGTGGTAGGATTTGTGGGGCGCATATGTCCCTCTGGACTCTACACTGCTTCTGGATCCCTTGACAGGTGCATACAATTTAGCATACCTAAAAAAGAGATATTCATGCAAACATGAAATCATCACAAGGAAGATAACTTCCAAAAATGCACAGGCGCTGGGAAATATACTTACAAGGCTTAGCTCTCACTGAAAAAGCCAAAAGAGGCAAAATCACCTCCAGGATGCATCACCTCATACAATAAAACAGTAACCGGTGGTACACACCAATTCTTCCATTTCAGTTGTACAGGTCCCCCGATGGCTGTGTGCACCATCCATGGGAAAGCCCTTACTCAATAAACCCCAGAGGAGGGAAATGTGGGTGGGCAGTGTAAGTCATGAAAAGGTTAAATGTGGCATTGGTGGGGGGCGGGGGAGGATATTTAAGTAAAATTCACAATACACTTAGCATATTTTAATCAATTCAAACAGAAAATGCTAACTAAACTGCATTTCTGTGTTTGTGATAGGAGTGTACATTTACAAAGATGCGTTCAAACAGTGCTCTAAGAGTTTTGTTTAGTGGCTCGCTTCGGCTAAAATGCAGAAATGCCTGCTGCCAGCGCTGGTATTTCACATTCAATGGAGCTGAATGCTCAGGACCTCTTCCCATTGAAGCTATCATTTATCTGGACCAAGGAAGCCCTGAACTGAATTCAACAATTAATATTCATCGCACTTCTTCCGGTATGTAGAAAAATGACACTGCCTTTAGATCTTCAGTGATTTGAGATTAATTATGAGTCCCTGTATCATGTTTGGTCACTAGCCTGCTACAAAAAGGAGGGTTTTGCAAATTTTTAGTTCATGATTCTCCAACATGGTTCCACTTTAGAATTATTTGTGTATTTATAATTTACGTATATGGATGCTCGTATCCCATCTCTGATCAGTTGAACCAGAATCTCTGGGTACAAGGCCCCAGAGCATCTGTATGTTAATAAAATATATTCTCTAGTGATTCTGATGTGTTCATGGTGGTGAAAAATCACGAAGTTTGATGAAATGGCAAAATAGTCAACAATGCACCAAAGCAGTCATTGTCAATCTTGTCTGTACTTTGGGCTCACCTGGAGAACTTTAAGATGATTAATGCCTGGTACTACCCTTCCACAAAGGAGCTCTGGTAGCGTAATGGTTACGAATCGGTCCGTGAACAATCGCAAAGCCAGCAGTTCAAAACTACCAGCTGTTCTGAAGGAGAAAAATGAGGCTTTCTGCTCCCGTAAAGATTTACAGCCTCGGAAACCCTATACAGGGTCGCTATGAGTCAGAACCGACTCCACGGCACATAACAACAACAATAAACTCTCCACAGAGCCTAATGCCTTTTGCCTTGGTGCATTGGGACTTTCCTAGGCAATGGGACTTTCATAATATCTGCAGGTTATTCTAATGTTCCGCCAAGGTTGACAGCCACTAGCTTAGAGCGTCAAAGGGAATGGTTTCTCTGCCTTTTCCTTAAAAGGGTGATAACGATCTGCCGCATTTATAAAAGAGAATTCCTATATCATTCCTACATTGTGTGTGTGTGTTTTCCTACCTAGTATGAGAAACTAAAACTAGAAACCAGACCCACTACAGTCTAGTTGATTCTAAAACATATCAACCCTTGAGGGTTGTAACAGTAGTAGCAGCGCAATGCTTAACCCCCTTGTACCACCAGGGCTCCTTAAATGTAGAAGGGGGAAAATTGACCTGTTACTCTCATCATCCATAGACATCACTGGCAGCATTTGGCTGCTGGCAGTTTTGGTTTCTTAGGTTGCAGTAGATGTGGTACCCCATAACAGAAATACCTGATATATCTATTAGTAACCTCATTCTTTTTGCTCTCTTGAAAGATTCTCCTACTAGGCTTGTGCTAATATATATATATATATATATATATATATATATATTGCCTAAGGAAGGAAAGCAATTTCCACACTACTAACCCAAAAAAATTATAGTTCAACATTATTTGGGGACTCAAGTCAGATGTTGTATTTGAAAATGAATATAGTATACTTATCCCCAAGAAATCAAGGATGCCTTTTATATTTTTCCTCAAGAATATAGTGAAGATACGTAAACTCTCTCAGTTTACACATAGAGAGGTCTCAGGGGAATAAAGGGTCATTGTAGGATAAGAACTGCATTTCAAGGTTTGTTGAACCACAAGATCAGTGTTTCAAACCCACCAGTTGTTCCTCAGAAATCCCATACAGGATTGCTATGGTGGCACCCAGAAGAGGAAGGGCTCTGGTGGCACAGTGGGTAAGCACTCACCTGCCACTCTCCAGGTGAAACATGTGGCAGTCTGCTCCCATAAAGATCACAGGGGAGGGAAAACCCTATGGGGCAGTGCTCCTCTGTCCTACAAGGCTGTTATGAGTTGAAATTGACTCCACAGCAAAGGATTTGGGTGGGTTTGATTCAGGAAAGAGGAGTCTTGGTGGCGAAATAGTTCAGTGCTTGCCTGTGAACTGAAATGTCTGGTTGGAACCTGCTAGTTGCTCCAAGGGAGAAAATACCTAGGGATCTGCTTCTGTGATGAGTCCCAGTCTAGGAAATCATATGCGGCAGTTCTGCTCATCATATGAGATTGCTGTGGGTTGGAATCCATTAGACGGCACACAACAATGACCCAGGAGGGAAGAATGAGTGTACAGGGAGGCAGATTTAATAGCCTTCTCACTACTCCCTTAGATGCTTGCTGAAAAGGAAGATAGACTTTCCATCTGAGAAACAATGTTTGAAATAAGAAAAGCCTAGATATAAAATATAAAACTTGATTAGGTGAAATGTGTTTAAATAGTAGCTGATATAAGCAACTTATTTTCTATTATATGATCCTTGTTGTTATTAAGTACTGTTGAGTCAGTTAGGACGCGTAGCTATTCTGTATAGGGTTTACAAGGAGTGGCTGGTGGGTTTGAACTGCCGACCTTGTGGTTGGCAGTCAAGTGCTTATCTTATAGCACTATACCAGGACCCTATATGTGGTTTAGAGTGTGTTTAATATCTTACTATGATGTAAGCCCTTAGGGCCAGGAACTGTGTCCTATGAATGCATATTTGTTGTTAAGTGCTGTCGAGTCGGTTCTGACCCATAGCGACCCTGCATAGGGTTTCCAAGGAGCGACTGGTGAGCTTGAACCACCAAGCTTGTAGTTCAAACGGCTTTGCAGTCTGGCGCATTAACTCACAGCGCCACACCAGGACTCCATGAATGCATATACTTACTACATAATTTAACAGCGCATTTCCCAACCATGGTGTGGAAATTCATTTGCTGTGATCTGTTGGATGGAATATCCCATGTAATTTATTAATAACATTTTTGTATTAAAATGGATTATAGATTGTTTCTATAATACAGTCACTTCTCTTATTCATTAATACTCTTGAGGGAAAGAAAAGGGGTGAATTTATAATTAGCACATTAGAGAATGACTTAAAACCATGGATGTGGCCATTGGCGTTTGATGAACCGTTGAATGTCAACTATTAAATGGGTCTAGAAGGAAAACAGGTTTAGAATTCCTAGTCCAACATAGGAGGAGGCTTCAAAAAGGTTCATGAAAAAAATGGAATGAAAAGGTGACATTTTTCCACAAATGTTTGGAAGCTCTCTCATATTTTAGATGCTTAACAAGCTGCTACACTGGCCAGAAATTAAACCCTGATCTCCCACATGACAGGCGAGAATTCTATTACTGAACCATCAATGCCCCCAACAGATCACAACAGTTGTGTCTTTTAAAAATGTAGGCTTCCTTTGATTTGGTTTAATTAAATTGATTGCTTTAAAACCATTTTTTTAAGTACTCTGTAATGAGACAAATTTTGTTTTTATGATTGAGATCTGTAAACCTATTGCTTGTTAAGTGTGTATCTTCGAATGGGGAATATACACAAGACTTTTAAATATTTACATACCAGTTAAGAGAAAGAAAACTTACCTATATTAGACCCTTATTAAGCATTAGAATTTTTAGTCATACAGTCAACAGGCTTATAATCTAGCTCTCTAAAATGATAAAATGTAAGGATTTTTGCTTTTTGTTCTTAAGAAAGATGTAACCTTCATCTTTGTTTTGCAGTGGAAGGACTGTGTGAAGGCATTGGTGCTGGATTAGTGGATATTGCCATTTGGGTTGGTACTTGTTCAGATTACCCAAAAGGAGACGCCTCTACTGGCTGGAATTCAGTGTCTCGCATCATTATTGAAGAACTGCCAAAATAGCCTTTAAATTTCACCCCTACCCCTTTTTTATTATACTTTTGAGTGTTTTTAAATCACATTTTGTATCATTTTTAAGTATGCATCCAAATAAAAAATCAAGCTAAACATGCTTTACAGACCAAAGTGTGATTCACACTGTTTTAAAATCTATTATGCACTTTACTTCAATCAAACATTTCAGGATTTCACAGTTGATTATAATACATTCTTCATATTCCCACTCCTTGGACCTATCATTCGGATTGTTGTGGTGGTTTTAAGCTTTTCCTATTCATGTAGTACAGCATGTTAAAAAAGATTCAAGCTACCAGTTCTTGTACACATTGCAAATGTTCAGAACTATTTTATAGCTGTTAAATACAAATTATCAAACAACTTTAATATCTTGAAACTGTTGTTATTAAGTGCCAACAAGTCAGTTCCGACTCATAGCGACCCTGTGTAGGGTTTACAAGGAGCTGCTGGTGAGTTTAAACCCCTGACCTTACGGTTCAAACTGACCTTGTGGTTCAGTGCTGATCCTAAAGCTCCACACCAGGACTCCATCTTGAAACAAACTGGCATCAAAATGAGCATTTATGGTGCTTTGTCCATCAGTCACCAAGCAGTTTGTTGTACTGTGGTGGCATGTGTGTTGCTGTGATTCTGGAAGCCATGCTACCAGTATTTTCAATCCCAGCAGCATCACCCATGGTGGACAGGATTCAGCAGAGCTTCCAGACTAAGACAAACTAGGAAGAAGGAGAGGCAAACCACTTTTGAATGGTTAGCCACAGAAAACCTTATGAGTAGTGGCGGAATATTGTGCCATATCAGCAAATGAAGGACTCGAAACTTTTGCTCCGTTTACATCATTAAGGTCAACTCTACTTTGAGAAGGCAGCTCAACCATGTTTTGACTACAGTCCAACCTGAGGAACTCATCTTCTGGCACTATATCTGACAATTTTCTAGTGCTATTCATAAAGTTTTCAATATTCAATATTTTGGTGCTGCCTGACAATGTTCTTCTGCTAGTCATAAGGTTTTCAGTGGCTAAACATTTAGAAGTAGTCCTCCTCTCCTTCCTAGTCTGTCTTAGTCTGGAAGCTCTGCTAAAACCTGTCTACCACAGGTGACCCTGCTGGTATTTAATATACCAGTGGCATAGCTTCCAGCGTCACAGCAACACGCAAGTTACCATAGTACAACAGACAGATGAGTGGTGGAAAGATAAAATGATAGAAATTTTCAGAAGAATACAAATGAGCAACACACACATGTAAAGAAATTAACCTTCATAAGCTGTCTCCTCAAAGTAGAGTTGACCTTAATGATGTGAATGGAGCAAAGCTTTGATGATGGTGCACAACTCAAAATGAGGAGACAACAGCTGCAAACATCTATTAATACTCTAAATGTGGAATGTATGAAGTACGACTCTAGGAAGATTGGAAATTGTCAAAAATGAAATGGAATGCATAAAGATCAGTATCCTAGGCACTAGTAAACTGAAAGGGACTAATATTGGCTATTTTGAATTAGACAATCACATGGTTTTACTATGCTAGGCGAGACAATTGAAAAAGAATGGTAGCTCATTCATTCTCAAAAAGAGCATTCCAATGTTCAAGATCATTAGCCATTGTTGTTGCTGTTATTGTTAAGTGCTGTCAAGTCAGTTCCAACTCACAGTGACCCTGTATAGGGTTTCCTAGGAGTGACTAGTGAGCTTGAACCACCGACTTTGCAGTTCAAACCACCTTTGCAGTTCAGTGCATTAACCTGCAGAGATACTTGTGCTTTATTAGCTATGCAAAGGCATTTGACTGTATGGATGACGACAAACTATGGATAACATTGTTAAGAATGGGTATTTCAGAACAGTTAATTGCAAACACGAGAAACTTGTATATAGACCAAGAGGTAGTCATTAGAACAGAACAAGGGGACACTGAATGGTTTTAAATCAAGAAAGGTGTGTGCCAGGGTTATATCCTTTCACTATGCATCATTTGACTGCTACCTAATTCTCAAAGAAGTTATTGATACTGGTTCACAAATACTAATAACCACAATATTGTAGTTAAAACACCAGAAAATGTGACAAAATCAACAACTATAAAAATATTGACAGCAACAAAAGCAACAATGTGTGCTTATGAAATCACATGTACAGATGAAATCACATGATGCAAAGTGTCATTGTAATTGGGTAATAATGACAGCACTGATCAGAGCAGAAAACATTAGAAATTTCAAAAAGCAAATTAGCATAGAATTTCAGTCTTTTAAGGTTTTCTGCTCCTGTAAAGATTTACAGCCTTACAAACCCCATACAGGGTCGCTATGAGTCAGCTCTGACTCAATGACATACCGTCGTCACCACCACTACCGGCTATGTTCAAAGATGAATTTTCCGATATTCTCGTATTCTCTTTGGGGGAGCTCTGTCTAGATCAAACTGTATCTTGCAAAGTATGTGATCTATATAAAAGCCCAATTAAGATGTTATGTTTGCCCTTGCTGTGTACATGTAAACTGGGTTTATGAAAATGATCTTCTTGTCATAACTAACTACAGGAATATTTTAATAAACATAATAAAATTCTAAAAACCTACATAAAAATTTTATGGACATTTTGCTTTCGCTCCATATAAGAATCACCCAGTGTCACCCCACACCCTTCTCCCTAGTGATGCCACTCCTTTTGTCCTGTAATGTAACATAATCATCACATAATAGCGAATTATAGTCTCAGGTTCCAACTGTATTAAAGTGTAATCCATACTGAAGGCAACTGTGGTCTTTTGACTTTCATCAGTATTTTAAGTCCTCTTCACTTTGAGCAAGCAAAGTAGTATCATCTGTATATTGCAAGTTGTTGACAGGTCTTCCTCCAATCCTGATGCCATGTTCTTCTTCATATAGTCCAGTTTCTGAGATGATTTGCTTAGCGTGCAGACTGAATAAATACGATGAAAGGATACAACTCTGGCGCACACTATTTGTGATTTTAAAACATTTAGTATCCCCTTGTTCTGTTCTAATGACTGCTTCTGGGTCTATGTATATGTTCCTAATGAGCAGAAATAAGTGTTTGGGAATGCCCATTTTTCAGAATGTTATCCATAGTTGTTGTGAATCATATAGTCGAGTACCTTTGCATGGTTGATAAAGCACGAGTGAATATCTTTCTCTACCACTCCTTTGTCCGTTGTCATTTTGTGGTGGCTTATGTGTTTCTGTAATGCTAGAAGC
The DNA here is from genome assembly GCF_000296735.1 of Chrysochloris asiatica. Taxonomy (NCBI): domain Eukaryota; kingdom Metazoa; phylum Chordata; class Mammalia; order Afrosoricida; family Chrysochloridae; genus Chrysochloris; species Chrysochloris asiatica. Next base: position 3,277,888 of record NW_006408519.1, read on the forward strand.
TATGCCACTGGTATTTATAATACCAACAAGGACCTGGTATGGTGCTGTAAGATAAAGCACTGGACCGCAAGGTTGGTTTAAACCAAAAGGTCGGCAGTTCAAACTCACCAGCTGCTCCTGGGAAACCCTATACAGAGTCGCTATGAATCAGAACGGACTCTACAGCACTTAACAACAACAACTACAGTCAAGGAAAGGAATTAATGTAGGATGTATGCACCTACATAAACTTGGGATTCATCTTAGAATTCCGCCTACCACCTGGAATTTGGCACTGTTTCTACCACAGAATCAGCTGATTAGAAAAGGGAGGTAATCTACCAGCTGTTTTACTTGATCCTAATTACAAAAGCAAATTGGGTTGCTGCTACACAATGTAAGCAGGGAGGACTATGACTGGAATGGAGAAGATTTCCTGAGGCGTCTCTTAGTACTTCCAAGCGCAACATAAAGGTTAACGGGAAACTGCATCAACTAGAAAAAGGCAGGGCCCTGCCAGACTGATTGGTATCATTCCACCAGGTAAAGAATCCAGTTGCTCTGTCTGTGGGCAAGGGAAACATGGAGTGGATAGCTTAAGATGAAAGCCATAAATATTAATTGTGGCCTCATGATTAATAACAGAAATAAGGACTGCAGTAGCTTTATATATGTAATTTTTGCTTGCTTCATTTATATTATCTAGCCATTTTCTTTTTTCCTTTCCTTCCCATTTGTATTTTACATGCAAGTTGTTGGTAGTTAACGTTACAATTATTAGTCTTTACAGAATATTCAGTGGGACCATGACTAAATTTGAGGAGAAATTAATCAAGCCAGCAATAGAGTCAATGGTTATTGGAATCCTTAGTGTGAACTCTACTAATAAGAATGGAGATATAGTAGCTTTCTTGCTGTACAGGGGTTCAACTGTGTGGTGGTGTTGTTAAGTGCCCTCAAGTCAGTTCTGACCCATAGTGACCCTGGAGAGAGTTTCTGAGGAGCTGCTGGTGGGTTTGAGCCACTGACCTTATGGTTAGCAGTCCAGTGCTTATCCTGTAGAGTTCAGTTCTGACTCATAGTGACCCTCTGCACAACAGAACACTGCCAGTCCTACATCATCCTCACAATTGTATTTTTGAGCCTATTGTTGCAGTCACTGTGTCAATAAATTTGGTTGGAGGTCTTCCATTTTTTCACAGTCCCTCCACTTAACTGGTGTGGTACTGTGGGTTAATGCACCAGAGTGCCAAGTCATTTGAACTGCAAAGGCAGCGGTTCAAACTCACCAGCTACTCCTCGGAAATCCTATACAGGGTTGCTATGGGTTGGAACCCACTCGACGGCACTTAACAACAACAACCACTTAACTAAGCATGATGACTTTCTTCACGGACTGGTCCCTCCAGGTCTTAGCAAGTGCTCAACATGGTGGCTTAAAGCCTAATTGTTGGTAAATGATTGAGGCACAGATAAGAATATTAATATCCACTGTAGGTATCCATGTTATTTCAAATAGAAGAGACCACATATAGTATCTTGCTTGAAGAAGTATTTGACAATAAAGCAATATCTGTCATTTGTAAATTTTCTTGTTTCAAAGAAAGAAATAATGTTCTATAGATACAAATTATGTAAATAAGTTATTTTATACCATTAAAAAAAAATGCCTTAGTCTCAACATCCTTGCTTCTAAGTAGCATTCTTAGAGTCCTAATGTGTCACTGTGGGTTAACGTGCTAGACTGCAAGGTCAGTTTGAACCACAAGGTCGGTGGTTCAAGCTCACTAGCTGTTCCTCAGAAACTCTATATAGGGTCTCCATGACTCAGAACCAACTCATAGGCACTTAACAACAACAAGGAGCATTCCAGCTATAGTTTTTCTAACACAGACTTGTTTGTTCTTCTCGAAGTTCATAGTACTTTCATAATTCTTTGCCAACACCGTAATTCAAATGCACTGATGTTTCTACAGTCTTCCTTATTCATTTCCAGCTTTCACATGATTCTTCTGTCTTCCTACTTCATTGTCTGATGTTCACATGCACATGAGGTGATTGACATACCATGGGCATCTTGGGTCAGGTGTACCTTAGTCCTCAAACTGACATCTTTGCAATTTAACACTTTAAAGAGATCTTTTGCAGCCTAATGTAATAAATTGTTTGATTTCTTGACTGCTGCTTCCATAAGTGCTGATTATGGATCCAAACAAAATGAAGTATTTGACAAGGTCAATATTTTCTCCATTTATCATGATGTTATTTACTAAGCCAGTTGTGAGGATTTTCATTTTCTTACATTGAGATGCAATCTATAGTGAAGGCTGTGGTCTTTGATTTTAACCAGTGTTTCGAGTCCTCTTCACTTTAAGAAAGCAAAGTAGTAGTGTCATCTTTATATTGATGAGTTTCCCTCCAATCCTGGTGCCATGTTCTTTTTCAGATAATCCAGCTTCTCAGATTATTTGCTCAGCAAATAGATTGAATAAATATGATGAAAGGATACAACCTTGGCACACACCTTTCCTGACTTTAAATCATTCAGTATCCCCTTGTTCTGTTCTAATGACTCCTCTGAGTTTTAGTACAGTTTCCTTAAGAACACAAATAAATGTTCTGGAATATGCATTCTTCACAAAGCTATCCATAGTTTGTTATGAGCCATACAGTTGTGTATCTTGGCATAATCAATACAGTACGAGTAAACATATTTCTCTATCACTCATCTGTCAGTTTGTCTTTCTGTGGTAGCTTGCATGTTTCTGTGATGCTAAAAGCTATGCCACTAGTATTAAAAATACCAACATGGTACACCCATAGTGGACAGGTTTCAGCTGAGCTTTCAGACTGACAGAAAGGAAGGCTAGGCAGACTGTTTCTGAATGTGAGTTGTTTTTGTTAAGTCCTGTATGTCGGTTCTGACTCATAGCAACGCTGTATAGGGTTTCCGAGGAGCATCTGGGACTTTGAACTGCAACCTTGCAGTTTAAACTAACCTTGAGGTTGAATGCTTATCCTATGGTGCCATACCAGAACTACTCTGAACATTTAGTCACTGAAAACCTTATGAATAGCAGTGAAACAGTATCATATAGCACTAGAATATTGAAACATGATATCAGAATATTCTGGTGTGGCACTGTAGGATCAACACTGGACTGTGAACCACAAGGTTGATGAATCAACCCCACTAGTTGCTCCTCAGAAACCCTACATAGTTTTGTAGCAAGGAAGGGAGCGATTAACTCTCCAGTCTAGGAGCAGAGGTCTCTAGGACCATCAACAGAGAAGAGCCGAGAGCGGGACCCGACCCAGAGAAGCAGCGAGGCCCGAGATGGAGGCAGAGATGATAACGTGGAGTGATGAAGTGGCTGGAGAGGGAGAGGGACTGTGTGCTGAAGAATGGGGGGACTCATTAACAACGGGGGCGGGCTTATAGGGTATACCCTTTGGTTGGTTGATGATGCATGGAGGGGATTGGAACTATGGCAATGAAACGATGTACGGTGGAATGAATGTAAAACTAAAGTTCTCCCATGTAAAATATCATATAATTCACAATAAAACATGAAGAAAAAAAAAGATGTATTGACAATTGCTGGTGATTGGAATGCAAAAGTTGGAAACGAGGAAAAAACAGTAGTTGGAAAATATGGCCTTGGTGATAGTAATGATGCTAGAGTTGGAATCGACTTGTTGGCACTGGACACCAACATGGGCAAAATATTAAATGATGCAGGAAGCATCAAAAGAAGATTGGAGTAATACATAGAATCACTGAACCAAAAAGAAATGGTTGATGTTCAAGAGATAGTATATGATCAAGAGTCAATGGTACTGAGGGAAGAAGCCCAAGGTGCACTGAAGGCTGTAGCAAAGAACAAGGCCATGGGAATTGATAGAATACAAATTGAAGTCTTTTAACAAACTGATGCACCACTGGAGGCACTCACTCACTTGTACCTAGAAATTAGGAAGACCTGGTCAACTGATTGGAAGACATCCATATTTGTTTCCATTCAAAAAAAGGTGACTGAATGGAATGGGGAGATCATTGTACACTATCATTAATAACATATGCAAGTAAAACTTTGCTTAAGACAATTCAAAACTGACTGCAATAGTACATTGAAATTGATCTGCCAGAGGTTCAAGCCAGATTCAGATGAAGTCATGGAATGAAATATTATTTCTGACATCAGATGTATCTTGGCTGAAAACAGAGAATACCAGAAAGATGTTTACCTGTGCTTTATTGACTATGCAATAGTTTCAACTATGACAAACCGTGGACAACATGGCAAAGAATGAGCATTCTAGAACACTCAATTATGCTCACAAGGAACCTGTACATAGATCAAGGGACAATTATTTGAACAGAACAAGAGGACACTGAATGGTTTAAAATCAGGAAAGGTATGCATCAGGGCTGTATTCTTTCACCATACTTATTCAATTCAATGCTGGGCAAAGAATATGAGAAAGTTGGATTATGCAGATGATACAACCTTGCTTGCTGAAAGTGAAAAGGACTGAAGATACTGATGAAGATCAAAGACCACAACCATATGGGTTGTAATTCAATGTAAAGAAAACAAAAATCCTCACCATGGGAGCATAATAAATAGCATCATGATAAATGGAGAAAAGATTGAAGTTGTCAAAGACTTAATTTTGCTTGAATCCACTATCAAAACTCATGGAAACAGCAGTCAAGAAATCAAATGATGCATGGCATTAGGCAAATCTGCTGCACATGACCTATTTTTCATTTTTTTTTACAGTTATATATTTGGGAGTGTTTTTGTGTATATCAAAAACAAACATACCTGCAAGAAATATGAGCCATAACACGAGTAGATATATGCACACCAATTTTCATAGCAGCACTATTTACAATAGCAAAAAGATGGAGACAGCCTAAGTGCCCTTCAACTGAAGAATGGATAAACAAACTGTGGTACATATACACAATGGAATATTATGCTACCTTGAAGAATAACAAGGAAGTTGCAAGCCACCGCATAACATGGATGAATCTTGAGGACATTATGTTGAGTGAAATTAGTCAGTCACCAAAGGAGAAATACTGCATAAGACCACTACTGTAAAAGACTAAGAGAAATAACCCATACTAAAGGGGGGAGGGATTCTTTGCTGGTTGCTTGGACGTGGAGGGTGGGTTTAGGGAAGGGAAGGGAAGGTGGAACACAGGGCAGGGAATAGACAAAGGATAGTTTGGGTGCTGGGGAGAGGGTCAGTATACATGAAGGGGGAGGAGAATGGAAGAACAAAGTGGATGGGAGAACAATTAGGCAGGTTTGCATAGGCTAAGTGGGGCAGAGGTAAAGAATGATGTATGCACAACCTTGGAACAATAGGGCTCTGGGATACAGGGATTGAGACATGGTTAGAATGGGGAAAAGGGGGGAAATAATGGCTGTTTTTTGAATCTTGATTTCCCTTGCATACCATTATAAAATAGACACTGAAAGGGGAGAAAAAGGAATAGCCAGAAATATCACCATATAAAGCTTGTAAATCCGTTTTCTGCCTATAACTGATTGGAATACCTAAAATGGGGGCTACAATTTGCCCAGTGAAGGAGGCTTCCTGTGAAGCCTCTGCATTACATTAGACTATAGGTGGAATCCTGAACAGCATCCAGAATTTTCAGAGGTGGGAAATTTCTACTTGAAAGGACAAGCAGACCAGCCTGGAGCAACTAGAAGAACAGAAGATACTTCTTGAAAGAAATACCAACAGGAAAAATACAAAACAATATAGGCAGAACGACTGATTACTACAAGAACAAGCAAATGAAAACAGAGGGAATAGAAAGAAATACTGTTGAATGGTGATGCATGGAGGGGATTGTAAACACTGCAATGAAATGAAATGTGACAGGATGAGTGCAAAACTGATATTCTCCCATGTAAACTATCACCCACTCCACAAAAAAGCTTAAAAAAAAAACAAAACAACTAGAATACTCCCTAGAAACAAGGATGGTTAGACTTAGTCTATCTTTCTTTGGACATGATGTCAGGCGTGGCCAGTTCCTGGAGAAGAATATCATGCTTGAAAAAATGGAGGGTCAATGAAAAAGAGAAAGACCACAATCAGATGGGTCAACAAAGTGACAGCAACAATGCACTCCGACCCATAGCGACCCTGCATAGGGTTTCCAAGGAGCGACTGGTGAGCTTGAACCACCGAGCTTGTAGTTCAAACGGCTTTGCAATGTGGCGCATTGACTCACAGCGCCACACCAGGACTCCATGAATGCATATACTTACTACATAATTTAACAGAGCATTTCCCAACCATGGTGTAGAAATTCATTTGCTGTGATCTGTTGGATGGAATGCACTCAAATATAACAATTGTGAGGGTGATACAGTACCAGCAATGTTTTCTTCTGATATGCATAGTCTCTATGAGTGAGCACTGATTCAATGGCACCCAATAACAACTACAACAAAAAAGATCAGAAATGTAGATTTAAACGAATCATAAAATGCTTGTTCTTTGTCATTTGAACATTCTGCACAAGACCTCTTTAAAGTGTTCAAGAGCAAAGATGTCAGTTTGAGGACTAAGGTGCACTTGACCCAAGATGCCCATGGTATTTCAATCACCTCATACATAGTTGATAGAATTTTTCAATTTCATCATCACTGGTTTTAGTGGTTATTGTGTAAATTTGAATAATAATGATATTAATTGGTCTTCCTTTTAGGCATATAGATGTTTTTCTATCACAACATTGTGCTTCTAGACAGACCTTGAAATATTCTTTTTGATGGTGAACGTGACACCATTCCTCTTCAATTTCTTGCCCCTGGTATAGTAAACCATGTGATCTCATTCAAAATGGCCAATAGCAGTCCATTTTAGCTCACTAATTCCAGCCTAGGATATCACTCTTTATGCATTCCATTTCATTTTTTACTTTTATTTTTCTAGAATCATACTTCGTACATTGCACATTCCAATTACTAATGGATATTTATAGCTGTCTCTTCTCATTTTGTGTTCCATCATCAAATGGAAGTCTGGAAAGTTGCTCCATTTCACTTTAAGGTCAATTTTGCTATGAGGAGACAGCTCTTCCCATGATATGTTGAGTGCCTTCCAACCTGAAGGGCTCATCTTCCGTCACTATGTCAGACAATGTTCCACTGTTATTCATTATATTTTCAGTGGCTAACCATTCAGAAGTGGTCTGCCTCTTTTTCCTAGTCTGTCTTAGTCTGGAAGCTCAGCTGAAACCTGTCCACCACGGGTGACCCTGCTGGTATTTAAAATGCTGGTGGTATATATAACCTCCAGATTACAGCAAAACACAAGCCACCACAGTATGACAAACTGACAGACAAGTGGTGGCATATTTACTCCTGATACAGTGCTGTGGGTTAATGCGCCAGACTGCAAAGCCATTTGAACTGCTAGGTTGGCAGCTCAAGCTCACCAGCTGCTCCTCAGAAACCCTAAATACGATCACTATGGGTCGGAATCGACTCAACGGCACTTCACAACAACAACAATACTCTCAATACTTCTTCACACTTCTCCTTTTTAAATTATCTTGTGGTTTCTGTATCCTGATAGGACACGAACGAATAGAGGATGATTACTTGAATTTATTGTTAAGAAAGTGAACAGGATCTTTGCCTCATACCTTGGAAACTTGCTCACAGAAAACATGCTTAGTCCTCCTTGCCATAAAATTTATAGGGGGTAATTATTAGCCACAGTCCAGTGTTGTCTGTGCTTTGATAGATATGTCTGTATATTCTGAGGCTTGGCATTAGGTAGCTCACTTTTTTTTTTGGTTAAGTTTTTATTGTGATAGTTTACTTGGGAGAACATTAGTTTTACAATCATAATTTCATTGCAATGATTAAAATCTCCTCCATGCATCATCATTCAACAGTATTTGCTGCTGTTCCCTCTGTTTGTTTTTTGCGGATGTGACAAAAACACAGGCATATATAAGCATTTAAACAACCAAAAGGCACATTCTGCAAGCCTGACTCCTGGCCACCAGCACACAGCATTTCTCTTTGCATGAGTCTAGAGTCTTCGGCTGCTCTATCTCTCCATGTCCTCATCTCTGCCTTCATCTCTGGTGTTACTTCTTCTCTGAATGTTGTTGTTGTTGTTGTTAGGTGCCATTGAGATGTTACTGACTCATAGTGACTCTATGCAAACAGAATGAAACACTGCCTGGTTCTGGGCCAACCACACAATTGTTGCCACGCTTGAGCCCATTGATGCTGCCACTTAGCCAATCCATCTCGCTAGGGGTCTTCCTCTTTTTCTCTGACCCTCCACCTTAACAAACACGATATCCTTCTCCAGTGACTGGTCCCTCCTGACAATATGTCTGAAGTATGAGAGATGAAGTTTGGCCATCCAGGCCTCCAAGGAGCACTCTGGCTGCACTTCTTCTAACACAGATCTGTTGGTTCTTTTGGCAGTCCATGGTACTTTCAATATTCTCCTCCAACACCATAACTCAAATCCATCAATTCTTCTACAATCGTCCTTATTCACTTTGTAACTTTCACATACATATGAGATTATTGAAAATACCGTGGCTTGAGTCAGGCATACCTTAGTCCCCAAGCTGACATCCTTGTTCTTCAACACTTCAAAAAAGACTAAGGTGCACCTGACCCAAACCATGGTATTTTTAATCTCTTTATATGCGTGTGAAATACCAATGAGTATTTTAAATACCAGCAGAGTCACCCACAGTGGACAGGCTTTAGATGAGCTTCCAGAGGAAGACAGACTAGGAAGGAATAACAAACTACTTCCGAATATTTAGTCACTGACAACCTTATGAATAACAGAGAAACACTGTCAGATGTAGTGCCGAAAAATGAGCCCCTCAGGTTGGAAGACACTCAAAATGTGATTGGGGAAGAGCTGCCTCCTTAAAGTAGAATTGACTGTCATGATGTGAATAGAGTAAAGCCTGTGGGAGTAAAGCCTGTGGGCCTTCATTTGCTGATGGGGCACAACTCAAAATGAAGAGAAACAGCAGTAAACATCCATTAATAATCAGAACATGGAATGTACAAAGTATGAATCTGGGAAAACTGGAAGTTGTCAAAAATGAAATGGAACGCATAAACATTGATATCTTAGGCATTAGTGAGCTGAAATGGACTGGTATTGTCTATTTTGAATGTGACAACCACATGGTTTACTATGCCGGAAATGACAAACTGAAGAGGAATGGTGTTGCATTCATTGTCAAAATGAACATATCCAGATCAGTCATGAGGTACAACGCTGTCTGTAATAGAATAATACCACTATTATGTGCGACAATACCTTGTGTGACAAGGTTGTATTCTTTCATCATACTTATTTAACCTGTATGCTGAGCAAATAATCTGAGAAACAGGGTTAGATGAAGAAAAACGTGGCATCAGGATTGCAGGAAGACTCATTAACAACCTACGATTTGCAGATTATACAACCTTGCTTGCTGAAAAAATCCTCACCACTGGACCAATAAACAACATTCTTATCAATGGAGAAAAGATTGAAGTTGTCAAGGACTTCATTCTTCTTGGATCAACTTGGATCACGGTAAGTGGTTCAAAATATTTCAAAAACACTCAAGGAAGTAGTAGTTAAGAAATCAAATGATGTATTGCATTAGGCAAGTCTGCTGTACAAGACCTTTTTAAAGTGTTGAAGAGCAAAGACGTCACCTTGAGGACTAAGATGCGCCTGACCCAAGTCATGGTATTTTCAATAACCTCATATGCATGTGAAAGCTGGACAGTGCATAAGGAAGACCATAGAAGAATTGATGCTTTCAAGTTGTGGTGTTGGAGGAGAACATTGAAAGTGCCATGGGCTGCCAAAAGAACCAATAGATCCGTTTTGGAAGAAGTGCAGCCAGAGTGCTCCTTGGAGGCCAGGATGGCCAGGCTTCATTTCTCATACTTTGGACATGTTGTCCGGAGAGACCAGTCGCTAGAGAAGGATATCATGTTTGGTAAGGTGAAGGGTTAGAGAAAAAGATGGAGACTCCCAGCGAGATGGATTGGCCAAGTGGCAGCATCAATAGACTCAAGCGTGGCAACGGTAGTGAGGTTGGCCCAGGATCAGGCAGTGCTTCGTCCTGTGCATCAGGTTGCTATGAGTCGGTACCGACTCGATGGCACCTAACACCAACAACTATTATTCAAATTTATGCACCAACCACTAAAACCACTAAAGAAATAGAATAATGCTACCAACTCTTTAACCTGAAATTGATCAAACCTGCAATCAAGATGTATTGATCATTACTGGTGATTGGGATGCAAAAGTTGGGAACAAAAAGGAAGGATCAGTAGTTGGAAAATATGGCCTTGGTGATAGGGTCCCACATTCGTCACACTCTTCTCCCTTGATGGTTCTGGGGTCCTCTGTTCCTGGAAACTACTTCCCCTTTTGTTTCAAAACTTCTACCTTTACAGTTGTGAAAATTGCAATTAGTCATGATATCTCCTTTCACCAGACCCGTCTTTACAAAATGAAAACTATTCAGTGGGAATTCTACCTTCCCCCGCACTCTGAAATTAAACTCCCTTTAAAACTTGTAAGCCAGTCACTTTGTGCCTGTCCCTATCAACACTGTATACAGAGGGGATAGGATTGTTACTTGATGAGAAGACTCCTTCCCTCAGTTGATATTTTGAGCTACTACATCCATAAGTATAGGTCAAGTTCATCAAATTGTAGCAATTTGCACTTTGTTTCCTTTATCAAAAATTGTTTTTTTTTTTTTTTTTAAATATTCTTAGTTGAGTTCTGATTAAGCAATTGAGGCTAGGTTGAATGAGTACTATCTACAAATTTGGACATTCTTGTGTGTCTCCCCTCACTTCGTATCACTTGGATGCTTTACTCTCAACTTTCACTCTTTGTGGCTATGTCCTTGTCCACGGGCTCAGGAGTCCCCATGTCTACTGCACTTCGGACCAACCAGCCCTTCCTCTTATCTCTTTTATCTCCATGTCAACAGAAATCTTTGGAACATGGTTGAATTCAACCCATATCTTCATTTCCCCCTCTTCACTCACCAGCTGACCAAACGTGGATACAAGCCTGTCTTCCATTCCAGTTTTATCACTAATAAATATTTTTCCTTTCATTCATCTTGTTTACTTCTGAATTAGGTTAGAACCCAGGTGGGAGAAGAGGCTAATTTGAATCACTTAACGTGTGTTGTTCTTGCTTTTAATTTGCTGAGAGTGAATTGGTTTTCTCACTATCTAGCCTTGAATAGAAGGAGCTCTGGTAGTGTAGTGGTTATGAATCGGGCTAATCTCATGGTCAGCAGTTTGAAACTACCAGCTGTTCTGTGGGAGAAAGATGAGGCTTTCTGCTCCCGTAAAGATTTATAGTCTCAGAAACCCTGTACAGGGTCGCTATGAGTCATAACAAGCCTTGAATAGAAGGAGCCTAATGTGTTGGTGCAGGTTAAGCACTGGACCACAAAGTCATTTGAACTGCAAGGTCAGTGGTTCAAACTACCAGCTAATCTTTGGGAACTCTAGACAGGGTTGTTGATTCAGAACCGACGTGACAGCACTTAACAAACAACAAATGTCACAAGTATCATATATTAAACTTTAAACAAATTCTGTAAAATGTCACAAGTATTAACAACAGACTTGACAGAAGTTAACCATTATATAATTTATGTTCAGTATTAAATTTTAGTATATAATACTTGACATTTTTTATTGTTTAAGTGCCAATGAGTCTGTTCCGACTCATAGCCACCCTATATAGGGTTTCCAAAGAGTGGCTGGTGACTTTGAAATGTCTACCTTATGGTAGACCTGAGAAAACACTAGGGAAAAATTTTAAATTATCTAACCTTAGTTGGGACGTCTACATATTAGATTCCTCCTGTGGCGCTGAAGTATCAGCACTGGACTGTGAATCACAAAGTCAGCAGTTCAAACCCACCAGCTGCTCCTTGGTAACCCTGTTGTCGTTGTTGTCAGGTGCCATCGAGTCGGAACCGACTCATAGCGACCCCATGCACAGCAGAACGAAACAGTGCTCGATCCTGGGCCAACCTCACCACCGCTGCCACCCCCGAATCCATCAATGATGCCACCTGGCCGATCCATCTCGATGGGGGTCTTCCTCTTTTTCTCTGACCCTCCACCCTACCCAGCATGACTTCCTTCTCCAACGATTGTTTCCTCCGGACTACATGTCCAAAGTAGGAGAGACGAAGCCTAGCCATCCTGGCCTCCAAGGAGCACTCTGGCTGCACCTCTTCCAAAACAGATCTATTGGTTCTTTTGGCAGTCCATGGCACCCTCAGTATTCTCCTCCAACACCACAACTCAAAGGCATCAATTCTTCTACGATCCTCCTTATTCACTGTCCAGCTTTCGCATCCATATGAGGCTATTGAAAACACAATGGCCTGGGTCAGGCGCACCCTAGTCCTCAAGCTGACATCTCTGCTCTTCAATACTTTAAAAAGTTCCTGTGCAGCAGATTTGCCCAGTGCAATACGTCGTCTGATCTCTTGACTGCTACTTCCGCGAGTGTTGATAGTGATCCAAGAAGAATGACCAAGAAGAATGAAGTCCTTGACAACTTCAATCTTTTCTCCATTGATAAGAATGTTGTTTATTGGTCCAGTGGTGAGGATTTTTGTTTTCTTGACATTGAGATGTAATCCATATCGAAGGCTGTGCTCTTTAATCTTCATAAGTAAATGTTTCAAGTCCTCTTCACTTTCAGCGATCAAGGTAACCCTATACAGGGTTAATATGAGTTCGAAGTGACTCACTGACACTTAACAACATACTGAGTGTACCTGACAATCTTCTTTTATACTTTTCAAGTAAAATAATCACTTTTTAATAGCTATTAAGTTTTTTTTCTGTGAAACTAAAGGCATTTTGAAGAAATGACATGACCACAACGTAAGGGTTCCAAACTGCATACATACGTTAATAGAAACAGCGCACCAACATGAAGCCCACCGATAGTGGCATACAAAGTTCAGAATCTGTAAGAGACTTTCTGTCATCTAAGCAGCTTTCCATTATAAGAACTAAAAACACAACTGAGACTGGCTTTAAAAATAAAGTTTATTTGTTCACCTAATTGAAAATGCCAGAGGCACATGTTGCCAATGAGGAATGACATAGAATTTCATATAATGGGACTTAAGACCTAGTTTCTTTGCTTCCATTTTTTGTCACTGATTTAGCATTGGCTCCTTTTGGACAAACACATGCTGCCAATTCAAGATCCATAGTTGGCTTCAAATAGCACTGAGATTTACATGACTACCTCATTCATGAAACAGTCCAAGAGTCTCCATATTACCAGAAAACTGTCTTTTGAGTTACTTTAATTAGATGAGCTTTAGGTAACTGCGGCAATTTAAAACCACTAGCTATGATCATGGATGGCACATGCATATTGTTTCTGCAATATAGGGCCCACCTCTTGAACCAGGTGAGGTTCATTTTGTTTAAACCATAGAGGTGAGAAGGGAGGGAGGCGTAGGTTGCTAAAAGCAGTTCAGGGCTACTACTACAAGAAGGAAGGAGCTCTGGTAGCACGTAGTGGTTACGAATTGGGCTGCTAATCTCCAGGTCAGCAGTTTGAAACTACCAGTTGTTCTGCAGGAGAAAGATGAGGCTTTCTACCCCAGTAAAGATATACAGCCTCGGAAATCCTGTATAGGGTCGCTATGAATCAGAACCAACTCCATGGCACATAACCACTACAAGAAGGAAAAGAAATGGATAGTGGGCACCTGGCAACAGGTATTCATTCCAGGTGTTCCCAAAGTCTATTGCTATTCAATTAGTCAGCCTTTAAAAATAAATTTAAGACTTTAACTAACCTGAAACTTCACATATTTTCAGCATTTTATTTAACATATTTTTAGAAAACAGGCACAAATTAAATGTCATTTTCACAATATTTTATTTTTGGTATTTTTATAATAGTTAAAAACAAAACAAAAAACCACCTTGCTATGAAACTGCCAATACACACTTTACAGGATTTTATGTTCAAGAAAATGTCCATACTCAAAGGAGGACTCATGAACTCAAACATACTTTAGTAGATGTCCCTCTTTAAACATTTTTAAATGATTTTTGAAATGTATTCTCAGACCACTGAAACACACATGAAATGCAGTTTACCTTTCCAGAGCATGGCATTTGTCACCACCTCAATCACATTCTACCCTCTATTCTCTGGAGCATAGCTCCAACAAGCTTGTTTTATTGGGGGGGGGGGGGGGGCTATGTCTTTTTGATCTTGAAGAGTTCTCCCTTTAAGAGTTCTGGTTTTCCCTGGGTCAACCTCTTCAATTCCCACTCCTTCTGATACTCCCAGTATTTTTTTTAAAACTGAAGTTCTTTCATCTGTCCTTATCTATTTAAATCCAGGGAAGAGCCTAGAGTGAAATGAATGCTTACAGTTCACCCCACCTCTGCAGCCTGCAATCTGTCTTTAGCCTCTATAATTTGAGTCTGCTAAAAGTTATCAGTGGCATGTATCTTCATCCTACTGAATTATTTATATGGCTGATAATCCCTGACCCCTTTTTGAGCTTGTTCCTCTTATCTGATTGTTCTTCCTTTGTCACCCCTAAGATAGAATCATGTCTGTTATATTATTTCTCTTTTATCCATAAAACCCAAATAGGGTTGCTAAAACTCTGAAAGTTTTCATGACCTGGCTCCAATCTTTCAGTTATATCTTCCATTTCTTCCATTCACTGCCATGTTGACTGACAAAAACTCACTATTCAAGAAATGTCACTGGTGCTGCCTTTTTTCCCAAGGTTCCTTCCAAGTCCAGCTCACATGTTTTCCCTTCCATGGAGCCTTCTCTGGTTCCTTCAAGTCATAAACCACAATTTCTAAACTCCATCAACATCAAACGGTCCAAGCCACCATAAGCTCTTGATTAGACCTCAGTAAAACTTGTATCATTGCTTCTTGCCCATCCACACAACCACAATTTCTAATACAATCCAAACTCCTTCCCAAGACCTACAAGGATCCTCAAGATAAGATCCCTGATAAGGCTTCTTGGTCCAGACACTCTCCTAAGTACTTTACTTGGATTGACAAAACTCTATGAGCTGTATATGGATGCTACTGGTGGTTGTTACAAAAACATATATTTGCCAATTCAACATTATTTAGGTGTACAATTTAGTACCATCAACTACACTGATCACCTTGTGCAACCATCACCTATGATCATTGTCAAGTTTCCCAGCATCATAAAAACACTGCTAAAATGAGCTGTGAACTATTAAGATCTGTTTGTAGCAGATGCTACACCTAGATCCTTTTCAGGGCTGGTACACTCACGCTCCAGCTGCTAATAGCTCATGCTTCCACCAGTCTTTGGAGGACTGCCCTTGGCTGAGAAGAGGCACCTGGACATCTGCCCACTCTCAATTCTTTCTGCCCAAGCCCCACCCCAAACCCACAGCCAATCTGAACCAAGCCCCCCTCTGCTTCTAGGCAGGACCTGTGGTTCAGTGTACACTGTAGCACTGCTGAAGAAGGCCCCATAGGATCAGGCTGAAACTGCATTTCTGGAAACCACTTCTTCTCCTGCCCCATCCTGGATATTTTTTGTACTGTTTCTTACTCCATTACAGATCTCTCCTAAGAGTACTCCATCAAGAGTTCTCTCTCAATAAACCACTTAGCTAAGAATCCCTATCTCAGACACTGATTCAAGATAATGAACCTATGACAACAGTTATAAATGAGAAAACTTATGAAAAAGAGAGATGAAGTGATCTTCCTCAGATCAGACAGTAAATGGAAGTTTGAAACCAGACAGTATGGCTCCAAACCTGTGTGTTTCCCACACTGCACTGGCTGTATCTCCAACCTCCTCTCAGGACATTTTGTGGCACCGGGATGATTCCAATTCACAGTGACGTTCTGGGGTAGAACAACACTGCCATTTATGGTTTCCTAGCCTGTAATCTTTATGGGAACAAATCACCAGGTCTTTTCTCCTGTGGAGCTCCAAATCACCAAGCTTTCAGTAAGCTGCCAAGTACCTGACCACTGCACCACCAGAGCTCTTTATAGCCCTGCCTAGCCAAGTAAACTCAGGCCCCGGGGTCTTTGTACTTCCTAGTTTCTCTGTCTAGAATGTTTTCCCTCTAGTTTTCTGTGGCATGCTTTCTGATTTCTTCTAAAATGCTTCAAATATTATCACCTTAAAAGTCTTTCCTGATCCCAACCACCCTATGTAAACTAGCATCACCAAACTCCAACTCTGATTTCATTTTATTTATAACTTTTAGTATCTGAAGCTACATTATGCTTTGTTTATTTATTGTCTGTCACCCACACTAAAGTGAAATGCCACGAGGGTACAAACGCTGTCTAGAGTAGTGACAACTTGGAGGCCTATTTGGCACAGAGTTGGAGGAGCTCAGGAAATGGTTGTTTTTGGATGAGTGAAATATTAGTTCTTATTTCTTAGCAATCCTACAGGGCTTTATGGAACTCTCTTTGCATGTTCTCTAGTCTCTACAAGGGGCTACAAAAAGTTTGTGGAAAATGGAATGAAAAGATACTGGAATTTTTCCAAAAACATATTTAAGTTCCCTAGTAGTCATTAATGCATATTTTATTCATCCTGCTATTCATTCATGCTCTGAGGGGACAGGAATTGTGTTTTATTAATTTTGGAGCACATGGGAGGCATTCAAATAATGGTGTATTTCTAAAATTCCAAATATCAACTGGTTTGTCTTCCACATTGAAGTCAACATCAGGATTTCACATAAATTGAAACAATCTAAAAATACTAAAAAAGTCATAATTTACAAAGTGTTCTTATATAAGTTATAAGAGATTTTAGTAAAAACAAGTAGGTACATATTATATTTATTTTTAAAACAATGCCATTTTTAAAATATGAAAAATAGAACTATTTTCAAAGAACTATTTAAATATGGCTTTGAAAACCACAATGTTTTATTTATAAGTAGCTGGTAATGCAGTGACATTCATATTTATGATAAACAAAACTATAATGATTTTTTCTGGCATTCTTAAAACCTTTATACTTCATTTCCATCTTCATCCAGTTTGGCAACATCTCAAACATACCAGTAGTTAGATAAGGGGAATTACTTCCATTTCCAAGTCAGTGCTTTATTATAGCCCTATAACCTAAATAAGGGGCAATATAGTTGAATCCTAGAAGTTCAGATTTTATACATTTAAAATACACTATGGGCCTATGCCAAAATACAAGATATAAATTGTAAATTACAGGAGCGCCTCTTACAAGAAAACACTAGTGATGGAATGACAACATGTCAGCTATTTTTCCAATTAAGTTAACTTCTTACACTTCACTAGTTAGTGCCTTCAAATGGGATTAATAAAGGCCGTAATTACAGTGGCGTCTTTACCAAAATTTCCTGATTTTAACATGGTCTGGGTTTGGGTAACACCTTTTCCAATAATTCTTATAGTTTAATCTACCCTAGAAACATAGAATGACATTCTCAGAATAAGCTGTATTCTTATTATTGCACAGTGGTCAATTTGTAAAGCCAATCTAGGGACGTGAGTTTAGAAAAAGAAGCAAATTCACCTAATGCATTTAGTGAATGTTACAAAACAGTTTCTACTTGAACAATTAAATAGCAGAATTTATGAAACTCTAGACTTGCTGTCAGTTTTAGCATTGTGTTGATTGCAGCCATTTTTAGGCAGAGGTAGCCAAGCCCCAAACACATGAAAGGCAAAAAGCAGAAAAACACTGTGAAGACTTAGCAGTTCTGTGACTTCTAGCAATTATAGACCATGTTTGTGAGCCATGTGGCTGTGCAGTACTCTTCTGAGTTTTATGTTTCAAACATGAAGGAGGATGCTGCTGCCTTGGGCAGATAGACTGGAATTATCTCCTTTGAGTTTTATTTTCTCTCAAGTCAAGTAAAAAATGTAAGACATTTTCATATACCACAAAGGTAATACAGCAGGCTGGTGTCACTCTAATTAGATTGGGGACAATTCCTTTGTAAAATCCACCGATGCCTTCTTTCCTTTAGAGGGGAAAAAAATAAATGGTTAACTTCCTAAAAATGGATGGCCTGAAAATACAAACATTTACCTGACACAGGGAATGGACAGTCAAACTCATTATGATTTAAGTTTAGACTGTACAAGGGGCTACAAATATCCTGAAATAATGTAGTTTATGACTCATCTGAAAGGCCTTATATTCCTTTTGTGGATTGATTATAAAAGGGAGGACAAGAACACCTCAAAACTGAACTTTACAGTGCTTTAATGATAATTATCTTTCAGACACCTTTAATGTATACATGAATTCTATACTGATCTAATGATGTATTGCATTAGGCTATCTGCTGCACATTTAAACTCTTTTAAAGTGTTCAAGAGCAAAGATATCAATTTAAGTGCTAATGTGCATCTGACTCAAGTCACGGTATTTGCAACAGCCTCATATACATGTGAAATTTGGACAACGAATAGGAAGACCATAGAAGAATTGATGAATTTAAGTTACGGTGTTGGAGAAGAATACTGAAAGTACCATGGACTGCCAGAAGAACAAACAAATATGTGTTAGAAGAAGTATAGCCAGAATGCTCCTTAAAAGCTGAGATGACACAACTTTGTCTCTCTTACTCTGGCCATCAGGAGGGACCAGTTCCTGGAGAAGGACATCTAGGTAAAGTGGAAAGGCAACGAAAAAGAGGAAGACCTGCAATGAGACTGATTTATACAACGGCAGCAGCAATAGGCTCAAGCGTAACAATTGTTAGCAGGGTGCAGGACTGGGCAGTGTTTTGTTCTGTAAAGCAGGGGGTCACTATGAGTCAGAAAAGACTTTATGGCTCTTAACATCAACAATAACATAGGCATTAAAAATCTCATTAAATTATGTGAATGCTGTTGCTGTTGTTAAGTGTTGTCGAGTCAATTCCAACTCACAGCAACCTGTATAAGGTTTCTGAGGGGCTGGTGGGTTTGAACCGCTAACTTTGTGGTTAGAAATCTAGTGCTTATCCTATAGCGCTAGACATCACCAAATACAGAACTCACAAAAGATAACACCTATTTCTTAATGCTTAGAATAAAGACTATGGCTTAAGAACTTGTCACTTAGGTGTTCGCTAAATATTTTCTGAATTAAACTAAACTTAAGCATTTTAAACATTCTGCTCTGGGTTTTCTACAATAGAAGGGAATCATTGAAATATTTACTTTTAACAGTCTAATTATACAATAAGCACTGGACTGCAAACCACAAGGCCCTAAGTTCGAGCCCATCAGCTGCTCCATAGGAGAAAGATGAGGCCTTCTCCTTCCACAAAGATTTAAAAGCGTCGTAAACCTTATACAGGGTCGCTATGTGTCAGAACCAACTCTATGGCACTTAACAACAATTCCCATCCTTTCTATACATGAAAACATGTATTTGCAAAAGTTACGATGCCAATAACAAGTATGGGATCTTCACAAATTATTAAACTGAGTATTTTTAGGGTTGGTTGGTTGTTGTTTTTTAAAATGACTTCCTATATTCAACGTAACAAGCCTCCGAGAGATTGTGACATTATGTCCCTGGTCGCAGATGTAGTAAATGGGAAACCGGGGGCCACCAGTCATCTTTTTATCTCAGTTCACTGGCTTTTGCTATAAAACAAGTATCAACAGTCTAAGACATATAAGATTCCTCCTAAAATACCAATCTGGATATACCCCACACTCTCACCTCCATGTCCTTGTGACTACATCCAATACACCCGTGTAAAAGACGTGTTGATCCTGAAGACGAGCTCTCACAACTTGATATGGATACGTTGCTGTTACAGCAAATATTTTGGAAAGTGCTGCAACAGATATATATTCTACTGTGCTCTAAAATGACAACACAAGAGATTTCTACTTTTCTTTAGAAATATACAAGGAGCTTCAAATAATTCATGGAAAAATGAAATGAAAAGATAATGGAATTTTACGACGAACTTTGTCAAGTATCCCCCAGAAGTCGTCAAAATTTTTCAGGAAAAAAAAATTTTAAGTGGAAAAATGTGATTTCCCTATTTTTAATACCTATGAATCATTAAGCCTATAAAATATTAAATTACAGATTAGCGGCAGAGCCAGTACTTATAATAACAGCAATACTACCAAAACAAGAGGAACAAAAATCCCACGTATAAAATGCCCATAAAAGTAAATACCGTTTTTCTAAGAATCATCTTACCAGCTGGGCTTCTGGTAATCTATTGATACGCTGGTTGTACTTCAACTTCAGCAATTCATATGCCATAAACTGAAGGGCACCATGTGATGTTCCAAACAGGCCAGGAACAAATCCCTAGAAACAAATCATGTAAAGGAAATAATAAAACTAATCTAAACAATGTACGTCCAAAGAAATATTTTCTCTCCAGTCTTCATATAGTACTTTAAGCAAACTTATTGTTTTAATTTTGCATGAATCATATTTTGGTAAATGGGATTTAAAAAAATGCATTCTTTTCTACTTTATTTTTGAAGTTTAGGCTTGAAATTTTCCATCTTAGACTTTCTTTAACAATATAACCATAAAAAGGTATCAAAAAAATATAAATTTCTAATCTGAAATATTAACAACTAGCAATAGGAAGAATACACAATCTTGCTGAAAGTGAGGACAATGGGAAAAACTGATGAAAATCCAAGATTATGCCATCAGTATGGATTGCACCTCATTGAAAAGAAAATGAAAACCCTCACATCTGAACCAATAGATAACAGCAAGATAAATGGAGAAAAGACTGAAGTTGTCAAAGATTTCATTTTGCTTGGATCTATAATCAACAGTTGTAGAAGCAGCAACCATGAAATCAAACAACATATTGCATTAGGCAAATCTGCTGCAAAAGACCTCTTTAAAGTGTTCAACAGCAAAGATATCAGTTTGAGGACTAAGATGTGCCTGACCTAAGCCATGGTATTGTCAATCGTCTTGTAAGAATGTGAAACTTAGAAAAAGAATAAGCAAGATCACAGAAAAATTGATGTATCTGAATTATGATGTTGGAGAACAATATGCATTTAAAGTGTTGGAGAAGAACATGGAAAGTACCATGGATGGCCAGAAGAAAAATAAACAGTGTGACTTACAGGAAGTACACCAAAATGCTCCTTAGAAGCAAAGATGGAGACTTTGTCTCTAGTAACTTGGACATGTTGTCAGGAGGGACCAGTTCCTGGAGAACAGCATCATGCTTGGAACAGTAGAAGGTCAGTAAACAACAGAAAGTCCCCAAACAAGATGAACTGACACAGTGGCAGCAATAATTGGCTCAAACATAAGAATTGTGAGGATAGGGCAGAAACAGACACTTTGTTCTATTGTGCACAGGGTCACTACGAATTGGAACTGCCTTGACAGCACCCAACAACAACAACCTGAAACAGCTCTGGACTGTGCTCATTAATGCTTAAAACATCTTTTTACACTTTCAAGAACTGTGGTGTGGTGAGAGATTAACTTCTAGAAGGTTAAGAAAGTAAAGGCAATGGTAATTCAATGAACTGATTATCAATATTCTAAAAGAATGAGACATGAAATGATGCATTTCCAAAAGTTTTTCTCATAGACCAATAATTCCTAACACTAATTTTATATTGTCAATGATTTTAATTTTGACTGTGTCTTCTCTAGCTGCCCTTTAAATTTTTCTATTCAGCTCTTTTACATCCTCATTTCTTCCATTTGCTTTAACATCTCTATGATGGAGAGAAAGTTTCTGAGTCTCTTCTGACATCCATTTTGGTCTTTTCCTTTTTTCTTGTCTTCTTAATGACATACCACAATTCTTTTGGTGTAATGCATCAAATCTGTTCTTGAGATTATCTCCAAATTCAAGTGGGATACGTTCCAGGTAATATTTTGGCTCTCGTGGACTTGTTTTCATTTCTTCAGCTTTGGAATGAACTTGCATTTGAACAATTGATGGTTTGTTCCACAGTCTGCCCTGGTCTTGTTTTGGCTGATGATATGGAGCTTTTCCACGTCTCTTTCCACAATGTAGTCAATTTGGTTTCTGTGTGTTCCATCAAGTGAGGTCCATGTGTATAGTCATCTTTTATGTTGTTTAAAAAAGAAGTCACCAGTCTTGCAAAATTCTATCAGGCAATATCCAGCATCATTTCTATCACCCAGGCCATTATTTTCCAGCTACTGATCTTTCCTCTTTGTTTCCCATCTTTGCATTCCAATCACCAGTAATTATCAATACATCTTGATTGCATGTTTGGTCAATTTCAGACTGAAGAAGTCTTTAGAATACTTCAATTTCACCAGTATTTCTCAAGCTGAGAAGAAAAAAAATCAAGCCTGGATTTGTAATATTGAAGGATTCTATTGGAGTCCTGGTGTGGCGCTGTGAGTTAATGTGCTAGACTGCAAAGTCGTTTGAACTACAAGCTCAGTGGTTCAAGCTCACCAGTTGCTCCTTGGAAACCCTATGCAAGGTCGCTATGGGTCAGAACCCATTCAACAGCACTTAACAACAACAAATGGGAAAAATTCTGAGTGATACAGAAAGCATCAAAAGAAGATGGAAGTAATACACAGAATCACTGTACCAATAAGAAACAGTTGATGTTTAACCATTTCAAGCAGTAGCATATGATCACGAGCCAATGATACTGAAGGAAGAAGTCCAAAGTACATTGAAGGCATTAGCAAAGAACAAAGCTCTAGGAATTGATGGAATACAAACTGAAATCTTTCAATAAACTGATAAAGTACTGGAGTCACTCATTCATTTACGCCAAGAAACTTGGAAGACAGCTACCAGGCCAACTAACTGGAAGAGATCCATATCTGTGCCCATTCCAAAGAAAGGTGATCCAACGGAATGCGTAAATTATAGCACAATATCATTAATGCAAGTAAAATTTGCTAACTACAAAATCAGGTGCAACTATACACTGGCAGAAAACTGCCAAAGTTTCAAGCTGGATTCAGAAGAGAACATGGAGCAAGGGATATCACTGCTGATGTCAGATGTATCTTGGCTGAACGCAGAAAATACCAAAAAGATGTTTGTTATTCTTAAATGCTGTCGAGTCGGTTCTGACCCACAGCAACCCTGTATAGGGTTTCCAAGGAGTGGCTGGTGAGCTTGAACTGCCAACCTTGTGGTTCAAACTGACCTTGCAGTCCAGCGCATTAATCCACAATGCCACACCTGTGCTTTATTGACTATGCAAAGGCTTTTGAGTGTGTGGATCATGACAAATTATGGACAACATTGAAGAGAATGAGTATTTCAGTATACTAAATTGTGCTTACCAGGAACCTGTACGTAGATCAAGAGGCAGTTGTTTGAAAGACCAAGGAAGGGAACACTGAATGGCTTGAAATCAGGAAAGATGTGCGCCAGGGTTGTATTCTCTCACCATATTTATTCAATATATATGCTGAACACATAATCCAAGCAAGTGGATTATATGAAGAAGAACATGGCATCAGGTTAGGAAGAAGACTCATTAACAACCAGAGACATACAGATGATATAATCTTGCTTGCTGAAAGCAAAGAGGAATTGAAATACTTATTGATGAAGATCTAACACCACAGCCTTCGGTATGGCTTGCACCTCAATGTAAAGAATACAAGAAACCTCACCAATGAACCAATAAACAACTTCCAAATAAACAGAGAAAAGATTGAAGTTGTCAAAGACTTCATTTGCTTGGATCAACCATCAACACTCAAGGAAGCAGCAGTTAAGAAATCAAATGATAAACGATACTAGGCAAATCTGCTGCACAAGACCTCTTTAAAGTGTTCAAGAGCAAAGATGTCAATTTGAGGACTAAGGTGCGCCTGACCTAAGCCATGGTATTTTCAATAACCGCATATGCATGTCAAAGTTGGACAGTGAATAAGGAAGACTCTAGAAGAACTGATGCATTTGAGTTATGGTGTTAGAGAAGAATATTAAAAGTACCATGGACTGCTAGAAGAACAAACAGATCTGTGTTGGAAGAAATACAGCCAGAATGCTCCTTAGAGAGACTTTGTCTCTCATACTTTGGACATATTATCAGGAGGGACCAGTCCCTGAGGAAGAATATCATATTTGGTAAAGTACAGGGTGGGCAAAAAAGAGGAAGACCCTCAATGAAGGTGAACTGGTCCAGTGGCAACAGCAATAGGCTCCAGCGTAGCAATGACTGTGACGCTGGTGTGGAGCTGGACTGGGTTTCATTCTGTTATGCACAGGGTCACTATAAGTCGATGGCAGCTAACAACAATGATGATTTTGAAAGCTATTAAATAATTCTCGAAAAAGAAACTAAAATTTAATGTATCTGATGTTTATTTTTAAGTATGTATAGCCTAAAAATGTATGTATAAACAGTAGGTAAGGATAGGAGTTAGACAAGGGGGTAATAGGGAAAGAGAAAAGGAGGTATACAATTAGAAAACAGCTCTTATTGCCACTAGGAAGGACTTTAAAAAATATTCTATAGTGAAAGGGACCATTGGTATTGTTTTTAAATTCACATATATGATCTGGTCAAAGATAGTCCCTTGAGACAGACTAGATTTGTACATTTAACAAACTGACCACTGAGGCCAATCAAATCTGCTAAGACCTTGTTTGTAAACCCATTGATGTCTTCTCCCCATTTCATTAGCCCAAGTTCCCATGAGAGGAGAGACGGAATAAGTTGGTTGTATGACCTATTGAAAATGTACCAGAGTTTTAGACAGTTCATCTCAAACTGTCATTGTAATGATACCGATGTAACAGCTTACAGAAAGTACAATTTCAATATTGTAAACTAGATTTCAGTTTTTATCAAATTGCTTCTACATAGTAATTAAGGTGCCCTGGTAGTGTAGTGGGTTATCAGTTGGACTGCTAAACAAAAGGTGAGTAGTTCGAATCTAGCAGCTGCTCCACTCCTGGGAGAAAGATAAGGTTTTCTGGTCCCATAAAGATTTACAGTCTTGGAAACCCTATCGGGGTTGCTACAGTCAGAACCTATTCAATGGCACACCACTACCACCTCATAGGTTATTCAGAACTCAGATAATAAAGCCAATGGAAGTTACAATTTTCAGTTATTCAAAATATACTGATAATAAGTTATTACCTTGTACAATCCACGTATACCTTCATACTTATGTATTTTCACAAGTGTATCAAACATTCCTTTATATTTTCGCTGTGAAGGGTTAACTTCAGTCTCATACTGTAACATAAGGCGAGTTTTTGCTACCCATAATGGGTTTGTAATGCAGAGGGTCATGGCTCCTAAAATCAGATTTAAGTAAAATCATTCAATATACAGCTATGTTCTCATTTTTGATATTGCACATTAAGAACAATGAATTTATATAAAGAGTGGGATCACACAGGGGCTGTATCTGAAACATGTGGTCTTCAAGACAGTCCTAGGTTTGCTGTTGTGAGTTGCCCTCAAGTCGATTCCAATTCATGGCGATCCCATGTATGCAGGGTAGAACTGCTCCACAAGGCTTTCAAAACTGAGAACCTGTCTCCTGAAGAGCCAAACATTCAGCTAGTAGTTAGTTAACCATATGTGCCACCCAGAGACTAAAAATGATTAGTCTCAAATGATTTGCTAAAAATGATTTTGTTTTCTCTGGGTGGCACATATGTTTTTGGTAGTCCTAACAAGGTATTCGTGGTTAATGTAAGGAGACAGAAATGTGAAATCCTTTCCCTTTGGAGTCTGAAGATAGATGTGGGTCCTACCTGGTGCAGAGAACAGATACAAGTTCTGAGAAGCTGACTCAGAAATGAGACATGGTATAAACCAAAGGGTCAAAGGGCCAGGAGACCAGGGACACAGCATTCGCTATATGAGATATTTATCAAAATCTTCCTCAAATCCATTCAAAGTAGCTATTACTCTTCAAACATAAAAATTACATAAGATTTTACATTTTTTAAGGAAAATTATAATGTTTGTTTTTTAAATTAGGAAAATATCTTGTTTGTAGAGTTTCCTAAGTTGTCATTTTTCAAAAGATAATTTATTAAGTCCTGTTGTGGACCCTATAAACATTTTGGATCACAAGGTCGGTGGCTCAAGCTCACGAGCCACTTCTCGGAAACCCTACATAGGGTTGCTATGGGTCAGAACCGACTCAACAGCACTTAACAACAATTGAACTGTGTAAGTCTAAAACTGAAATTGTATTTTACTTAAACACTCTAGTCTTCATAAACTATTAATTCATAATTTAACTACCTTTGTGATGTGTAAAATTCTTGTAATCTATCCAGAGCAATCAGGGGAAAGACCTGCTTTCTGAAAGCTTTTATGTGACAACTAAAAGTAAGAAAAACTAAGTAACTAAGTAACATATTTGTTGTTGTTAAGTGCTGTCAAGTCAGTTCCAACACACAGCGATCCTGTATAGGGTTTCTGAGGAACCACTGTTGAGTTTGAACCATCGATCTTTTGGTGCAAATGACCTTGCAGTCCAGGACTTACTCTACTGCGCCACACCAAGGCTCCAAGTACATAATTATATGATTATATTTAAACTCCAGTTTTCAAAGGGAAAATAAAATCAGAGAAAAAGTAAAAATCAAATTGAAATTGACATTTTGTATTTCACAGTTTGCCTTACCAGCCTCAGCAGCTGAGACAAGGTATTCTGTTGCTTCTAACCGTTCAGTTCTTCCCTCTGTCTTATATGATTTGATGGCATTGTAACTAAAAATTTAAACACAAACAGCTTGATAAATACTTGAATAGGTATCATCAAACACTACAGTCTGTTGGAAATCTGTTAACAGTGCCCCAGAATTAACGTGTAATACAGCCACAAAATGAGATCTTCAGGAAAGGATTTGCTAAAAATGATTTTGTTTTCTTTTTTATATTAATATTAAATCTTACAAAACCCCACAGTTAAACATTTCACTTTCCTGAATTCTCTTTAATCAAAGTGGCTTCTGTAAAGAGTTATTTCTCCATCTTATCTATATTCTTCTATTAGGAACAATCTTGTTCCAGTTCAGAGAAATTAATTAAATTAGTCTGTAATTTTGTCATATTGAAATCATCGGGGGAAAAAAAATCAACTATCATATTGAAATCATTGGGGGAAAAAATCATTTTTACTTTAGTATTGTTAAAATCTCCCAATATACTCACAAAAAAAAGTAGAGTCCCCAAGATAATCCTGCACCCCATACATTTGGGGTTACTCCTTGGTAAAGTCCACGTAGTCCACCAAGTTTCCAAATAGTAGTCAAACAATGCAAAATTCCTTTATACTTTGGTCTCAGTTCCAATCCATCACTCACTACATTAAAGGATACACAAAGTTAGAGGAGACAAAGTTCTAGCTCTAAGACACATATAAACATAGATACCACACAATGAATTGTATCAAAAATATAAAAAAATACTAATTTAGGGCATACTAAGAACTCAAATTATATTGGAGAAAATGTTAGATTCTCATTTTAAAAAATAGTATTTGTGGAGGTTTTTTTGGTAAGTGTACACAGAGAAACAGGTTCCCATTCAATGATTTCTGCACATTCGTCAACATTACCATAATTTCCACTCTACTGTGTCCCATGAACTTAGTCTCACTGCTCCCCAACCTTTTCACCTATGCTTTAGAGTAACTGTTGACCAAAGGTGATATTCATGAGCTAACCTGCTATTTTGCTAAACTTGAAGAGATAGTTTCATTTCAAGGTTTAAAGAATATCTTAGAGCAATAGTCTCAGGAGTTCCTCTAGTATCAATGAATACAGTAATTCTGAATTTTTTGAGAATTTGCAGTTGTAGTCCTCATTTTTCTCCCTTTCTACTAAAAGTCATCTATTGTGGACCTGATTAGAATGTTCAGTAGTGGTAGCCAGGCATCATCTAGTTTTTCTGGTCTCAGGGTACAGAAGCCCATGGTTCACATACACAATCAGTCCTGTAGACTGGTTCATTCTCCTTTCTTTTTGGCTCCAGAGAACAATAGTTGTATCTCAGATAACTGCTCCCAAACTTTCAGATTGCACATGCTAGTCACCAAAGTAGGATGTAGAACGTAACTTCATAATGCCAAATGATTAAGTTGTCCCATGAGACTAAGACCTTAAGGCTTTAAACCAAGAAAACGAATCCTGTGAGCTGATGGGATTATTCTTATGAAGTATCAGTTTCTATGACCCCTATTTGTTTTATACACACACACACACAAGTGGATTTCAAAAAGTTCATGGGAAATTTTAAGTAAATGAGTGTGTAATTTTCCCACTAATTCTTTAAAGCCCCAATGTGTGTGGGCACATGATGTTGCAAAATTATATATAACATAGCGTTTACCCAAACACTCTATTTCTTGTATCCAACTTAGTGACATGAGTTACCTTGGTCAAACTGAATATTTCACTCACATGGATTCCCTCTTAAATAATTCAAAACCTTCTTTGGTAAGTTAAGTTTCAACACTCAACGTTGTTGTTTTCATACTTACCCCAAATTTATGATTAAAAGCTCACAAATATATTTTTTAAATACACTAGCCAGGAACCTTAATTATAACAAGAATGCATCAAAACCTGAATAGTGTAACAAGAAAGAAAAATGTAGATGTACAAAACTTATTTTCTGGAAATTTTCTTCCTACACCTCCAATCCCCACACACCCTAAAACTAGAATTCACACACCTTTTTACTTACTCTGAAAAGCTCTAAATTTAAAAAATGACACATTACAGCAAAGACCAATTTATATGACGTATATTTTATGTTCCTTAAATAAAGGATATTAAAATTCGTTTTGAAAAAAATGACAATACTTATTTGACTAAATAATGTTAACCTTCTATGTGGATGAGGGGGGAATAAAGAAAAATGGGCAAAGATATGAATTGACAATTCACAAAAAAACTACAAATAGCCAAGAAGCACTTTAAAAAAGTGCCCCCACCTCACTGATAAGTATATAGTTACACTACTAACTATAAGGTCTGCTGATCAAAATCACTATCTGATGTCTGCTTCTACAAAAACGTACATTTCAGAAACCCTAATGAGCAGCTCTACTCAGTCCTGTAAGGCTATGACTTGGAATCAATTCAATAGCAGTACGTTAGGCCCTTTTAGGGAGCAATTTATAGCAGTTATCTACTTAAAAGTTAAATGCAATTATCCCTTGCCATAGCACCTCTAAAAATGAATTCTATAGCGACACTAGCCTAAGCACATAACAATGCTATAACAGTTTCTGTCATAGCAAAAGTGAAAGCAATCTCATTATTCATCATGAGGGAAATACTTACATAAATCATGATACAGACATACAATAGACGACAGTAAACACTCTAAAAGAAATTGTATGGCTGTATCAAGAGTAACATGGATATAACAATCTCACTTTTAAAATCCATCCTCTTGGGAATGGAAGAACAAGGCAGATGGGAGGCAGGTTTGCATGGGCTAAGCGGGACAGAGATAAATAATGATGTATGTACAACCTTGGAACAACAGGGCTCTGGGATACAGGGATTGAGGCATGGTTGGAATGGGCAAAAGGGGGGAAATAATGGAGCTTTGGTAGCGTAGTGGTTACAAATCAGGCTGGGAACCACAAGGTCAGCAGTTCGAAACTACCAGCTGTTCCGCGGGAGAAAGACGAGGCTTTCTGCTCCCATAAAGATTTATAGCCTCAGAAACCCTGTACAGGGTCGCTATGAGTCGGAACCAACTCCACGGCACATAACAACAACAACAATGTTAAGATGCTTGGCTGCATTTTGAATCTTGGTTTCCCTTGCATACCATTATAAAATAGACACTTGAGAAGGAGAAACAGAATAGCCAAAAATATCACCAGAGAAAGCTTGTAAGTCCATCTTCTGCCTATAACTGATTGGAATACCTAAAATAGGGATACAACTTGCCCAGTGAAGGAGGCTTCCTGTGGAGCCTCTGAATTGTATTAGACCATAGGTGGAATCCTGATCCCCATCCAGAAACTTCTGACGTGGGAAATTTCCACTCGAAAGGGCAAAAAGACCAGCCTGGAGCGGCTAGAACAGAAGATACTTCTTGAAAGAAAGTCCGACTGTAAAAATACAAAACAGTAACAGCAGTCTGACTGACTACTACAAGAACAAGCAAGTTGCCCACCCAGGAGACATCAAGGCAAGTGGTCGGGTCCCCTCAGGGCAAACCCCCTTCCAAGACTAAGACTCAATCAATGGGAATACACGAGCAGACATGCACGCTGATCGGTGACCACTTTGGTCACTGATAAGGGGAAGTGAGGGAAAAACAGCAATGAAGCTGCAAGCTAAGTCCAACCACGTTCAACAGACTCCTGTGAACCCGGGTGGAGACCTGGTCGGCCAGCAGTGTGGCAAGACCTGGATACTCCTGGGCCCAGAGTCAGTGATATAGCCACAGAGGACGAGAGTGGACAGTGAAACGTCCAGCTGATAAGACGAGAGGGCATAAGCACAAGAACACCCACACTTGCAGATAATACCCCCTTGACCTGGCTTCCATGGCTGGATGATCAGTGTTTAACCTGAAGAAGAAAGAAGAGAAATAAAAGAGTAATCTGATACAATTTGATGAACTTGACCTACATCTGTGGATGCAGTAGCTCAAAAGAGGGAACAAATCTTTAAAGCGAGGATCATTCCCACCCCACTCCCCATACACAGATTCGAAAGGGATGGGCAACTTGGACATTGGCTACCCAAAATGGGGGTCTACAAAGGCAAGAAGTGACTGGCTTACACGCTTTCAAGAGGGAGCCTAGATCCAGAGGGCGCAGAGGAAGGTAGAATCTTCACTGAGTAGTATCCAATCTGTCTAGGTGGGGCTGATGAAAGGAGATGGGGATAGCACTCATGTGGTACAATAGTGAATAATTGTTATCAGGACTGACTGTGAGGGTTGGAAATGTGAAGGTAGACGTTTTGTAGCAAAAGGAGAGGAGTGGTTGATTTTGCAGGTCAGGAGTGGAGGTCCCTGGGGCCATCAAGTGACAAGAGCCGAGTGTGGGACCCTACCTAGAGAAATAGTGACCCCAGAGATGGAGGCAGAGACGATGACATGGAGAGATGGAGCAGCTGGGAACTCTAAACCCAGAGAGGGAGAGGGACTGTGTGCTGACAACCAGGGGGCAGGCTTGCAGGGTGTACCATCTGGTTGGCTGATGATGCATGGAAGGGACTGTAGCCATGGCAATGTAACAATATACGATAGGATGAATGTAAAGCTAATGTTCTCCCATGTAAACTATCACATAATTCACAGTAAACAGTTTTTTTTTAAAAAAAAAAAATACACCCAAACCATCCTCTTTCACTATATGTTTACATATGCCTAAAAAAGAAACAAACACAGCAATAGGGAATCCATAGGGAATGAGATTGGGAAGTAGGGGTTGTAGGGAGAGAGTGAAAAGACAATTGAACAATACAGAGAAAGTAAAAGGTTAAAAAATAGACTTATTTTATAAGAAATAAAGGGAAAAATGTTAGTTTTCAAATTTGTTTCTTTTATCTCTCAACCCAGAAAATTTCCAAATACTTTACATCAGCAACTGACAATGAAAATACAGCAACAGAATAACACTTTTAAAAGACTTTTTGTGTCATCAACACTGGACTAGCACAATCAAAAAAGACAGCCTTTTTTTTTTTTATGTTTTATTGTGAATTATATGATAGTTTACATGAGAGAACTTTAGTTTTACATTCATTCCATCGTATATCATTTCATTGCCATGGTTCCAATCCCTTCCATGCATCAACAACCGACCAAAGGGTATATCCTAGAAACCCGCCCCTACACTCCCCCCTTACCCCCAGTCTTCAGCCCACAGTCCCTCTCCGGATCCAAAGTCCCCAGCCGCTTCATCACTCCACGTCATCTCTGTCTCCATCTCAGGCATCTCTGCTTCTCTGGGTAGGGTCCTGCTCTTGGCTCTTCTACGTTGATGGTCCTAGAGGCCTCCGTTCCTAGACTGGAGAATTAATCACTCCCTTCCTTGCTACAAAACATCTACTTTTGCATTTCCAACCCTCATAATCAGTCCTGATAACCATTATTTACTACAGTATCATGAGTCACCCATCTTGGATAGTACTCACTGGAGATTCTGCCTTCCTCCACGCCCTCTAGCTCTAGGTTCCCTCTTGAAAGCTTGTAAGCCAGTCACTTCTTGCCTTTGTAGTCCCCCCGCCCCCCTTGGGTATCCAATGTCCAAGTTGCCCATCTCTGTCTACTCTGTGTGTGGAGGGGGTGGGAATGTTTCTTGCTGTAAGGATTTGTTCCTTCTTTTGAGTCACTGCATCCTTAGGTATAGGTCAAGTTCATTAGATTGTATCAGCTCACTCTTTTTTTCCTCTTCTTTCTTCTCGTGGTTGAGCTCTGATCATCCAGTCATCCAGTCCAGGCCACGTGGGTACCATCTGCAAGTGTGGGCGTTCTTGTGCACATGCCCTCTCTTCCCATCAGCTGGTAGCTCCACTCTCCACTCGAGTCCTCCGTGGCCACGCCAATGACTTTGGGCCCAAGAGTCCCCAGGCATCCTCACACTGCTTGCCAAGCAGGTCCCCAACTGGGTCCACAGAAGTCCACTGAACATTGTAGGGCTTAACTTGCCGCTTCTTTGTTGCTTTTACTCCCCTTCCCCCTATCGGTGATGCGTGTGGTCACCAATCAGAGAGTGTATTTCCACTGAATCTTAGTCTTGGAAGTGGGTTTGCATTGAGTATACCCCACCACTTGCCTTGATGTTTCCTAGGGAAGCGATTTGTTTGTTCTTGTAGTAACAGCCCATCCGCCTCTATTGTTTTGTATTTTTCCTGTAGGTCTTTCTTTCAAAAAGTATCTTTTTCTAGCCACTCCAGGCTGGTCTGTTTGTCCTTTCAAGTGGAGATTTCTCATCTGTGGAGATCTGGATGTGGTTCAGGTTTCTACCTATAGTTTTATGTATTGCAAAGGCTCCGCAGGAAGCCTCGTTCACTGGGTACGCTGTAGCCCCATTTTAGGTATTCCAATCAGTTATAGGCAGAAGACAGACTTACAAGCCTTCTAGTGTGATGTTTCTGACTATTCCTTTCCCTCCCCCTCCAGTGTCTACTCTATATTATAATGCAAGGAAAACCAAGATTCAAAAAACAGCCAAGCATCTTAACACGATTTCCCCCCCTATTCCAACCATGACTCAATCCCTGTATCTCAGAGCCCTGCCATTCCAAGGCTGTGCATATTTCATCCTTTATCTCAAGATAGTATTTAAAAAAAAAAAGCAATATATGTGCATTGTAAACATATCCAAAACAGAACTAATTGCTTTTCCATCCTTGTTGGAGCTGCTCTTCTTGTTCCAATGTCCCGCTGTTGTTGTTATGTGCTGTCAAGTCAGTCCTGACCCATAGGGACCCTGTATAGGGTTTTCCAGTGACTGGTGAGCTTGAACCGCCAACCTTATGGTTCAAACTGATTTTGCAGTCTAGCACTAACCCACAATGCCATACCACCATCTACACATGTCAAACAAGAAATCTAGGGTCTACCCATGAAACCTATTCCCTTCCTACCCCTTTTGATTTGTTAACAAGTCTTGCTGATTCTATAGGAGTCATGGTGTTGCAGTGGGTTAAGTATAGGACTGGTAACTATAAGGTTGGCAGTTTGATCCACCCAGCTGCTCTGATGGAAAAAGACGGGGCAATGTGCTTCTATAAAGAACTCTATGGAGCAGTTCTGTTTCTGTCCTTTAAGGTCACTGTTGTTAAGTGCTGTCAAGTTGGTCCCTAATCACAGCACCCTTTGTAGGGCTTCTGAGAAGAGACTAGTGAATTTGAACCAACAACCTTTCTGTTAGCAGTCCAGTGCTTATCCTACAATGCCACACCAGGACTCCACTGGCTTCTATAAGAAGCTCTGATAGCATAGTGGGTAAAAGCTTGGCTGCTAACCATTATGTTGGTGGCCTGAACCCACCAGCCACTCTAGGGAGAACAATGTGCCAGTCTGTTTCTGTAAAACTTACAGCCCTAGAAACTTTTTGGACCAATTCTACTCTGTTCTATAGAGTTGATATGTATTGGAATTGACTTGACAGCAACAGACTGATGTTTTATTTTGATTCTACACCATAAATATTCTTTAGACACACTTCTCTCACTTTCCAGTGTTATCACTTTCCTGTCTTATTTAAACTGTTCTTGCCTCCAGTTTAGTGCTAAGCCCCTGGTCCTTGCACTGAAGGTAAAATAATCTTTCTAAAACACACATTTCAACGGCCACTTTCCTCCTTAAAACTATTCTACAACATTTTTTATAAAGAGTTCCATAATATTCATATAATATATATGACCATCCAAGAGCCCCGTCTCCTCTATACTCTTCTTGTATTCAATGAATGATGCTTCCATACTGAACTTACTGTAAAGTGCCTGGATTATTAAAGTTTGTTGTTGTTGTTGTTGTTAAGTGCCTTTGAGTCGGAGCCGACCCATAGCGATCCTGTACAGGGTTTCCGAGGGTGTAAATCCTTACGGGAGTAGAAAGCCTCATCTTTCTCCCGCAGAGCGGCTGGTAGTTTCGAACCACTGACCTTAAGGTTCGCAGCCCGATTCGTAACCACTACGCTACCAGAGTTTACACTTCTTATATTGTTTCTGATCTCAAAGCTTGTGCACAGGTTATTCTAATTCCAAATGCCAGCACATTCTTGGTCTTCTCAAACACACCCACTCCTCCATACAATAGCTAACTGTGATTCCTGTTTCAGGGCTTATTTTAATAATCATTGTCTCGGGAGATCATTTTCATAGTCCCTAGATGAGGTCAAATTTCTCTGATTCTATTACATCCCACACTACCATAATAAAATAATTTTTATTGCAATTACTTACAGGTTTTTTGTTTTGTTTGTTATCAAATTATTCTGGTTCCCTGTATGGGGACTACTCTGTAAGCGCAATAGTTCTACTCTTATCATAGAGCTGAGATTTTGAAGCCTGTCAATAAATATATTTGTGTAATTAACATATTCTGATTAGCTTCCATTTCCTTTCCAGATCCACTCTTAACCCCTTCTCCACAGTGTTCTGCCCCAGAAGCCGGACCTTGTCTTCTAATTTCAGGATGAAATGAACCAATAGGAAACCCTGGCATATCTGATGGGTGCATGAGAGCAGGTTCAGGGTATTTATTCCTCCAGTCCCTTTCCTTGAGCTGACTGCGCCCCTCTACTGATGTCTCATATCTCCTTCACAGTAGCCAGCTCTCCCTAACACTCTCCTCTTGCCATTTGGACCTATGGTAGCAACAGCCCAAGTAGTTTCTAATCCCAGAATACTGCATTATTTCTGGTGGTTTTCCTATAACCTGCCCACACCTTGTAAATATTTCTTTCATCAACCAGCCTCATGCCTCATGTTGCTGTTGAGTGAATTCCAACTCACAGACACCCTATAGTACAGAGACCCTATAGAACTGCCCCATAGGGTCTCCAAGGCTATAATCATTACAGAAGCAGACTGTCAACCTCTTTTTCTTGAGGAGCAGCTGGTGAGTTCAAACTGCTGACCTTGTGGTTAGCAACTGAGTACTTAATCACTGGGGCTCCTTTCCCATGCCCCCAAACTATCCAATTTTGAATGTGCCTTCTGTTTCTTACAGGGACATGGAATTAAAAGAATGCTAAATTTATATTCTAGATTATTTTGCTATATAGAATTTTGCCTACTCCTTTTTTCCATGAGAATATATTATGAGCATTTACCTCATTGATTTTTTAAAAAAAATAAACATGATGTTAAATGACATGATGGTTTTCACATCTCAGACATTTCATCATATATATAATCATTCCTCTATTTGATATATGAATTTGTTCTCATTTGCTACTATCATAAAAAGTGCCCAAAAGTATATTCTGTACCATAATTTAAGATTTGAGTGAATTCTTGTTTCTTTGAATTAGCTACTAGGAGGGGTATAAAGTATAAATTTAAAGTCATAAATATCTACTGAAACTGTGCTACCTAACATTTATAAAAATTACAGTCCCATTAGCCAAATACAAGCACACCCAGTTCACTGCCCTTATTTTCACTGCCAATATTTTACAGTATATATAATGCAGTGCGGCAGAAAAGAATTCCTATTCCCCACTGCCAGGCAAAAGGGGAAAAGCCAATTTCTTTCATCATTAACCTGACAATGTTACAGCATCAAATGAGATTAAAATACACTAGGCTTTGTCAAAAAACAGAGTTTGATAGTTAACTTCCCTAATTAGCTACAAGGCCTTAACCTTTCGGTTTTTGGTACCCTCATTTTTAATATGGGGATAAGCATCACCTACCTTACAGAGCTGTGAGTTTTATACAAGACAATTATAAAGCATGCTTGTTTCTTTTTACATTATTCATTAAAAGTCACACACATTCTTAACCTTGCAGAGTGGCTTTTAGGTTATTTTTAGCAAATAACCATTTTTACAACTTCTTTGTTGGGTTCTCTCATCAGTTTTGATGGTTTAACATTACAGTTATCTAACCCAATCTTTCAACCCCATACAAGGATATCTTCTAAGCTCTGTCTGAACCATTTCCAATCATCATCAGGCAGCCAGTTCACGTCTGAGTACCACCACTTTACCAAGCCAAAATCTGCTTCCCTGTAATTTCCACCCAACCTACATGTGCACTTTGAACCCACTCACAGTAAGACACCTCCCTTTACAGCATGTCAGTTCTCTCAAGTTTTAGATGCTTTTTGTTTTTCCCTCTATATCATTCTTTAAAAACATTTTTAATGTGAATTGAGTGATAGTTTACATGGGAGAACATCAGTTTTACACTCATCATTTCATTGTAATGATTATAATCTCCTCCATGAATCATTGTTCATCACTATTTGCTTCTATTCCCTCTGGTTTTTTTATTTTGTTTGGGGGGGGGGGTGCTGTACACAAAAGCTCAGGAATGTATACTAATTTATAGTTTCAGATTTTCTAACAACCCTGTCACTAGCTATTACAATTTTATCAAAAGGGCTTAATTACACAAAATTACATGAAAGCATAAAAACTGAACGGTGAGTCTGTAAGAAAAGTACTGAAGTGTGAACCACAAAGTTGGTGGTTCGAGCTCTGCAGGCAAAAGATGAGGCTTTCTGCTCTTGAGATCTAGAGTTACACTGCCTAGAACCCTCTTTTTTTTTTTTTTTTTAACAAACCTGTGACTTAAGGCAAGTTAGTCAACTTCTGTCAACTGAATAAGTTCACAGAATTGTTTTGAGTAGTAAGGGAAATAGTTCATGTAATGTTAGTCATTCTTTGGTTCCTTCCTAATAATGCTCAATGAATGTTAATGATAATAATTTTTATTTGCTATGCATTGTAAAGTCCATAAAATTATACACCTCTGTTGATTTTTTTCCTAGAGAAAATACTGCATTTTCACTGATTTCCCTTAATCAACAGCTTCTTGTTCCTCTCCACTTATAAAAATTCTAGTGCTTTTAATCTGGTGCCACAAGATCGAATCTATGGAACGATTAGCAAATAAACATGGCCATCAGCAATCTACAATTTGCTTGATAGTCTACTATTTTAATACTTTGAATTTATTCCACTCTGACCTTGATTTTCAGTTGCCTTGTATTATCTGTTCTATATTACCAAATTTCCAGTCCACAATCAGACTGTAAATTCCATGAAGCAAAAACTTTATAAAAAATACTTTTGTGTCCCAATACAGTAGTCTATAAATATTACGAGGGCAATACTTATCTTGATGAGTTGAATGGAATTATCTAACCCTTTAAGATAAACCGCTTTTGCAGACCCAATTTTCAAGGCAGAACTTAACTTGTAGTAATATTATCAGAAAACAGCTCCTAACTAGTTAAAAAATCATCTATGAAACGATCTTTTCCAGAATTTAGTGTTGAGTTTAACTTCTAAAACTTCCTGTTAATTTCAATATTTGTTGTTGTTAAGTACCATTGAATCAGTTCCGAACCATAGCGACCCTGTGTATGGTTTCCGAGGAGTGACTGGTTACCTTTGCTGTTCAAACGACTTTGCAGTCTGGCGCATTAACCCACAGCGCCGCACCAGGACTCCAATATACTTTACTCAAAAATCACAGCAGCTCGTACCATACTATGGTGGTGGTGGTTATGTGCCGTGGAGTCTGTTCCGACTCATATCGACCCTGTACAGGGCTTCCGAGGCTATAAATCTTTACGGGAGCAGAAAGCCTCATCTTTCTCCCACGGAACATCTGGTAGTTTCGAACTGTTGACCTTGCGGTTCGCAAGCCGATTCGTAACCACTACGCATACTATATACGCTACAAAACAAAAACCAAAACCCACACCTATCCAATTTCAAGCGAATTTCATCCTAAACCTAATCACATGCCGAATTAAACTCGATCCTAAGTGCCTGCATTTTCCTTTCAGCAGAGTTGCCAAACAAGTGTCTACGATTTCAAAGTAGCTCCAAGCTGTCTGTAGCTGACGACTAAACCCTTAAATGCGACAATCCCTCCTTTATTTTAAATCAGACTTTGAGCCTCATATTCTTCTTCTCATCCTGGAGTAGGTGTTAGAGTCAGCAGCCAGACACCTTTACCACTTCCTCAAATCTAGTTCCAGATGAGCCCGGATAAGGGGCGCCTCTGCAACGCGCTCCGCCTCCTAGTACCGATGAGGCAGAGAAGACCCGGGTATTCTTTCAAGTCTTTACCAACCGGTTCCGGTGACGGTGCGGTCAGAGACATGTCCCACTCCGCCAGCCCCTACCTCTGACGCCGTCAAGCGGGGACACTGCCACCAGGGTCGCTGAAGCCAACAAGGGGGAGTCCAGAAATGGGGATGACAGCGCGGGAGAAGGAGCCCAAGGGTCTAAGCGGGTTCTTACCGGCGAAGCGTATTTTCACGAGGTCTAGAGGGTGCAGCGCGAGGTTGGACAGCACCCCACCACTCACGCCCGCCACCAGGTTCTCGTATCGGACATGGCGGAATATCGTATTCCACGCCGGAGACCCGGGCGCTGACTGGCCCTGGCCAGTCATAGGCACAGGATCGGCGGGCACCACGGCGCTCAGAGCCGCGGAGGTAGGACCTGACGCAGTGGCCGCCACCGTGGCGACGGTATCCGCTGGGAGCAGAAATCGGGGGCGCTAGCTCACTTCCGTGGCTGGCACGTGGACTCCGAGGGCGGGACGCGGAGTGAAGCCAAAAGATTGAGACAAAGCGAACGTGATCGGGGTGCAGTCTCCTCTCGCTGGCGGAGAAAGCGTGGAAAGCGGAACGCCAGCCTCCGCCTACTCCTTACCCTGCCTTGCCCGGGCGGCTGTAGCCTCCGGGTAAAGGTTGTAGGCGACACCGAACAGCTAACTGAAGGACCGCCCCCTGCTAACCTTTGCCTGCGAAGCTACGGAGCGCCACAGGATAGAGCTGAGCCGGCAGGCCGGATTCCGTGCCTGGAAGTCATGTGACAGGAAGTAGCCTACAAAAGGTGGAAGTAGAGCGAGTGAGGGGAGGTGGCGGTGATCAGAACCCGGAGCGTGAGAGAGCAAGAGAGAGACTCGTGGAGTTGGGGAGGAAGAGCCGCCAAGATGAAAGTGAAGATGCTGAGCCGGAACCCGGACAATTATGTCCGCGAAACTAAGTTAGACATACAAAGAGGTGAGACAAGTTGTAAGGTTAAAAAAGTAAAGCGAAAGAGACGCTTTCCGCGAGTCTCCGACATCTAGTCTGTTTTCTCGGGGTAAAGCTGGGAAGAAGCTGGCGCTCCATTCTCATAGCTTGTTATCTTTCACCAATTTATTGCAGATAAGGCTGATGCGGGGCTGACTAGCAGCTGTATTCTCTTCAAGTGTTTTTTAGAAATGGGAAATAGTTAACTATAGGTAGGGGGAAGGATTTTGCCTACGCCCTTTTAGCTGCTGCTATCGAATTGTTCTCAGGTTCCTATTACTGTTGAGAAGTGGGGCTTCAGTGAGCCACGCTCATAAATTGAGGGATTGGAGAGAAAAACAGGATTCTCTAAACCTTCCTGCTGGTCTGTTTTTTAGCTGCTTAATGACTTCAGATTGCTTATTTCGGACGTGGAAATAGAAACACGAAACCTAAAGCCATCAGGTTTCTCTTAGCACCAATTCTTGTGATTAAGTTTGATGGGGGTAGTGGTTACAATGACATTTTTTTTTCCTTTTCTTTTGTTTTTAATCCCCTCCAAGGAGATCTGGTAGCGAAGTGGTTACGAATCGGGCTGCTAACCTCAGGGTCAGCAGTTCAAAACTACCAGCTGTTCCGTGGGAGAAAGATGAGGCTTTTTGCTCCCGTCGGAAACCCTGTACAGAGTCACTATGAGTCGGAATCGACTCCACTGCATAACAACAACAACAACATGCATCATTAACCAACCAAAGGGTATATCCTGCAAGCCTCCCCCCCCCCCCCATCCTCCACCCCCAGTTGTCAGCACACAGCCCCTCTCCCTCTCTGGGTCTAAAGCCATTCCTTCTCTTCATATCATCATCTCTGCCTCCATAGTTTCTGCCTCCATCTCTGGCGTCACTGCTTCTCTGTGTAGGGTCCTGCTCTCCACTCTTCTCCCTTGATGGTCCCAGGGACCTCCGCTCCTATACTACAAAGTTAATCACTCCCCTCCTTTTGCTACACAACATTTACCTTTACATTACCAACCCTCACAATCAGTCCTGAAAGGATTATTCACTCTTGTATCACAGGAGACCTGTCCGCATCTCCTTTCGTCAGTCCCGTCTAAACAGATTGGATACTACTCAGTGAAGATTCTATCTTCCTCCACGCCCTGTGCATCTAGGCTCCCTCTTGAAAGCTTGTGAGCCAGTCACTTCTTGCCTTTGTAGGCCCCCCCAACTTTGGGTAGCCAATGTCCAAGTTGCCCATCCCTGTCTCCTCTGTGTATGGAGGGGATGGGAATGATCCTAGCTGTAAAGATTTGTTTCCTCTTTTGAGCTGCATCCATAGGTTTAGGTCAAGTTCATCAAATTGTATCAGATTACTCTTTTTTTCCTCTTGTTTCTTCTTCAAATTGAGCTCTGATCAAACAGTCATGGAAGCCAGGTCAAGTGGGTATTATCTGCAAATATGGGTGTTCTTGTGCATATACCCTCTTCTTTTATCAGCTAGATGCTTCACTCTCCATTCGAGTCCTCTGTGGCTATGTCACTGACTCTGGGCCCAAGAGTCTTACCACAGTGCTGGCCAACCAGGTCTCCAGCCAGGTTCACAGAAGTCTATTGAATGTTGTGGGGCTTAGCTCGCAGCTTCATTGATGTTTTTCCCTCAGCCAACGTGGTCACTGATCAGAGCTTGTATTCCCATTGAGTCTTATAGTCTTGGAAGGGGGTTTGCCCTGAGGGGACCCAACCACTTGCCTTGATGTCTCCTAGGCGAGCAATTTGCTTGTTCTTATAGTAATCAGTTGGTCTGTTAATATTGTTTTGTATTTTTCCTGTCGGTCTTTCATTCAAGAAGTATATTCTGTTCTAGCCACTCCAGGCTGGTTTGCTTGTCCTTTCAAGTGGGAATTTCCCACCTCAGAAGATTTTGGATGGGGTTCAGGATTCCATCTATGGTCTTATGTAATGCAGAGGCTCCACAGGAAGCCTCCCTAACTGGGCATGTTGTAGCCCCATTTTAGGTATTCCAATCAGTTATAGGCAGAAGACGGACTTAAAAGCTTTCTGTGGTGATATTTCTGGTATTCCTTTCTCTCCTCTTCAAGTGTCTATTTTATAATGGTGTGCCACGGAAACCAAGATTCAAAAGACAGCCAAGCATCTTTTCCCCCCTTTTGCCCATTGCAACCATGTCTCAATCCTTGTATCCCTGATCCCTGTTGTTCCAAGGTTGTGCACACATCATTATTTACCTCTGTCCCGCTTAGCCCATGCAAACCTGCCTAATTGTTCTCCCATCTGCTTTGTTCTTCCATTCCCATTCCCCGACATTGATTTTTATTTGTCATTACTGCTGTGTTTCCTATTAACATATTCTTGAGTCTGAAATGACAAGGAACAAACTATGCATGAACAGAATTTTCCAAGTAACCTGAATAATGAGTGAAAAGGCTTTAAGGCAAAGATGAGTTTAAGACATGGAAGGGAGGGCCATGTGATCGGAGTATGAATGGGGAGTATATAAGTGATAGAAGATGAAACTATAGTAGTATATCAGTGTTTGGATTGAGTTCTGGAGATTAGCAACATGTGTGAGCATTGTTCTTTAAATGTGGTCTCTACCCCTGAGATGTTTACAGATTACGTAACAAAACAGTCATGCATGTAAAAATGCAAATCAGATTTTTTCGAGCAAGGAAGGGCTTGACATCATCTCAACTCTTTGAATGAACTGCAGGTCCCATCTTCTTCAGTTTCATCAGTCACAAATTTTGCATAAATTGCAGCACTGGGTTAAGCACTCGACCTTAAGGTTGCTTTGAACTTCATGGTTGGTGGTTCAAACTCAACAGCTACTTCTGGAAAAGCCCTATACAGGGTTACTATGAATTGAAACTGTTTCAACAGCACTTAACAACAACAAGCTTACTGGTGGAGTTTCCTAGGTGCACAAATGATTGGAGTCCTGGTGTGGCCCTCTGGGTTAATGCGCTGGACTTCAAAGTTGGTTTGAACTGCAAGGTCGATGGTTCAAGCTCACCAGCCGCTCCTTGGAAACCCTATGCAGGGTCACTATGAGTCGGAACCAATTCAATGGATGGTACTTGACAACGCAAATGACTAGGAGTCCTGGTGTGGCACTGTGGGATAATGCACTGGACCGCAAGGTCAATTTGAACCACAGAGTCGGTGGTTCAGACTCACCACCTGCTCCTTGTAAACCCTATATGGGGTCATTGTGCCTCCGACTCGACTCACCACCACGATTATTCCCTGCCGCTTGATTCATTTCCGCACCCCTCTTTTGTTATCCCATCACATATATGTATTTTTCATATTGTCTCATGATTATTTTTGTGACGAGTCTTTCCTATTAGACTGACCTTGCAGAGACGAATCATGCTTATTTCTGTATCCATTGTGTTTAGACAGCTCTGGCACATAACTTTGTATTTTTTTCCATAAATAATTGGCCCACATAAATATGCTTAGGATGCATAGGAAACTAACATGTGAGGGAGTTGGATGGTTTTGCAAACAAAAACAAAATACGTAACAGTCATATTATTTGCATGGAACTATAGTTGTTTTTAAGTGCTGTTGAGTTGATTCCGACCCATAGCGACCCTGTATAGGGTTTCCAAGGAGCAGCTGGTGAGCTTGAACCACCGACCTTGAAGTTCAAATGACTTTGCAGCCTGACGCATTAGCGCACAGTGCCACACCAGGACTCTTACTTTATAAATGTCTGAATGAAAGAGTGAATGAATAAGTGAGTGACAGGCTGAGGGTAGAGTGAGTCTAGATTGTATAAGACCATGTTGTTGTTGTGAAGTGCCGTCGAGTCGGTTCCGACCCATAGCAACCCTGTATAGGGTTTCCGAGGAGTAGCTGGTGAGCTTGAACCACTGACCTTGCAGTTCAAACGGCTTTACAGTCTGGCCC
Organism: Chrysochloris asiatica; assembly: GCF_000296735.1. NCBI lineage: Eukaryota > Metazoa > Chordata > Mammalia > Afrosoricida > Chrysochloridae > Chrysochloris > Chrysochloris asiatica. The sequence goes on from NW_006408519.1 coordinate 3,321,593, forward strand.
ATTAACCCACAGCGCCACACCAGGACTCCGTATAAGACCATAAGGAGCTTGAAATTCATTCAGTAAGTCAGAGATCTCTAAAATGAGTATGCAGGCCATCAGTTGGAATGTGGAGAGGGGCAAAAAACAATACTTCCATTTATATAAGGGGACTTCAAAAAGTTTCTAGTAAAATGGAATTCAAAGATAATAGAATTTTTTCCCACAAACTTTTTGAAACCCCCTAGTATTCCTTGTTGTTGTTGTTGTTAAGTGCCGTCGAGTAGGTTTCGACCTATAGCGACCCTGTACAGGATTTCCGAGGGTGTAAATCTTTATGGGAGTAGAAAGCCTGATCTTTCTCCCGCGGAGCAGCTGGTAGTTTCGAACTGCTGACCTTAAGGTTCGCAGCCCGATTCGTAACCACTACGCTATCAGAGCTCCTTAGCCTCAATAAATTTATTTAATAGTTGGATTGACACTGCCATCCTCAGTTGGGCCTTGTAGTCAATGTTGTTAGTTGCAGGCAAGTCACTTCTTAACTCATGGCTTCCTCGTGTGTGCCGAGTAGAACTGCTTTGTAGGGTTTTCAAGAAGCAGATTGCCAGAGTGTCTTCCAAGGCACTTCTAGGTTAAATGTTATTGTTAAATCCCTTCAAGTTGGTTCCAAGTCACAGCAACCCTGTGTAGGGTTTCCAAGGAGCAGCTGGTGGATTTGAATCACTGACCTTGCAGTTAGCAGTCCAGTGCTTGTCCTTCAGCACCACACCAGGGTTAAATAATTAGACCTTATATATGGTACTGCAAGTATCCAGAGGAAAAGAGTAGGAGAGCTGGCAAAGGTTTCTGCCTTCAGAATATTGCAGCATATTTTATTTACTGTGGTTTGCATTCTCTTAAAGGAATAGAATCTTTGTAATAATTGGTGAAGTGATGGAAAGGACCACAGACATCATTTTTCATGCAGCAGATCCTCAGTCATGTCATGATAAAGTTTGTAGAAGAGTTGGCAAAGGGCATGATGAATAATACATTTTAAATTTTGCCCAGCTTTTCTGTGACTTAATACTAAGTAGTTTATTGCTTTGTTATTTTTTTAGAAAAGAATAAACACCTAATGTGACGCATCAGCGTTTACTTTTCAAAAGAACATGTGTTTAAAGGTCATTTTGACAATGTATGTTTAGTGTGGTAATCATGTTTTTGATTTTATACTAAAAATGATGAAAGTGCCCTATAAAATTCTTTTTCCCCACATGAAAATGTTTGAAACAGTCATCTATCTTGTTTGGGGTTGTTTTCCTTTGTTTTAAAAAACCATTTGTTAAAATTATTAAAATGAGCTTTATAGCTGTTGACATCAGAGTAGATGGAAATTTTCTGGACATACTTTATAAAGAATTTTTGTAATACTGCCGGATGGGACTGAAAATTAAATAAAACAAATGTCGCCAACTCTGCAAATTTTCTTTTTGAATCTGCTTGTCTTTGTGAAGTATAGGAAGTACTCAGTGCACAATAGCAAAGTAACTGAACTGATTGTACACTTTGACAGAAAACTGTAGAACCATAAAAAGTTACCATGGAATCATGCACAGCAAGGAATTGGCTCCAGTATATACATGCTGTTCCATCAGCATTGTTCTGACTCATAGCGATCCTGTATCGGGTTTTTGAGACGAGGCTGCTTGGTTTGAACTCTAAACCTTCTGGGTAACAGTCCAGTGCTGATCCTACAACTCCACACCAGGACTCCAAATATATTTTTTCAGCTATGTTGTTGTTGTTATATGCCATGGAGTTGGTTCCGACTCATAGTGACCCTGTATAGGGTTTCTGAGGCTGTAAATCTTTATGGGAGCAGAAGCCTCATCATTCTCCTGCGGAACAGCTGGTAGTTTTGAACTGCTGACCCTTAGGTTAGCAGCCTGATTTGTAACCACTATGCTACCAGAGCGCCTTTTTCAGCTATGTTGTTGTTGTTGTGAAGTGCCGTTGAATCGGTTCCAACCCATAGCGACCCTGTATAAGGTTTCTGAGGAGCACCTGGTGAGCTTGAACCGTTGACCTTGCAGTTCAAAAGGCTTTGCACTCTGGCACATAACCCACAGGGCCACACCAGGATAGCAGCCATTAAAACCAAACAGTGAAATCAATTGAAATTGTTGTTAAGTGCCGCTGAGTCACTTCCTGCTCTGTGACCCCGTATAGGGTTTCCAAGGAATGACTGGTGGGTATGAATCAAGAGCCTTCAGGTTAGCAAATGAGTGCTTATCCTACAGCACCACACCAGGACTCCAAATTGAAATTGTTGTTAAATGCCCTCGAGTCAGTTCTAACTCATAGTGACCCTGTATAGAGTTTCTAAGGAGTGGATGGTAAGCTTGAACTTCTGACCTTGTGGTTCAAACTGACCTTGCAGTCCAGTGTATCAGCCCGGTTAGAACCTTTGAATTGCTTTATCACAATGTTAAATGGAGATTGGGGAGAAAAAAAACAACCCGCCAATCATGGGTCTCCTTGAGTAAATATGCAAGGGGGCTTCAAAAAGTTTGTGGAAAAATAAAATGAAAAGATACGGGATTTTTGATTTGGGAAGGAAATTGGAATGAAAATAAGAACCACAGGGAGGAAATGGGGAAACTTGTTTTATGGTGAGGATTGCAATCATTGAAATTAAATCAATTGTATGATTTGTTGATTATAAAACTGGTGATCTGCTCTGTAAACCTTCACATAATTCACAATAAAAAGTTTGGGGGGAAAAAAAAGTGAAGTTTTTCCACTCGTTTATGAAGCCCCCTTGTACGTATGTTGAATAGGAAGGACCTGTTAAAAAAAACTCTTGTTCTAATGGGCACACAATTAGAAAAATTAGAACATTACTATTTTAGAGAGCCATTGGAAGTTTTTAGTCTTGGGTGGTAGTGGTGGTGGTTATGTGCTGTGGAGTCGGTTCCTACTCACAGCGACCCTGTACAGGGTTTCTGAGGCTACAAATCTTTATGGGAGCAGAAAGCCTCATCTTTCTCCCATGGAAGAGCTGGTAGTTTCGAACTGCTGACCTTGCAGTTCGCAATAACTCTTTTAAGGTGATTCATCTGCTGGCAGTGTAAAATGGCATCAAATAGAGTGGGGGTCGCCTTACAGTAATCTAGGTATGGGCCAAAACAAAGTTAATAGAGGTAGGTAAAGAAAGAATAGAATGAATTACAAGTATTTCCAAGGGAAAAGAGTAGAACTTTGTGAGCTTTGGCAATGGGGAATATGGAAGATGGGATACATGAGGATGATAAGAATTTGAGCTTGTCTGAGTGTTGTAATGTAGCACTGCTAGGGAATCAGAAGAAATGTCCTAGGATGAGGTATAGTCGGGGTAAGAAGATGCATTTTCTTTTCTTTTTTTAATTTAAGGTTTTGTGGATTGAGTGAAAGTTTACAGGGCATATCATCAGTTTTACCTTCAACAAATCATACACCTTGTTTCATTACAATGATTATAATCCCCTTCGTGTACCATCAGTTAACAGTATTTCTCTCAATCCACTTTGCGTTTGCTTTTGAACATTGAGGTGTAGACGTGGGCTTAGAATGATTTCCTAAGATAAATTAATAACTGATTGAGCTTGTTTCGCAGCTTAACAGAATGGTAGGAAGAGTTCAGATGAATGTACAGGAAACTGTTCATTAGGACACACAAATGGAGAAGCTGTGAGTATACATGTAGCATCTAACTGTGGGTTAATGCACTGAACTGCAAAGTCTGTTTGAACTGCAAGGTCAGTGGTTCAAGTTCACAGGCTGCTTCACAGAAATCCTATACAGGGTCCCTCTGGGTTACAACCAACTCAACAGCACTTAACAACAACAACAATGATAATTTCCTGGTAGTTTAGAAGAGGTATCTGTATGAAAGATCTTTTACTCTTTCATTCTTTACAGTGCTTGGCATAGAACAGGATTCCTAATAAAAGGGCTTATTGCATAATAAATTGCTTCGGTAGGGAAAATGACAGGTAATAGTAAATATGAACTATTTTATTTTGTTAAGAGGAGTCCTTCTTGTTTCAGTTCCAAGAAACTATGATCCTACCTTGCATCCTTTCGAGGTTCCACGAGAATATGTAAGAGCTTTGAATGCTACAAAACTGGAACGGGTATTTGCAAAACCATTCCTTGCTTCCTTGGATGGTCACCGAGATGGAGTCAATTGCTTGGCAAAGCATCCAAAAAGCTTGGCTACTGTCCTTTCTGGGGCATGTGATGGAGAGGCAAGTGTCACTCTAAACATTGATATTTTAAAGTAAAAATAGTTACATTGCAAATGTTTTTCCTTTGGTTTTCAGTATGGGTTTTACTTTGATTTCTGCCTTTCTGTATTTTTTTTATTTTTATCCTCAAGACTAACTTCTGTTTGAAATAGTAACTTCAATAATTTCTTTACTAAACCTAGGAAATTATAAAGGCAAGACTTGAGGCTTAGTTTGATCACAAATAAAGAAATCATGCTTGCAATAAAGGTATTTAAGTGTGCACTTTTAGTGATCCACGCTATTGGTTTGGGGTTAGAAACAAGGCTTTGAAATGCTTTAAGCTATACTAAGCAAAGTGACAGATTGAATTTTTTTTCTTTTTGATATACTTGTCAATATGCATTGCATTATTTTAATCCAAAGCATTTTGTTTTTAGCTATCTATGTGAGTGATTCATAGCCTTTTGAGTGTTGAATTTCTTTTTCTTGGAATGTAGTACACCAGTGTCTGAACATTTCTTGTTTATTATTCTCTGAAATTTCCTGGTATGCTTTATCATAGGTTAAAATTTGGAACTTGACTAAACGAAAATGTATCCGTACAATGCAAGCACATGAAGGCTTTGTACGAGGAATATGTACTCGCTTTTGTGGGTCTTCTTTTTTTACTGTAAGTATGCTATTTAAGTTATTAAAACTTTTCTGTCTACAGAATACTGATCTAATTGAATAGATTTACTTCTGAGTTCATTTATTACTTCCAAGGTCCTTTTGGAGCGATACAATGTAAAGTACCTTATTAAAACCTTGAAAAGTCCTAGTCTTCATATAATCCAACCCTAAAATTATATTTTGAGTTGCTTAACATGTTATTAAACTAACCTATAGCATATTGAGAAATGGGAGTAGTAGGAGGTGAAGCTATAAAGGTAGTTTGGCTTACGCTGGAGAAGTTTATATTTCAATTGGCAGAGTCTAAGGAATTACTGAAGGTCTTTTGACGGGTGGGTGACAACTCTTAAGCTGGACTTTGAGATGTGTGGCGCTGTGGATTAATGTGCTGGATTGCAAAGTCGGTTTGAACCATAAGTTTTGTGGTTCAAGCTCACCAGCCGTTCCTTAGAAACCCTATACAGGGTCTCTGTGGGTTGGAAATGACTTGACAGCACTTAACAACAACAATTTTATAGGAGTGAATAATGTTTGAAAAGTCTGGTTCATGGTGGTTGTTGCCATTGAGTGGGTCCTGACTCATAACAACCCTGGATAGAGTTTTGAGACTGTAAATCTTTATAGTAGCAGAAAACCTTATCTTTCTCCCGAGGAGCGGCTGGTAGAACCACGCTCCTACCCTTGCAGTTAGCAGCCCAGATAATCCACTACACACACCACCACGGCTCCTTGAATAGTCTAGGTAGGCAACATTAAGATGCTGCACTGGGGAGTAGAAACAAAGAAATGGTTAGGTTTAGAAATATTTTGAAGATTTGGCAAGTTTGATAAATAAGTGAGAGGTGCCTAGGAAGATGATAGTTCCTGTTATAGAAATAAAGAAGTGAAGAGTATCAGCAAGTTGAGGAGAGTGAGAATGGGAAGGCTAAATTGTGATGAGTTGAACTTCAGTGGACTATTGGAATTAGACTGTCAGACCTTTATAGGTACGGGCCTGGAACAAAGCCGGGAAGGGAGGGTGGCATCATCATGTGAGAAGTTAAGAAAGGGAAATGTAGAAATACAAATCAGTGTTAAAAAAAATAGTGTGAAGAATGGGAATGTTTTTACATTTTTGCAAATCTTTTTTTAGTAGTGGACAGCTGGAGTTTTCATGTCTGCTGTGTGTGATTTGGTTGTATGTGTAAAGACTCTGACCTCACATAAATGTGTAATTTTAAAAGGCAAGGGTATTTTCATAGTTTTTTCAGATAATTGTGAATGTTTTTCTAGGTACTACACTAAAATGTCATGAGGTTTACATTTTAAAGGTTATAGCTAATCTAAATTTAAAACGACATCAATGAACTTTAAATACAAGGGGGCTTGAAAAAAGTTTGTGGAAAATTCCATTATCTTTTCATTTCATTTTTCCATGAGCTTTTTGGAGGCTCCTCATACACTATTACATTAAGATTCTTTGATCTATCATTCACTTTGAATATATCTTTAGCCCCTGCAGAATTTTATATCTAGAACATATTCCACTGAAATATGCATCTCTTGTAAATGTTAATCCATATTACTATATGTCATATGTATATTTTTAAATCACATGCTACTATTACCACTGACCATATCAGAAATCTTTAATTATTCTCAAGGTCATGATGGTGAAGATAGGTTTCATACAATTTTTATTTTTTCTTGAAAATTTAAATATTATCATTGGCAACAAGTAATGTTAATTGTTTTCCTTAAAGTGACATGTCCAATTCTTTTTTTTAGTGTTTTATTGTGAATTATATGATAGTTTACATGGGAGAACATTAGTTTTACATTCATTCTATCGTATATCGTATCATTGCCATAGTTACAATCCCCTCCATGCATCATCAACCAACCAAAGGGTATATACCCTGCAAGCCTGCCTCCTACACTACCCATCTCCCCGAGTCTTCAGCACACAGTCGCTCTCCCTCTCTGGATCTAAAGTCCCCAGCTGCTCCATCACTTCACGTCATTGTCTCTGCCTTCATCTCAGGCATCACTGCTTCTCTGGGTTGGGTCCCACTCTCGGCTCTTCTCCACTGATGGTCCTAGGGACCTCTGCTCCTAGACTGGAAAGTTGTTCCCTCCCTTCCTTTACATTTCCAACCTTCACAATCAGTCCTGATAACAATTATTCACTATTGTATACAAGAGACCCATCTGCATTTCATTTCATCAGTTCCGCCTAGGCAGATTAGATACTACTCACTGGAGATTCTGCCTTCCTCCAGCCCCCCTGGCTCTAGGTTCCCTCTTGAAAGTTTATAAGCCAGTCACTTCTTGCCTTTGTAGCCCATCCTCCCCCCCATTTTGGGTAGCCAATGTCCAAGTTGCCCATCCCTGTCTACTCTGTGTGTGGAGGGGGCGGGAATGATTCTTGGTGTAAGAATTTGTTCCCTCTTTTGAGTTACTGCTTCCATAGGTGTAGGTCAAGTAAATTGTATCAGATTACCCTTTTTTTCCTTCCAGTTCTTTTTTGTGAAAATCTTTGACAGATGTTGTTTTTGTTAGGTGCCATTGAGTCGGTACCGACTCATAGCGACCCTATGCACAAAAGAACAAAACACTGCCCTGTCCTGGGCTAACTTCACAATTGTTGCCACACTTGAGCCCTTAGATGCTGCCATACTTAAGTCTAAATAGTGATAAGTTTGTTGCCACTGCCTTGATTTGTACTAAGGGACCAACAGTTTTGTTTTTTCACCATCTGTGCACATGTCAACACGTCAAAAGCAAATAGTGTCTTTATTAACACAGAAATTGTTTTGGCCTTGTGTACCCCTGAAAAGTTTTCTGTATCTTTCAGGGGTCTACAGACCACAGTTTGAAAACCACTGACCATTTCTGGAGTTTTGTGTCATGCTTAAGTTAAAGGACTTTGTCCATTCCAAGATTGTAAAACGTCTTCTATCTGGTATTTTTAATGTTTCCTATTTTATAATGTATTTGGGTGAAGATTTACACAGCAGATCAGCTTTCCATTCTACATTTCATGTACGTTTCGTTTCATCTCATTGATTGCAGTTCACATGATGTAACATCACTGGTCCCACTTCTTCCTGTATTTCCTATTTCTGTTCCTCCAGCTTTCCTAACCCTTCTGAGATTTGTCCTTGGTTAAATGTTGTTCTTTTGATCTCAGATGGTTGATTATCCTAAGGTGTGCATACATCTACAGTGTTGTTATTCCGTTTATAGACATGTCTGTTTGGCTGAAAACTGAGCTATGGGGAAGAGTTCAGTTCCAGACCTAAAAGATGTCTAAGGGCCATAGTGGTTAGACAGTGCTTCCATCAGTCTCTAGCCAACCAGTAAGCCTGCTCTTTTTTATGATTCTGAGTTTTTGTTCCACATATTTCTTCCACTCTTATCTAGGACCCTCTAATGTGATCCCTTTCATAACAGTCGGTAGTGGTCACTAGGTACCATTTAGTTCTTTAGGTCTCAGGGTCATGAATAGTAATGATCATGTGGTCCATTAGTTTCCACGCATCTTCAGTTTTCTTCACTCCTTCCCTCTGGGCAGAGAGAGAGCAGTAGTTAAACCTCAGGTAGCCACTCATGAACTTTAAGACCCCAGTAGCTATGAATCAAAGGAGTCGTGATGTGGTGCTGCAGGATAATGGACTGGACAACAAGGTTAGTTTTAACTGTAAGGTCAGCAGATCAAACCCACCAGCTGCTCCTCAGAAACCCTACAGAGCGTTGTTGTGAGTCAGAACCAACTCAGTGGCACTTAACAACAACAACAGCTATAAACCAAAGTAGGATTATAGAACATTGTCTTGTGTACTATGTAATGTTAATTGATCTTGGTGTCCCCTGAGACCTTGATCCTGAGCCCCTAGGTTCCCAAACACTTGAAGGTATTTGGTTTTGTTGGAAACATCTTTAAACTTTGACGCTTGTATGCTCCACCACATTCATGAATTTATCTGCAACAAATATATACCCTTGTACAAATATCTTCTGAAAAATGTATATATATTCATCATTCATTCTGTGTGTATCCATGCATCTACTAATATTGTTGTTAGGTGGCATTGAGTTGGTACTGATTCATAGCGACCTTATGCACAACAGAACAAAACACTGCCTGGTTTTGCACAAACCTCACAATCATTGCTACTTGGAGCCCATTGTTGCAACCACTGTGCCAATCCATCTCGGTGTGGGTCATCCTCTTTTTCACCAATCCTTCACGTTACCAAACATGATATCCTTCTCCAGAGGCTCATTCCTCCTGATAATGTTTCTGAATATGAGAGACAAAGTCTGGCCATCCTGGCTTCCAAGGAGCATTATGGCTGTCCTTCCAACACAGATTGGTTTGTTCTTATGCCAGTCCATGGTACTTTAAAAATTCTCCAACATCATAATTCGAAGTCATCAATTCTTCTACGATCTTACTTAATCACTGTCCAAGTTTCACATGCATATGAGGATATTGAAAATACCATGGTTTGGGTCAGGTGCACTTTTCTCCTCAAACTGACACCTTTGCTCTTGAATACTTTTAAGAGGTTTTATGCAGTAGATTTGCCTAATGCAATACGATGTTTGATTTCTTGACTGCTGCTTCCATGAGTGTTGATGGTTGATCTGAAAAAAATGAAGTCCTTGATATTCAATCTTTTCTCCATTTATCTTTTTTTCTTTTTAAGTTTTTATTGTGAACTGAGTGATAGTTTACATGGAAGAACATCGGCTTTACACCATAGTTTCAATGCAATGATTATCATCTCTGTGCATCATCATTCAACAGTATTTGTTCCCTTTCCCTCCCTGTTTTTTTGTTTTTTTTTTTTGAGGAGTGGGGGTGGGGAGATGTACACAAAAACACTCGAATACATTATAATTAAACAGCCACAAGGGCACATTCTGCAAGCCTGCCTTCTAACTGCCAGCACACAGTCCCTCTTTTTCCATGAGTCCAGAGTCCTCAGCTGCTCCCTCTCTCCATGGCCTTATCTCTGCCTCCATCTCTGGTGTCATTGCTTCTCTGGATTGTTGTTGTTGTGTGCCATGGAGTCGGTACTGACTCATAGCGACCCTATGCACAACAGAATGAAACACTGCCCACTCTTGGGCCAACCTCACAATTGTTGCCATGTTTGAGCCCATCGATGCTGCCGCTTTACCATTCCATCTTGCTGGGGCTCTTCCGCTTTTTCTCTGACCCTCCACCTTACCAAACATGATCTCCTTCAGTGACTGCTTCCCCCCCCCGCCCCCAGACAATATGTCCAAAGTATGAGCTACAAAGTTTGGTCATCCTGACCTCCAAGGAGCACTCTGGCTGCACTTTCTATAACACAGATCTGTTTGTTCTTTTGGCAGCCTATGCATTCCGCTTGTGCTCGTCTCCCTTGATGGCTCTAGGGTCCTTTGTTTCTGGACTGTAAGATTAACTACTCCCCCATTTTTGTTACAAAACTACCTTTACAGTTGTGACACTCGCAATTAGTCATGATAACATTTACTCATTATTAAATCATAAGAATCTTATTCCCATCTCTTTTCACCAGACCCATCTAGATAAGATGAAAACTATTCAATGAGGACTCTACCTTCCCCTGCATACTTTTAAATTAAACTCCCTCTTGAAAACTTGTAAGCCAGTCACTTCGTACCTTAGTCGCCCCCTCATTTTAGGTAGCCAGTGTATCAGTTGCCTGTCCCTATCTACCCTGTCTGTGTACAGAGGGAATAGGATTGATATTTGATGTAAAGACTCCTTTCCTCTCAGTTGGTATTTTGAGCTACTGCGTCCATAAGTATAGGTCAAGTTCATCAAATTGTAGCAATTTACACTTATTTCCTGTATCATAAATTGATTTTTTTATCTTCCTCTAGTCAAGTTCTGATTATCAAGCCATTAAGGCTAGGTCTAATGTGTACTGTCTGCAGGTTTGGGCGTTCTTGTGCTTCTCCCCTCACTTCATATCAGCTGGATGCTTCACTCTCAGTTGTAGCCCTCTGTTGCTATATCTTTGTCCATGGGCTCAGGAGTCCCCGGGTCTCACCACATTTCGGACCAACGTCCATTTATCTTGATGTTGTATATTGGTCCAGTGGTTAAGATTTTTGTTTTCTTAACATTGAAGTGCAACCCATATCAAAGGCTGTGGTCTTTAATCTTCATTAATAAGTATTTTAAGTACTCTTTGCTTTCAGCAAATATCATCTGCATATCGCAAATTGTTAGTTATTCTTCCTCCAATACTGATGCCACATTTTTCTTCATATAATCCAGTTTCTCAGATTATGTGTTCAGCATATAGATTGAATAAGTAATAGTAAAAGAATTCAACTGTGGTGCATACCTTTTCGAATTTCAAACCAATCAGTGTTCCCTTGTTCTGTTCAAACAACTGCTTCTTGGTGTATTTACAGGTTCTTCATGAGTACAGTTGAATGTTCCAAAATACTCATTCTCTGATATGTTGTCCATAGCTTGTCATGATTCATACAGTTGAAAGCCTCTGCATGGTCAATGAAGCAGTGACTTCTGGTGTGGCACTGTAGGATAAGCATAAGGTCTCTTTGAACCATAAGGTCGGCTGTTCAAACTCACCAGTCATTCCTTGGAAACCCTATACTGTGTTGCTATGAGTTGGAACCGTCTCTAAGGCACTTAGCAATAACAACAAAACATCTTTTTGGTATGCTCTGCTTTCAGCCACAATCCCTATGATGTCAGCAATGATATCCCTCGTTCCATGTCCTTTTCTGAATTTGGCTTGAACCTCAGGCAATTCTCTTTCAATATACGGCTCCAGCCATTTTTGAATTGATTTCCGCATTGCATTGGGTCACCTCTCTTTGGAATGGGCACAAATATGGATCTCTTCCAGTCATTTGTCTTCCAGATTTCTTGACATAGATGAGTCTCCAGTGCTACATCAGTTTGTTGGACGATTTCAGTTTGTAATCTATGAATTGCCAGAGCCTTGTTCTTTGTTAATGTCTTCAATGCACCATAGACTTCTTCCTTCAGTATCTTTGATTCTTGACCATGTGCTACTGCTTGAAATGGCTGCACCATTTCTTTTTGATTTCAGTGACTGTGTATTCCTTCCATCTTCTTTTGATGCTTTCTGCCTTGCTCAATATTTTGCCCATTTTTTTTTGTTGTTAAGTGCTGTCAAGTTGGTTCCAACTCATAGAGACCCTTTTAGGGTTTTCAAGGAGCAGGTGGTGAGTTTGAACCACGATTATTGGGTCCCAGTGCTTTATACCACAGTGCCACACAAGTATTACAAGTTGAGGCTTGAATTTTTTATTCAGTTCCCTCACTTAGGAATGCTGAGCCTGTTCTTCCCTTTTGGTTTTTTAACTCCAGATCTTTGCACATTTTGTTATAATACTTGATTTTGTCTTCTAAAGGTGACCTTTGAAATTTTCTATTCAGCTCTTTTACATCCTCATTTCTTCCATTTGCTTTAGCATCTCTACATTGGAATACAAGTTTCAGAGTCACTTCTGACATCCATTTTGGTCTTTTCTTTCATTTTTGAGTTCTTACTGATCTTTGCTTTCTTGTATGATGTTCTTGATGTCATCCACAACTCTTTTGGTCTTCAGTCTTTAGTGTCTAATGCATCAAATGCGTTCTTTGGATGATCTCCAGATCCAGTTGGGATATGTTCAAGGTCATGTTTTGGATCTGATGGACTTGTTTTAATTTTCTTCAGCTTCAGCCTGAACTTGCATTGAGCAATTGATGGTCTGTTCTACAGTCTGCCCCTGGCCTTGTTTTGGCTGATAGAGAGCTTTTCCACTATCTCTTTCCACAGATGTAGTAACTTTGATTTCTGTGTATTCCATCTGATGAGGTCCATGTGTATAGTCATCTTTTATGTTGTTTAGAAAAGGTATTTATAATGAAGAAGTCATTGATCTTGCAAAATTCTGTCATGCGATCTCCAGCATCGTTTCTATCACTAAGGCTGTATTTTCCAACTACTGATACTTCCTCTGTTTCCAATCTTTGCATCCTGATTGCCAGTAATTATCAATACATCTTGACCGCATGTTTGATCAATTGCAGAATGAAGAAGTTGGTAGAGGTCTTCAATTTTAACATCACTGACGTTAGTGGTTGGTGCATAAATTTAAATAATAGTGGTATTAATTGGTCTTCCTTGTAGGCGTGCAGATATTATCTTATCACAGACAGCATTGTACTTCTATACAGATCTTGATATATTTCTCTTCATGATAAATGTGATGCCATTCATTTTCAATTTGTCATTCCAGCATAGTAAACCATTTGATTGTCAGATTCAAAGTGGCCAATACCATCCCATTTCAGCTCACTAATGCCTAGGATATCGATGTTTATGCATTCCATTTCATTTTTGACAGTTTCTGGTTTTCCTAGATTCATACTTTGTACATTCCATGTTTCCATTATTAATGGATATTTACGCTGTTTCTCTTCATTTTGAGTTGTGCTCCACAGCAAATGAAGGTCTTGAACGAAGGCTTTACTCCATTCATGTCATCAAGGTCAACTCTGCTTTGTGGAGGCAGCTCTTCCCCAGTCACATTTTGAGTGCCCTCCAACCTGAGGGGCTCCTGTTTTGGCTGGTGCTCTTCATCACATTTCAGTATTCAGTGTTCTGGTGCTGACAGTGCTCTGCTACTATTCAGTGTTTTCAATGAGTGAATATTGGGAGGTAGTTCATCTCTCCTTCCTAATATGGAAGCTCAGCTGAAACCTGTCCTCCATGGGTGACATGCTGGTATTTAAAATACCAGTTGCATAGCTTCCAGAATCACAGCAGCACACAAGCCCCCACAGTACAGAAAACTGACCAGGGAGTGGTGGCATCTGCTCTCAGATCACCACTATTGCAGGGTTGTGTATTATTACGTCTGCCTCTGTTGCGTTCCTCTGGAATTTTATTTTCATGTTAGGTACTGAATGAGGCTGAAACTTCAAAAATAGCTAATCTGATATACAATGCCACTTCATTGTACTTCAGTTTCTTTTCTCCCTAATTTGAAATCTTAATTTAATATGCTTTTTTTTTTTTTTTTGGCCGTGTATATGACCCAGCTTTGCTTTTTCTCTTGTTCTTTTTTTTACTATAGCCATACTGTCTTATCTTTAACTTTATGTACTTTTTTTTTTGCCACAGATGTTTAACATAATCGGTTATAAATGCACTGATAAATGTGATAATGAAAGAGTATGTTAATGTGTTGTTTCGGTAACTGGAATTGCTCACAATTTGATGTATGTGGTGGCAAATGTTTGTAACTTTTTTTTCATCATCATTATAATCATAGTGAAACAAATATTTTTAGATTGGTGATGACAAAACTGTGAAGCAGTGGAAAATGGATGGGCCAAGCTATGGAGAAGAGGAGGAGCCATTGCAGACAATATTAGGAAAGGTATAGAGTAATTGGTCCATTTTTCATTGAAATTCTTCTTTTAGTTGAAATTATAATTTTTTAAAGATATAAATAAGAGACATTTTAGTTTGTAGTAATTTGTTTTTTTATGCAGTATTTAATGCAATTAGGATCCTTTGTAACTACAGCTCTTTGGTGTTCGTTATACAGTAGTAGGGCTTGGTTTCTGTTTTACCTAGAGGGTACAAGTAAACAGTTCCTATAGTAAGACCATCAAGGAATTAATTTATAAGGTCAAACACCATAAAAAAATAATGCTTTAGCTTCTTTCTAATTTATATCATCATAGGTATAACATAAAACTTAGAATTTCCTTGATTTGTTGTTGTTATGTGCCATGGAGTCGGTTCTGACTCATAGCAACCCTGCATAAGGTTTCTGAGGCTGTAAATCTTTACGGGAGCAGAAAGCCTTATCTTTCTCCTGCGGAATAGTTTCGAACTGCTGCCCCTGAGGTTAGCAGCCCGATTCATAACCACTATACTGCCAGAGCTCCTTGATAGAATCCTTTTAAAAATCAGTTTCTCATGTCCATATTGGTCTAAATATATACAAAACTTCTCCATTGTAGATTTCCAAAACTTGTGAGTGTTCTTAAAAGAAGGGGTATTGTTGTTGTTAAGTGGGTCCAGTGCATAGTTACCCTGTATAGGATTTATAAGGCGTGGCTGGTGAGCTTAAACCACTGACCTTGCGATTCAAATTTACCTAGCAGTCCAACCCATTAACCCACGGTGCCACACCAGGACTCCTAAAGGGATATAGGGGTATGGAATATGAGTATGTGATGGAGCTAAATCCCCAAAAGGGAAGCTTAGTAATCTCTGAAAACAAAAATGATTTCATTCTTGTAAAATGCCTTTTCTATAGGGAGTTAAAAAATAGCCTGAAATGTGTTGTTACCCCTACTCTATATTTTATTGTAAGAGTCCTGGTGTGGCACTATAGGATCAGTACTGGACTGCTAACCACGGAGTTGGTGGTTCAAACCCACCAGTCACTTCTTGGAAACCCTATATATAAGGTCATTGTGAGTCACAACTGATTGAATGACACTTAACAACAACAATTTTTATTGTATAATAGATTATAGAACATGCCTTCATGAATAGAAAATAATCAGAAATTTGAAGATGTGGTTAAAGGTTTCTTAGAAGCTTGGTGGTGGTGGTGGTGGTGGTGGTGGTAGTTGCATGCCACCGAGTCAGTTCTGACTCATAGTGACTCTACATAGGGTTTCCGAGACTGTAAATATTTACGGAAGCAGAAAACCTCAGCTATCCCACAGAGCGACTATAGATTCTAACTGCTGAGTTTGTGGTTAGCAGCCTAGCTAGTAACCCACTACACTAAACATTAAGTGCTGTTGAGTCTGCTCCAACTCATAACGACCCTGTAAAGTGTTTCCGAGGAGTGGCTGGTGGATTTGAACTGCCAACCTTGTAGTTATCAGCCTAGTGTTTATCCTACAGTGCCACACCAAGACTCTGTTGACTAAACATGTCCCTTTGCTTTGAACCAGTTCATTCTAGTTTGGCCTCCTCCTGAGAACTTACCTTTCCACCGAGATAACACTGAATTGTTATTAAGTGCTATTGAGTTGGTTTTGACTCATAGCGACACTGTATAGGGTTTCTGAGGCTAGAAGTCTTTGCTGGAGCAGAAAGCCTCATCTTTTTCCTTTGGAACAGCTGGCAGGCTGAAACCACAGACCTTGTGGTTCACAGTCCAGTGCTTATCCTAGCCTCAGCAGGGATTGAATTGTAGCGAACAGGTTTGAAGCCCTAACATGTAAACATTTTCCATATAGAACAAATGTTACACTTTAACCAGGCCCTGAGCAGATTTACATTTCAAGTAATTTTTTTTTTTTGCTTTTACTAATATTAGCATACATCTCCCCAATCTTCTCCTTTCTGAACTCAGTTTTAATCTGGTTATTATTATTTAGGTGTCCGTCCTGGGAACAGTGCTTTATGTATTATAAAACTAAGTTTTTTGGAAGTTATTTTGCATTTCATTAGCTATATCTAACACCTCAGTAGCCAATATTTGTCATTTCAATGAAATGTATTGAAACTTAAATTAAGTGTATTTCAATTACCTTTTTTTTTACTTTTTTATTTTTAAATTTCAGTGTGTGATAAGAAATATTACTCTTTATGTACTGTTTTCTCCTTTAAATGCTTCAAAAAATTGATTTGGCAAATTGGGATTTTCTCAACAATAAAAAAGAGACTTTATAAATATGTTTAATATATTCTATAGATTTGCAGCAGTAATGAACACACCCATCTGTAACAACCTTTTTGCTTTTAAAGACAGTGTATACTGGAATTGATCATCACTGGAAAGAAGCTGTGTTTGCCACCTGTGGACAGCAAGTAGACATTTGGGATGAGCAAAGAACCAGCCCTATATGTTCAATGACTTGGGGATTTGACAGTATAAGTAGCGTTAAATTTAACCCAATTGAGGTACTGTTCCTTTTAAAAATATGTTATATTTATTGTCTCCTTATCTTTGGTTGGTAATTTAGGCTCTGTTGAGGAAGCTTTTGAGTGTGTGTTACATGAATCTTATGAATTTTATTGGTATCCTGGTATTTGATTCTTTTCCAAATTATAGCTGGTAAAGATGCCTTTGGTCAGATCTTAACTTGTTTGCCCACCATATAGTTCCTGATATCCATGCTAAGCTTTATAGAAGGAGGGCTGTAGACATATGTTCAGGGGGTAGAATCCAAGCAGGTACTGTACTGTAGACCTTTAGTTTTATTCATGCCTTTAACACTTATGAATATAGTTTTTCTTAACCCTGTTAGAGGTCAGAAGAAGGAACATTTGAGCATCGTTTTCTCTATTTACAAGTGAAAGGCCCCCAGTGCTTCGTAATAATATACACAGCTATTTTGTCCTGCATGATAATTATAGTTATTTTTTTCTTTGCTCAAAAGTCTGTGTTAAACAATAAGTGAATTGATTGACCAAAAAGCTTAGTTGTTTTTGCTGTTAAGTATCATCAAGCTGATTCCGACTAATAGGGACCTTGTACAGGGTTTCCAAGAAGTGGCTGGTGAGTTTGGACCACCAACCAACCATGTAGTTCAAACTAACCTTGAGGTTGATTTATCTCACAGTGCCTATAACAGGACTGTAAAGAGCTCAGTAGAGGCACCTCTTCATGCAGAAAGAAAAGGAAATCATTGCCCGTATGAGGGAGCTTTAAAAAGTTCATGGAAAAATTGAATGAAAAGTTAATGGAATTCTCCCATGAAGTTTTTGAGCCCCTCATCTAGGCTGAATTTAGTATAGAAGGCTACCATGTTAGATGGGCCCTCCCTATGGTAAGAGGATATCCTGATACATCACTTTCACAGTCACACCAGGGTATGAGAATCATTGTGTGTAGGATGTATCGGGGCATAAGGTGCTCATTGTTATGTGAGCTTGGATTGGTGCTGCTGCTGAGGAGTCAGAAGTCATCCCCCGACTCCCAGTACATATCCACAGAGATTCCTGGCAGAGACTGGCAAGCTGATTCATGAGCCAAATCTGGCTTGCTGGCTGTTCTTGCAAATAAAGTTTTACTGGGACACAGCCATCCCTGTTTGCTTATTGTTGTATGTAATTGTTTCTGCATTACAATGGCAGAGTGAAGTAATAGAGCTTATATGGCCCATAAAACCTGAAATACTTAGTGTCTGGGCCTTTGCAGAATTTTGTTGATTCCTGGTATAAAGCACCAGTTTCTTCTATACAGATCTCTTCCTCACTCCTCTCCCTTACCTATGTTTCTTCTGTTTGTAGAAGTGAGGTAGGTATTACAGGAGGGGAAGGTCAGCTCTGCAGAGCAGGGCTTATGTTATACTAAGCAAAGGTAGGGTATAAACACAGGCAGTTTATAGAAGCAATTTATTTCCTACTGGTGGAGAGCAATGCTGGAACTGTAGTTCCTGCCATTGTTTCTTTGTACTGGCCTTGTCAGTCACTATTTTTCTCTATATTTGTTTCTTTATTTTTAAAATGAGATTAATTATACCTCTTGGTGTACTTCATAAGTTTGTTGTGAGTGTAAAATGTGATAATATGTGTGAACATTTTTAAAAAGTGCTGTACAAAGTCAAGGTGGTGATGCTGCTAACAAAATAAAAGGGACAGATTGGGTTATTTTCCAGGAGACAACGGAGATCTTTTGTTTGTCTGTTTTGGGGAACACCTGTGTCAGAAGAATTGATATCCATTTCTAAAACCATAATTTACTAGTCATGACTGATGGTCCTCTTCTTTAGACCTGGCAGTCTTTGCACAACTGTGTGTTTTGTTTTGCTTTGTTTTATTAACCCTATAATCTGACTTAGTGGTGAAAGTGTATGGCATGCATGTTTCTTATCCTGAACATAATGGGAAGCGGATGCTGCTGTCAACAGTATTATGTGTGTCCTCTAGTCATTGATAATTAATTGTCTGTTAAATTATTGAAGCCTAAAGTTTATGTTGATTGAGCATTGCCACATTTTACGATGTGAAAATCAACTTTTAGTATAGGTAGTGTTTTTTGCTTTACTCTGATCAAAGTCTTGGTTTTGAGAAGTGGAGCATGGTCAGACTCTGAAGTGACACAATGAGAAGCCAAGAGGAGTCACTATCTTGCTAACCCTCAGGCAGGTTTGAGGAAGGACTGAGGGAGGCTATCAGGAAGCATTTTAAAGTGTGTGCAAGCATGTAGTTGGAATTAGCCAGACATACCATTATCTAGTAAACATGAGGGGGTTTCAGAAAGTTTGTGGGGAAAATGGACATCAAAAGTAATGGAATTGTTTCATGGATTTTGGGAAGCCCCCACGTGATTCTCCTTGTTCCTCCTACACATGCAGTAGGAAGTAATTGTAGGCAGAAGCCAAGACTGTGAATGGCAGAAACCATATGTGAGGAGGAATGGTGCTGCAAAGAGAGGGCTTCTGGATTCAGTGATCAGTAGAGGGCTTATTTATGTGTAATATTCACCAAGGATGAATGTCATGCATGAATGAGGATCATGCATATTTATAAGTGACATACAAATAAATATTTGAAACATCTTGAAATGATTGAACAGAGGACAGGTACAATTTATTATAGATGGAGTCCCGGTGTGGCACTGCAAGATAATGCACTGGACTGCAACATCAGTTTGAGCCTCAGTGTGAGCTGTTCAAACCCACCAGTCACTCCTTGGAAACCCTATATAGGGTCACTATGAGTCAGAACCGACTCGACCGCACTTAACAATTTATTATAGAGTTAACAAACATGAGGAACTATTAGTAATTAAAGCAATAAGTTTAATTGGAAATGGCATAAAAACATTAATTTGTTGTTGACAACAGTGGAGTTGGCAGTAAAATAGTCATACTCCCACATGGTGATATATGTTGGTACAGCTCTTTAGAAAACAATTCACCTTAAGTATCAAAAGCCATACAAATGTTCATGTCTTTTGATTTATTGCCGCTTCTGAAATTTTATCCTAAGAAAATAATTAAAATGAAGAAGATCTAAGTATATGAAAGTATTTATTGAAGTATTACTTATTGTGAAAAACAGGAAACATAAGTAGAAAAGTTCTGTTATAGTTTGATGGTGGTGGTGATGTGTTGTCGAGTCTGTCCCAACTCAGAGCGACCCTGAACAGGATTTCATGACTGTACCTCTTTATTGGAGCATAAAGCCTCATCTGTCTTCCAAGGAAACCTCTGGTAGTTTCCAACTGCAGACCTTGAGGCTAGCAGCCTGACTCGTAACTACTATGCTGCTAGTATTACTATTTGTACACCATCATCATT
This sequence comes from Chrysochloris asiatica, assembly GCF_000296735.1. NCBI lineage: Eukaryota > Metazoa > Chordata > Mammalia > Afrosoricida > Chrysochloridae > Chrysochloris > Chrysochloris asiatica. The sequence goes on from NW_006408519.1 coordinate 3,341,780, forward strand.
GTTGTCATATGCAGTTGAGTCGGTTCAGACTCATAGTGACCCTATATAGTGTTTCCAAGGAACAGCTACTGGATTTGAACCACCAGCCTTGTGATTAGTTGTTAAGTGCCATCGAGTTGGTTCTGGCCTATAGTAACCCTGTGTAGGGTTTCTAAGGAGCAGCTGGTGGGCTTGAACTGCCAACCTTGCCATTTAAACTGACTTGGCAGTCCAACACATTAACCCACAGCACCACACCAGCACTCCTTGCAGTTAGTAGTCCCGTGCTTATCCTACAGCAGTACACTAGGACAAGAATGAGGTTTTAATAGTGAAGATACCTAGGGTGCTGAGATTATGGGTGATTCACTGTTGTTGTTGTTGAGTGCCATCAAGTCAGTTCCGACCCATAGTGACCCTGTATAGGGTTTCCAAGGAGAGGCTGGTGAGTTTGAACCACCAACCTTGAGGCTCAAACTGAGTTTGCAGTCCAGTGCACTAACCCACAGCACCACAGGACTTTAGTGTTTTAACATGACCTTGAAGAATGATTAAATTTTGTTCATTAAATGGAAAAGATTTGGTACCAGGATTGGCTTTTAACTGGTGAATGTTACATTTTTTTTTATTTTTAGACCTTTCTCTTGGGAAGTTGTGCTTCTGATAGGAATATAGTACTGTATGATATGAGGCAAGCTACCCCTCTGAAAAAGGTAAGTTTCAACTTTATCTTATGTTTTATGTGATTGTTGATGCAATCATGTGTAAATCAGAGTGACTGAAAATTTAGAGAAAATGTTTTTTCAACATTAAAAGTTTCTAAGCTATGGTCTTAAGAACCCAAAGTGATGACAGCGGCATTCTCTCAGCTCCCATGAATTTGTAAAGACCCTTAACTTGCCACTAGTATTCTAGTCTTCTTTGTGTTTTCCATAATCATCTAGTTATAGTACGTGGACTCTTGTTGTGGCTCTGTCGGATCAGCATTGAACTGCGAACCACAAGGTTAGTAGTTCAAACCCACCAGCTGCTCCTCGGAAACCATATACAGAGTCACTATGAATCAGAAGCGACTCAATGTGGCACTATTAACAGTTAGTACTTACTGAATGAAAAGTTCTTAAAAATATTGCATCATATTGCCTAGCAGTGTAATAATACTTAAGGCCCCATGATTATTCAGGATATGTAATTAATTCAGATAATCAGTGTTATTTGTTTGCTACATTCTGATGGGTAGTAGTTTGGCGTTTTGTTTAGACAAGTGCTGTCCTGTTCAAGGTGACAGGTTTCCCATCAGTTGTTTAGGTTGTTCTAGGACTGAGATATGTCAAAGCTAACACAACTTGAGAAAGCTGACTCAAGAGGAAGAGAAGTACTGTCAGTAAAGAGAGGAATGCCACTCCAAGTAAAAGTGCCTGAAGTCCTGACTTCAACTGCTAGAGTTGGGAAGGCACAGGCTGAGCTAGGGAGCATGTGTGTGTCATAAGCCCATTGTTAGAGTCCTCGTGTAAAATACATGTTTCTAATACTTGTCTCTGTTGTTCCTAAGTCATTTATTTTAGTGTAATATTTCAGAATTTTAGAAATAGACTATATATCACTGAAGCTTGAGACCCATAAATAAGATAAGCCTTCCAAAATACCACTGTAATCATTTCACTCATGTGAAAAGTAGGGAGATTCCCCCATAAACTTTGGTGTTAGACGTTAAGCTTGTAACTTTTATGGGCCTCTTATAAATATGATATTAATAATTATCTTGCAGCACACTGATAAGAATAAAACTCATACACTTGATCTTCCTTATTCATGGATTGCATATTTCTGAATTTTTTAGTCACTAAAGGAGTCCTGCTATGGCACTGTTGGATAAGCACTCAACCATAAGGTCGGTTTGAACCACAGGGTTGTCAGTTCAAACTCAATCATTCGTTCTTAGAAACCCTATACAGGGTTGCTATGAGTCAGAACCAACTCAACGGTATTTAACAATGCAGCAAAGCTTATGTATGACCTCCAAATCGGTATTCTCTGTTTGTACAATTGGGTAGGGACATGCATTGTTGTTAAGTGCCATGATTCAGTTCCAATTCAGCAATCCTGAATAGGGTTTTCAAGGAGCAACTGGTAGATTTGAACTTCTGACTTTGTGGTTCCAAGTTCAGTGCTTATTCTATAGCACCACACCAGGAGTCCAGTGGACATGCATGTTGTTGTTAACTGCTGTCAAGTTGTTTCCAACTCAGAGTGGCCCTGTATAGGGTTTCAAAGGAGCGACTGGTGAACTCGAACCACAGACCTTGTAGTTCAAACCAACCTTGCAGCCCAGCACATTATCCCACTAAACCAGGACTCCAGTGGACATGCATAGAGCGGGGAAAATTTGAGTCACCTAACACATATTCCCAGCTAAAGTCAACCACAGTGAATTCTGCCTTCTTGTTTCAGCTCTGATGCTGTAAACAGGTGCCATCTTTGCTACATTTTTTGTACTTTTTTTGAGGGGGAAGAAATCTGATTTTGCTGTTCCAAGTGTGCTGATACGCTGTCCTAGTGTTCCTAAGCTCAAGAAGGCTTTATGAAGAAAATATATGGTAGATAAGCTTCATTCAAGGTGTCTCTAAATACAGGCACATAAAACAAATTTGTGTTGAGGGGTTGATGAAAATGTTATGACCAGAGGCTTGCATGAGCCTAACTTTGTTTCCCCTAGGAGTTCAGTGTTTGCTGATTCAGTTTCTTAGCAGCTTCAGAACTTAACTGGCACAAGTAACAAGAATCAACTGTACTTAAAATATTTAGCCAAGAACTGACGTGAATGACTAGTTTAATAAGTTTAGTTTCTTCCTGCCTCACCCCTGTCTCAGTTTTCAGTGGTGGTCTGTTTTTTTTGGCTGAAGAAAATAATTGTAACCTGGGTTTTAATCTTTCCAAAATGTGGTCCCAGTTTGCAATCCATTTACTTGTTTCTATAAGGTAACGTTTAATTCGGGTTTGTTGCCTTCAGTCCCCCTTGATAGATGCAGTGGTTATTAGACATGGTTCCAGTTTTGTTCTTTCCCTGTTCTAGCTGCTATACTATTAGTGTTTTCTTTTTCTGCTGTTAAATGCTGCAGTTTAAGGGGAAACAAAGTTAAATTTCTGCAAGCCTCTGGTCATAACATTTTCATCAACCGATCAATACAAATTCAGAAATGTTTGAAGGGGATTTGGGAAGCTGTTAGTTGCCATTAGTAAACAGGTACCTGAGAGACTAAACATCCTACAGTGGACAATTGCATAAAAATAGAAGATTGTCTTATCCAAAATGCCAGTAGCGTACCTGTTGGGAAACACTGTAATATACCAATCTTTCACAGGTCAGCTCAAATCATGCTTGCCTTTTGAAACCTTTGTTCTCTAGTATAGCCCTAAGCTCACACCATTAATTTTGCCACTGTTTTGATAGTTAAAGAATATACTGCTTCATTGTTTTGTGTTTCAGCTTTTCTTAGGTATGTCTCACTGTTCTAACTAAATTAAGGTATTTGAGGTCAAAGGACTAGGTATTAGGCATTTTTATATATTTCCATATTTGCCACTGTGTGGGGGTCTGTCTATTCAGGGAGTCTTGGTGGCATAGTGGTTAAGCTCTTGGCTGCTAATCAAAAGGTAAGCGGTTCAGACTCAGCAACCACTGCAGGACAAGGATATGGTTGTCTGCCTGGAATCCTTGTGGGGAACTGCCCTATAGGGTCGCTATGAGTCAGAATCTCCTGAACAGCAGTGGATTTGGTGTAGGTTTGATTCAGAGAAAATAAAAACTATTCATTTTTTCTTTTCTCTTATACTGAGTTACTGAGTGTTGCGCACCTAATGAGTGTGTACTAAATATTTGATTAAATCAGTGAAAAGAGAAGCAAAGGAAATAATATGGGAAACATACCCAGTGTAGAGGTAATTAGCTTCATGTTAATGTGTTATTATGTGCTTCCTTGCACAGGTTATCTTAGATATGAGAACAAATACAGTCTGTTGGAACCCTATGGAAGCTTTTGTTTTTACTGCAGCAAATGAAGATTACAAGTAAGTTTCTTTAAAAATTTTATTACCAGGAATGGCTCAATTGTATATGCCTTACTATGAAATATGTTTCACTGGGTAGTATACCATCATCTATAAATTTAAAAGCTATCATTGGTTTAAAAAGCATATATTTCGAAAATTGGGCAAGAGTTGCTTAGACAAATACTCTCAGCTCTCACATTTTGTGGTCCAAATCTGGTTATTTGCATGTGTGGTTTTTTCCTTGTTTTTGTTTTTAAAGTTTTTATTGTGAATTGAGTGATAGTTTACATGGGAGAACATTGGTTTTACACCATCATTTCATTGCAATGATTACAGTCTCCTATGTCCATCATCATTCTACAGTATTTGCTTCCATTCCCTCTGTTTTGTTTTGTTTTGGGGGGAGGTATACACAAAAACCAATCAGATGTATTGCAGTTGTAGTTAAGTACCGTGGAGTCGGTTCCAACTCATAGTGACCTTGCACAGGGTTTCCGAGGCTGTAAATCTTTACGGGAGTAGAAAGCCTCATCTTTCTCTCATGGAAAGGCTGGTAGTTTCGAACTGCCTATATAGAGGTTAGTAGCCAGATTTGTAACCACTACGCTGCCAGAGCTCCAAAAATGGAGTCCTGGTGTGGCACTGTGGGCTAATGCGTCAGACTGCAAAATCGTTTGAACTGCAAGTTCACCAGCTGCTTCTTGGAAATCCTATACAGGGTCTCTATGGGTCGGAATCGACTCGACGGCACTTAACAACAATAACTACATATACAAAACCACTCAGGAATATATAATCATTTAAGAAACCAAAGGGCACATTCTGCAATCCTGTCTCCTGGCTGCCAGCACACAGCCTTTCTCTTTCCATGAGTCTGGAGTCCTCAGTTGATCTCTCTCTCCATGTCCTCATCTCTGGTGTCGCTGCTTCTCTGGATAGGGTCCCACATTCCACTCATGCACTTTTCCCCTGATGGTTCTCAGGTCCTCTGTTCCAGGACTGTAAGATTAACTACTCCCCCTTTTTGTTAAAAAACTTGTACCTTTACAGTTGTGACTGTCACAGTTAGTCATGATAACAATTAATCATTATTGAATCATAAGAATCTTATCACTATCTCCTTTCACCAGATCCATCTAGACAAGATGAAAACTATTCAGTGGGGAGTCTACCTTCTTCCCCTGGACACTCTGAAACTAAACTCCCTCTTGAAAACTTGTAAGCCAGTCACTTGGTGCCTTTATAGCCTCCCCCATTTTAGATAGCCAATGACTATAAACATTTGCTTGTTTTTATAAGTAAAATTTTTATTGTTAATACTGCCACACCTATTACATACTGAATAGGACTGCTTTTTTAAAAATGTTTTATTGTGAATTATGTGATAGTTTACATGAGAGAACATTAGCTATCGTATATCGTTTCATTGCCATGGTTACAATCCCTTCCATGCATCCTCAACCAACCAAAGGGTATTATACCATGCAAGCCTGCCTCCCAGTCATCAGCACACAGCCCCTCTCCCTCTCTGGGTCTAAGTTTCCAGTTGATCCATCTCTTAACGTCATCATCTCTGCTTCAATCTTTGGTGTCACTGCTTCTTTGGGTAGGGTCCTGCACTCCGCTTTTCTCCCTTGATGGTCCCAGAGACCTCCACTCCTAGACTGCAAAGTCAATCACTCCCCTCCTTTTGCTACAAAATGTCTACCTTTCATTTCCACCCTCACAGTCAGTCCTGATAGCAGTTATTCACTATCTTACCACAAGAAACCTATCCCCATCTCCTTTCATCAGCCCCGCCCAGACAGATTGGATACTACTCAGTGGATATTCTACCTCCTCCACGCCCTCTGGATCTAGGCTCCCTCTGAAAGCTTGTAAGCCAGGCACTTCTTGCCTTTGTAGCCTACCCCCCCCCCCCCCCCCCCTCATCTTGGGTAGCCAATGTCCAAGTTGCCCATCCCTGTCTACCCTGTGTAGCGAGGGGGTGGGAATGATCCTTGCTCTAAAGATTTGTTCCCTCTTTGGAGCTACTGCATCCATAGGTGTAGGTTAAGTTCATCAAGTTGTACCAGGTTAGTCTTTTTTTCCTCTTCTGTCTTCTTCTAGTTGAACTCTGATCATCCAGCCATTGAAGCCAGGTCAAGTGGGTATTACCTGCAAGTGTGGGTGTTCTTATGCATATGCCCTCTCATCCGCTGGACGCTTCACTTTCCACTCTAGTCCTCTGTGGCTATGTCACTGACTGGGTTCACGAGTCCCCAGGTCTTGCCAAACTGCTGGCCAACCAGGTCTCCACCCGGGTTCACAGGAGTCTATTAAACGTTGTAGGGCTTAGCTCGCAGCTTCATTGCTGTTCTTCCCTCACTTCCCCTTATCAGTGACCCACGTGGTCACCAATCCGAGCGCATGTCTGCTCATGTATTCCCACTGAGTCTTAGTCTTGGCAGGGGATTTGCCATGAGGGGACTCGACCATTTGCCATCATGTTTCCTGGGCGAGCAACTAACTTGCTTGTTCTTTTAGTAATCAGTCAGACTGCTGTTATTGTTTTGTATTTGTCCTGTTGGTCTTTCTTTCAAGAAGTATCTTCTGTTTTTCTAGTCACTCCAGGCTGGTGTGTTTGTCCTTTCAAGTGGAAATTTCCCACCTCAGAAGATTCTGGGTGAGGTTCAGGATTCCACCTATGGTCTTATACAATGCAAAGGCTCCGCAGGAAGCCTCCTTCACTGGGCATGTTGTAGCCCCATTTTAGGTATTCCAATCAGTTATAGACAGAAGACGGCTTTCTATGGTGATATTTCTGGCTATTCCTTTCACTCCCCTTCTAGTGTCTATTTCATAATGGTATGCAAGGGAAACGAAGATTCAAAAGACAGCCAAGCATCTTAACATTATTTCCCCCTCTTGTCCATTCCAATCGTGCCTCAATCCCTGTATCCTAGAGCCCTGATATTCCAGGGTTGTGCATACATCATTATTTACCTCTGTGAGTAGGACTGCTTTTATGAGTTGTTGTCAACAGCAGCCATATGACTTCCAAAGACAAAAATGTTTACTTTCTTGCCCTTTATGAAAGAAGTTAGCCAATCTCTGTTGTAGACAGTGTAAGTGTTTACCTGCCTACAAAATTGGTCATCCATCAGGTGGTATCTGATACTCATGTAGTTATGTTACTGGATCATTCTTCTTTTTTTTTTTTTTTTTTCTTCAGTGCAAAGCATTTATTTTGCTATGTGTATGCTATTGTTACATGCTGCCAAGTCAGTTCTGAATCATAGCCACCCTCAAAGTGTTTCCGAGGCTGTAACTATTTGTGGAAGCAGAAAGCCTCATCTTTCTCTCTCAGAGTGACTGGTGGGCTTGAACCATCAACTTGTGTTCATAGTCCAGTTACTTATATGTTGTTGTTTGTTAAGCGCCATCGAGTCTGTTCTGACTCATAGTGACCGTCTGTAGGGTTGCAGTTCAAACAACTTTGAGGTTCAGTACATTATCCTTCAGCCCTGCACCAGTAGTACTTACATGATAGATTCTTAATGGGAGGCTTTTTTTTGTTTGTGTGTGTGTGTGTGTGTGTGTTTTTGTTTTTTTTTTCTTTAGAAGATGAATATTTATTGGTTAATTGACATTTGAAAGTCCTCAAGTTGTTAATTTTTACCAATTGTGTAATTTTCTAATTGGGATTATTGTTGTTAGGTGCTGTCAAGTTGTTACCAACCCATAGCAAGCCTAAGTACACTAGAATGAAACACCACACAGTCCCGGGCCATTCTCACAATTGCTACTACGCTTGAGCTCATTGTTGCTGCTACTGTGCCAGTCCTTCTCGTTGGAGTCTCTCTCCTTTTTGCAGTCTCTCCCCTTTACCAAGCATGGTGTCCTTCTCCAGGGACTGGTCCCTCCTGATAATCTGTCCAGAGTATGAGAGACACAGTCTGGCCATCTTGGCTTCTTAGGAGCATTCTGGTAGTACTTCTTCCAACACACATTTGTTTATTCTTCTGGTAGTCCATTGTACCTTCAATATTCTTCTCCAATACCATAACTCAAATGCATCAATTCTTCTGCAGTCTTATTTATTCGTTGTCCAACTTTCACATGTATATGAGGCTCTTGAAAAACACCATGGCATGGGGCCACCCTTTGAAAATGCTTGCTCACTCGTCTGCATCACTGGCAGGAGTATAAATAAGAGCAGATTTGGCATCTTTGAATCAAGCATTAAATATAGTCATGCCTTTGAACCTAATAATTCTACAAATCATCCTTTGTAGGAGCCTGTCCAGATTTAATTAAATTTGCCCCATTAGATTAAAGATTGAGTGTCAAGCATTTAAATGTTGGAATTTAATTTAAGCATCATTTGTAATAGTTGTAAGTAGCTGGAAACCATCAAAAATAGGAAAATTATTTCAATAGATACAAAGCCATTAAAATCTTTTCAAAGATTCTTCAATGATACAGGTAAGTGTTCAGTAGTATGATGAAAAGATTAGAAATATTACGCTATGCTTCTCTTGGTGATAGAATCAAAGGTAATTTTTACATTTGCATTCTTGAAATTTCCACATTTTCTAGAGTGAGGTTAATGTTGGAAACAAAGAGTGAATGAATGTGTGATCTTCTTCCCTGTTCCTCATCCTCCCTTCCAATGTATTGAGCTGTGCATATAGACATGTATTGCCTAGCTGATGAGTCGTGTTGTCTGGTGTGACTCTTAGTACTGCATATGCTTATTTCTAGAAATTTGTATCAAGTATTTAAAATTTCTTTTACAGCTTATATACTTTCGATATGCGTGCACTGGACACTCCTGTGATGGTACATATGGACCATGTGTCTGCAGTGCTGGATGTGGACTACTCGCCCACTGGGAAAGAGTTCGTGTCTGCTAGCTTTGATAAATCTATTCGAATCTTTCCTGTGAATAAAAGTCGGAGCAGGTATGTAACTACCAGTAAACCCTTTTATTTTGCTTTGTTTTTTTCTTTTTCTTGATCATTCTTATTTTTCAGAGAGATTGACTAATTTTATATATATGATGTACTCACCCAGGTATGGTCACTTGGAGTTCTGGTTCCACCGTCTCATCAGTGAGCAAAGTATTAACCAACAGGCATTTTCTTTCATTAAGTATGAAATTAGGGAATTTGCCTCCTTAAAGTTTTTGGTGTGATTCCATAAGAAGACACTAAAATGAGAAGAGAACAAGGAAAGAATAAGTGAATTGGGAATGAATGCATAGGCATCTAGGAGGAGAGCTCTAGTGGTGCACTAGTTAAGTGCTTGGATGCTAACCAAAAGTTGGTGGCTCGAACCTGTACTGAAGGAAGAAGATGTGACAGTCTGCTTCTGTAAAGATGTCGGCCTGTGGAAACCTTGTGGGACAGTTCTCCTCTGTCCTGTAGTGTCACTAGGAGATGCAGTGGGTTTGGTTTGATTTTGGTATTGTCATCTGTGCTCCCAACACCCTGGCAGCTGAGATCAGATGATTTATTCCACAGTTGGCTTGGGCAGCTAAATGGTAAAGCTAGGTAGCAACCTCACATTATTCAAAAATTCTGTAAAGCATGTGGCATTTGACACTTGTCATGTTAGGAAGTTAGAGCAGACTGCAGAAAAAGCTAGAACTATCTTTCAAACATGAAGGCAAAGGTCAAAGGGAGTACCATTTAACAAGAAGTACCATATTTGTGATAATACTGCTATATAACACCAGGATAAAGTTTGCTTGTTAAGTGCCATTGAGTTGGTTCCAACTCATAGTGACCCTGTGGATAGTTTCTAAGAAGTGGTTGGTTAGCTTTGAATCTGGCAGTTCAAACTGATTTTGTGGTCCAGAGCATTCGCCCACAGCGCCACACCAGGACTTGAATAAAAATATAAAATTTTAAAATGACTTCTCTTTTAATATATACTGTGGCTTTTCAGTAAGCTTTACAGACCTAGCATATGTGCAGATATAGATGTATCTAGAGGTTAAGAACGCTGCATAATTTACCGTTCTGGAGGATTGTAAGTTGGCTAAGTGACTAACCATTGAATTTGACTAGTCTAATGTATAAACTCCTGGTGTGACACTGTAGGATGAGCACTGGACTGTGAACAAAAGGTCAGTGGTTCAAACCCACAGCTCAGAAACCCTGTGTAGTGTCGCTGTGAGTTGCAATTGATGGCACTTAATAGCAACAACAATAATGTGTAAACAGATTATTTGTAATGATTATCAAAGCTGGCTGAATTTTATAACATTGAAATGAGCAAGCCATTTCTTGTTGTAAAATTGCTTTGAATAAAAGGGCCTGTGAACCAGAGACTCTAAGACGTGAGTTGTAAAAGCAGAGCACTGAGAAAGAAAAAAAAAAAAGCAGTTTTATCCAGTGTTCAATTTAATAGTGCTTTTCTAACTATTCCCTTAAAAAAAAAATAATGTATGGTTTTTCTACATATGTATGTATTCATGAACTCAAAATACATAGAACTAACCTAAAAGAATAGCTTTGTGAGTGTATTTTTAGCTTTTAGAGATACTCTTTCTCGATCTGAGTGCTTTGATTGGTCATCATGTATGATGCATGGTACTATGCATCATTTGTTGAGCTAGTTTCCTGTTCTCTGGTGCATGTGCATTTAATCTAGATAGGGAAATGTCTCATCTTTTTATTTTTTCTGACTCCTTTATTTCCTTTTTTTAATGCTCTTCTTAACACTTCCCAATATAGTATCTTCTGTGAATTCACAGCATGTTTCACAGCCTTTCCAAATAGGTATGCTATTTGACATCTCCATTTATTAAATGTTTCTTACCTCAACTCACCAGACACTTCTGTAGCCTTCCCCCACATTCTTTTCACACATGTAAATCATCAACTTTCACTTCAGTTAATTAAATTTTTAAACAATTTGACCAAAACAAAAATCAAACATTAGGATCAGAACAGTATCAGGATGTGGTCTGTGAAGGCCACTGAATTTCCAGTGAAATGAAAATAAAAGTGTGGTTGTTGTTGTTAAGTGCCATTGAGTCGGTTCCGACTCATAGCAACCCTTACAGGTTTTCTGAGGAGCCGCTGGTGTGCTTGAACTGCCAACCTTGTGTTTCAAAGCAGCTTTGCAATCCAGCTCATTACTCCATAGTGTAACGTGAATTGATTTTTGTATCAAGCCATTTCTTGTTTCAAAGTCCCTCTAGCTTCCTTGTTGGCGTCTAGAGTACATTGATCATGTAACAGAGTAGATGTGCCCTATAGCATTTTTTAGGTGGTAATCTTCATGGAAGCAGAGTGCCAGGTTTTTCCTTTTGGTTAGCAGCCAAACACTTACCCGTGGTACCAACAGAGCTTTTACTCTAACTTTAACGTTATATTTTACTTGTATTGTATGTCTTCAATTGTTTTGTGAACATCCATCTGCTTTTCCTAGTTTGCTTTTATTTATTAATCTCGTGGGATTATACATTTTCTGAGGGAAGAATTGTTCCCCAGCCTTTGCTGTACAGTATTATTAGTTGAGCTCGATAGTGATACATTAAAATGAATTTGAATTTCCTTTCTTTATTCCTTCAGGACTAAACAATGGTGTCCTGCTCATTGATAAGCAATGGTTAGTAATAAAAAGATCTATACCAAAATTAAGGTTTTTAACTTAATTCCTCTTCGATAGGGAAGTATATCACACAAAGCGAATGCAACATGTCATCTGTGTAAAATGGACATCTGACAGCAAATACATTATGTGTGGCTCTGATGAAATGAATATTCGTCTGTGGAAAGCTAATGCTTCTGAAAAATTGGGTGTGGTAAGAGACCTCATCTTTCATGTTTTAATGCTGGTTTTTTATTTTATTGAGTATCATTATTTTGTGGAGATAATTTATTTGAAGTATTATAGGTATTTTGGTAAAATTAACATAGCTAGCTCTGGTAGCATAGTGGTTACAAATTGGGCTGTGAACCTTAAGGTCAGCAGTTCAAAACTACCAGCTGTTCCACAGGAGAAAGATTAGACTTTCTGCTCCCGTAAAGATTTACAGCCTCAGAAATCCTGTACAGGGTCGCTATGAGTCAGAACCGACTCCACAGCACATAACCACTACCACTACCATGATTTAAAAAAATACTAAGCACCAAAACAAGCAAGGCTGCATTGAGATTATTTTTCCCCATGTCAAAAGCACTTTCAGGGTGACTTTTTAAATTTAGGTGTTTGATGATATTTACACTTTCTCGATTCTTTATGCTTTCCTTGCAGTAGAGAGAAGATACAGGGACTAGATGATTGTAACTTAGGAGAAAACATAACTATTCTGTTAGAAGAATAGAAATCAGATCAAAGACTGCAAGTCCCTATAAATGTCAGAGACACCGGGAAATACTTAACAACAACAAAAAAGAAATCAGAGCTTAGACCTCAAAAAGATTCACTGAATATTGCAAATACCATCATTGGTTAACTGCCTCTGGGTGTGAGCTCATGGTTTATTTTATTTTGTTCTTGGTAGTTTTCTTAATATCTGTATTTTTAAAAGAAGCACATAGGGCTTTTCTAACAGAAAGAAATAATATTAAGGAAAGGTTAGTCGTGGTTGTGTGCCACTGAGCTCTGAGTCATGGTGATCCTTAGAGGATTTTTGAGGCTGTCAATCATTGCAGGAGCAGAAAGCCACCTCGCCTCATCGTTCTCCCACAGAGCAGCTGGTAAATTCAAACTGCTGACTTTGCTGTTAGCTACCAGGGCTCCAAGGAAAGGGTTATGTTGTTGAAGTGCTATCAAGTTGGTTCCAACTCTTAACGACCCTATCTAGGGTGTTCAAGGAGCTGCTGGTGGGTTTGAACCACCAACTTTGTAGTGCAGTGTATTATCCTGCTATGCCATACAAGGAAAGGGTATGGTTAGTGGTTATGTGCTGTGGAGTTGGTTCCGACTCGTAGCCACTCTGTACAGGGTTTCTGATGTTATAAATCTTTATGGGAGCAGAAAGCCTCATCTTTCTCCCATGGAACAGCTGGTAGTTTCAAACTGCTGACCTTGCGGTTTGCAGCCCGATTAGTGTGAGTTATTTCCTACTTAGCCCCAGTAGGAAACTACAGTGTAATAAAAGTAATTAGAGACTAGTTAATGATTGGTAAGTATAACAGTATGTCTTGTTTTGTATTCATTGTTAAATTTTCCTCTAAATCATATCTTCCTTTAATATCTGTTAAACAAAATGCCAGTTATTATGGAATTGATTTCTTTCTTGCTCCCCTTCTCTCTTTATTTTTCTATTTGGGTCATTATATATACAGAAAAAAAATTTTTTTGAGTGAGTCACTTAGGTGCTTTATATACGTTATCTATGCCTAAGGAAAGTCTTAAGTCAGTGACCATTAATTGTACTCACTTGATGGTATCTAACTAAATTGTGGGCATGGTATCTAAGGGAACTTTTGTACTTGCAGAGCAAGTTCATACTGACATGAACTTGTAAAAGGTAGGATTTTGTTAGTAATTTGGTTTCCATACTATAAAGATTATTTTTTGTTTTATTTAGTTTTTTAGAAAAGGATGCTCCCTTGTTTTATTAGACTAAAGAAAAACAAAGAGTACAAGTACACCATTCATTAAAATTCCAAATTGCATTGTTTTTCAGCTTACATCACGAGAAAAAGCAGCCATGGATTATAATCAGAAATTGAAGGAGAAATTTAAACACTATCCTCAGATAAAACGTATAGCTCGTCACCGACATCTGCCCAAATCCATCTACAGTCAGATTCTGGAGCAGCGTGTCATGAAAGAAGCTCGTCGGCGAAAGTATGTTTTGAGGCATTTGACTCTATGTGTTTCCTGGGGTGGTGGTGGTTTTGCCATGGAGCTGGCTACATTCATGGCAACCTCATGCAGATAGAGCTGTTCCATTGGGTTTTCATGGCTGTGACCTTTTAGACGATTGCCAGACCTGTCTTCCAAGGCATCTCTGGATGGATTCAGATCAACACCATTTGGCTAGACATTGGGTGCTTAGCCAATTGCACTCCTCAGTACACTTGTCTACTACTCATCAGCAAAACCTGCCTTTTAAGGGAGTCGTTTATGTGCAGTTCATTTTATTCAAAAACATTCAGAAGTGTTTATTCAAAAAACAGTTTTGCTGTTTTTGAAGACATCTCTAGGCTTTTCCTTTCCTTTTCTTGGTAAAAAGAAAATCGGTAGCTATCTGAGAGTGTGAGAATTTGCATTACCCTGCTTTTGAGAATATTTGTAAAAGGACCATCAGTGCAAATGAGTTATATCATAAGAACACATTCCAAATCAATAACATTTAAATTGTATTTCTAATATAGCTGGAATTCATAAAACTGTATTTCCCAAGTTAAAGAATGCAAAGAACCCTTATTTAGAATTCTTAAGAATTTTTCTCATACATTTTATCATAACCTTGAGACTCAGCAACTTCTATCTAAAGCAGAGGTATTTCAACACCCCGCTGTTTCGCCTGCATACTGTTCTTCTCTGGAATCTGTGAATTCATACAGTGTATATAGAAATTCTAAGATAGAACTTTTTTTTTTCAAATTGTGCAAGTAACAACTGTTTTGCTGGCTCTGAGGTAGATGTTGGGTTTGAGTTGTTTTAAAGTATTTAAATGACTGTCAGGCTTTACAACAGTAAAGGATGCTGATTAATAGAGTTGTTGTTAAAGTGCCATGGAGTTGGTGCGAACTCACAGCAACCCTGTATAGGGTTTCCGAGGAACAGTTGGGTTTGAACCACTGACCCTGTGATTAACAGTCCATTGCTTATCCTACAGTGCCACACAAGGACTCTGATATAATGGGATAGAAGCAATTAAATAAGTAATAAAAGTTCATTTCTACCTACGTTTTACCTATTCTAGTTATGAAAACTCTGTTTTAATAAGTGCTTTTCCAGAGAAAGAAAAATGCTTTATTATTTTTCTAACAAAATTTGATTTGGTTAGGATGATTTCTCATAAACTTGCTTATGTTTTGTCTGTTTTGTGTCTTTCTAGGGAAGTGAATCGTCGTAAACACAGCAAGCCTGGATCTGTGCCAATTGTGTCAGAGAAGAAGAAGCACATCGTGGCAGTTGTGAAATAATGTTTGGTACTCCTACCAATCTTGATATATAATTATCCTGGTATATTTTGATTTGTGGATTCTACAAATAAAAGTATTGGCTCTAGTTAAATACTGAGCATTTTAGTTATTTGTGTAGAGCTTCATTAGTGCTCGTTTTGGCTACCCTGGAAAAATGTCCTAAAAGGCAGCCGAGTTGCTAAGACTGTCTAACATTTTATCCTTCATCTGCAAGGTAACTCAGTTTGTGCTGGTAGAAATGCAATTATAATTTCTTTGATCTGTTGTGGTCAACACTATGCATTTCAGTTCACAGTTAAGACCAAACATTGCTTAATATTAGTTTAGATAATGATTGCAATGATTTTTTCTTTGATTTCACATAACATTTAGAATAACTTTTTAACTGAATTTATTATCTGTGTTTATTTCTTTGGGATTTTTGAGTCTTTAAAAGTGATATAATTAACATGCATTTATGTAACTTACATATATAACGTAATTTGTGGTTAAGTCAAGATAATAAATCATTCTTTTTCTGAATATTGAAATTTTTATCTATTTCTAATAAAACAGTTTCTTTTTACTTTCCCTAAATCTTAAATTGTTTTATGTGACATAGTTGATTTTCTTGTTTCTGTATCATAAGGTTAGCAGCCCCTGGATGGGTGCATATGGTTAAGTGCTTGACTAACCAAAATGTCCGTGGTTCAGTCCCTTCCAGGGGTGCCTTGGAAGACAGGCCTGGTGATCTGCTTCTGTAAGGTCATAGCCTTGAAAACCCTAGGCAGTGGTTCTCCTCTGATGGCTGCCGTTAGTCAGAATCAATTTGACAACAACTTACAGCATCATAAGGTTAGCAAAACTTTAATATAAAAATAGATAAATGCAAATGATGAAATTTTAAGTAAAGAAATGATTAAAAGCTACCCAAGGAGAAACTATGCATTGTTTCTTATTGTTGTTAAATGCCATCAACTCACAGTGACCCTGCATAGGGTTTCCTAGAAACGGCTGGTGGGTTTGAACCACTGACCTTGTGGTTAGCAGTGCTGTACTTATCCTATAGTGCCACTCCAGGACGCCATGCGTTTTCTAGGAATATATATATATGTTGTTGTTGTTAAGTGCTGTTGAGTCGATTCCGACCCATAGCGACCCTGTACAGGGTTTCCGAGGCTGTAAATCTTTATGAGAGCAGAAAGTCTCATCTTTCTCCCGCAGAACAGCTGGTAGTTTTGAACTACTGACCTTAAGATTCGCAGCCCAATTTGTAACTACTTCACTACCAGAGCGCCTTAGGAATATATATTATATTCATAAAAATAGAAAGAAATGTACAGGAATGACAGAAAAAAACAAAATCTGGAGAGGTACAGTCAGGGTGGGGTGTACAGGAGACTTCAACTTTATTGGTAAGGTTTCATTTCTAAAGCTGTATGTTCATAGCTTTATTTCTTATACTTTCTTGTATGTTTTGAATGTTTTATCTTATTTCTCTTTGTAAACAAGGAGACATCATAGGAACCCTGTTTAAGAGAATAATTTTTAATCCTAATCATCTATTGTAGACCTCAAATTGCTTGATTTTTAAAGTAAACCAAATTCTCTTGTACACCTAAACAAGAGGGCTTCAAAAGGCTTGTAGAAAAATAGAATGAAACGATAATGGAATTTTTCCATGAGCTTTTTGAAGCATCATGGTATTTCTGCTAATTTGGGTGTGGTTTCAAAGGAAACTTACAAATACTAGTCCATAACTACGAGTTAACTGGGTCAGTTTATGTCCTTCATAAAGCAGATGGCCAATGCAGATGGCAAGGTTGGTTTGATCCGTAAGGCCAATCCTCGGAAATCCTATACAGGGTCGCTATGGGTCGGAACCGACTCAATAGCACTTCACAACAACAACAAAGTGAGACTAAGACAAGTGTATTACTGAGCGAACTTGTCTGCAGCCACCCACTGAATCACAGAGACACGTTTATAAACGTTTTCTCTGGAACCAACCCATGCGTGTATGAACTGGAGCCTGAGCAGTAATACTTGCACTTGTCCACACTTACCTTCATAGCTACCCTTTTTTTGAGTGGTCAGATGTTCTGTGAATAGGTCAGAACCGTTTAAATTCCCCTTCAGTAAGCCTATAAGAAGCCCTGGTGGTGCATGGGTTAAGTGCTGAACTGTTAATAGTATCCTACAGAGCCTCTAGAAGTCGTAATTAACTTGATGGTGGTTTGGTTCAGTTAAGCACAAGATCTGTTTTATAAAATTAAAACAAAAAGTACATCAGTTAAAAAGTAATAAAACAAAGTATATATATAT
>NW_006408519.1:3359317-3397557 GCF_000296735.1 Chrysochloris asiatica
TGCATATATACATGTCTCTGTATTCTCAGCACCCTGTCACCTGAGAATTAAGTTGAGGTCCTGTTATGGTTACAGGGACTTCTCTTCAACAAAATAATAAAACCCAAATGGTATTATGTAACATCCATTTGGTTTAAATTTAAATATATCATTGTTTTGTTTTTTTTGCATGGAAATATTTTCAATTATATGAATAATTATTTCAATTAATTGAGGTATGGTAGGGATGAAAGAACATAGCTTGATTATTTCCATCAAGGTGAATTTACTCAGTTATGATTCAGAATTCTGTGGCCTGAGAACAGACAGCAGCAGACTTTGTTTTTTATCAAATGCATCTCATTCTGACCATTTGTATGTAGAGCAGAGTTTTCAAGGCTGTGAGCTTTCTGAGGCAGAAGGTCAGGTCTTCTGAGATACCTTTGCACGGCTTTGAGCTGACAACCTTTCACAGTTAGTAGCTCAGCACATTGCTATTTGCCTCTCATCAAGAAATGGAGTCAAATTTATACTCATGTACTTGGACAAAGTATTATTTAATACGCCAGGATAAAATAGATTTCAAACAGGCATTCTTTTTAAGTAGGGACATTTTGCATTACCCAGGTTTTGGCAGACAAAGGAATTCATGGAAGGGTGAAGTCATGAAAACATAATAACTAAAATTATCAGTAAATATTTTCCCAGTCTAGGTTTCATTTCATGTCAACAGATATTTATTGAGCACCCACTATGTGGTAAATACTGAGCTTGGCATGTTTCTCTAGGTTCACTCCCTACCAGTCTTTAGTATCAATTATGACCAGTATCTGAAGAGCACTTCACAAGTGGAACACGCTTTCACTTAACATTAAGTTCAGGGTAAGTAACAAATTTCTGTGTACCTATTAAGCCACCTGAGATTTCCTAGTCAGAAACACAAACAGACATTAATGCTTAAGTGAGAATGGGCAGACAGTGGTAGTTCCGAAGTCTTGGAAAGATGCTGCCCTCATGGCCTTCAGCAGCACTAGCAGTGGGGAGCAGAGCGGACCCCGGGTGCTACCCCTCTGGACTCTTCAGGTTTCCTCTGAAGCTACTTTCTCTGGGCTGTTCCGTCCCAAAAACTGAGCACAAAGCTCAGCACTCTGGGATGTGAGACTTGTCTAAGGGACTTGGGGATTCCTCATGGGCTTGGATGAAACTTTCCTAGAATGCACAGTTGTCTGCGTTCTTCCTACCAGGCCCTCTTTACAGGTGTCCAGACTCTATAGTCTGATCTGAAACTCTGTCTACTCTTCCTTCCCTTTAACTCTTCACAGGCAAGTCACTCCAACGAATCTCTTGCATGTTTAATATAGTCTGTTGTTGTTAATTGCCACCAAGTCTGTTCCAACCCATAGCGAGCCTGTACAGGGTTTCCAAGGAGCGGCTGGTGTGGTTAAACCGCCGACCTTGCAGTTCAGACGGCTTTGTGGTCTGGTGCATTAACCCACAGCATCACACCAGGACTCTTTAGTCTCACTAGGGTGCCTTAAAAAAAAAAAAGTTGATCAAGAGAGGCTTCTGAGGGGATCTGCTGGGCCAGTTCAGTTCAGGGTAGAGAAATCAGCTCAGAAGGTTTTGGAGACTTTTGGAACTCAAAAGGGATAATCCTGATAGATTTTCTCGAAGGACACAGGATGATCATGGGGCTTTTAAGAATATTGAAAATTGCATTTTAAGAAAAGCTACAGGAATTTGCACCAAGGATTTTTTTTTTTTTTCTTTTTCAGAGCAGTGTTTCTGCTTATTCTTCAAGGGTAGCAAAGGCTGTCCTATAAGAATTCCATTAGGAACCTTACTCCATCTACCTTACATCCCTGATTTTGCCCCTGCAGACTTCTTTTCTCTAAATCCAGAACATTTAAAAGGAATAAGATTTAAGTCCCTTGAAAATACCAAAACTGCCATTTTGACATTGTGTAAGTCAAAGAGCACTGCCTTTAGAAGCATGCAGCCTTGGTGGGTATTTTGGCTTCGTAACAGTTATGCTTTTGAAGCAGTACAGTTGGATCATCCTCCTATGTGTTGGTGTTCTTGTTCGGTTTACTTGAGGGACAGGGCAGGTACATCAGTGCTCATAGAGCTTCTGCCATGTACTTTGAATGAGTTATCAACTCTAAAAAGAATATAGCAATATAATAAATGGACAGAAGAATGTTTTTAATACTGGTTAAAAGTGACATTAGAAAAAACAAAAACCACTTGGCATAGATGTGGCAAATATCCAGGAAAAGAGATCACTTCTGATAAGAGTCTGGTTCTGGCATCGAAGTGTAGGCCTTCAGTAAAGAACTTATTTTTTTCCTTAAAAATGTTTGTGCAGAATCTGGATTCATGGGAGCCTGCGAGCAGGGCTTTTAAAAATGCTCCTAGAAGCTGGACTATATGGGGATGAACATGGCATCAGAATTGGAGAAAGACTCACTCATTAACAACTTGAAATGTGCAGATGACAACCTTGCTTACCAAAAATGAAGGGGGCTTGAAGCAATTCCTGATGAAGATGAAAGAATACAGTCTGAATATGGATTACCCCTCAACACAAAGCAAATGTTCTCACAACTGGATCAATAAGCATCATCATGATAAACGAAGAAACAAAAGTTACCTAATTTTGCTTGGATCCATTATCAATGCCCGTGGCGGCAAACATCAGGAACTCCAGTGATGTATTGCATTAGGCAAATGTACAAAAGATCTCTTTGAAGTGTTAAAAAAAATTTAAACATGTCACTTTGAGGAATAAGTGTAACTGGTTCAAGCCATGGTATTTTCGGTTGCCTCATATACATGTGAAAGCTGGACAGTGTATAAGGGAAAGTGAATTGATGTCTTTGAATTATGTTGGTGAGGAACCTTGCTTATACCATAGATTGCCAGAAGAACAGACAAATCTGTCCTGGAAGAAGTATCGTGAGGATGATGAGACTATCTCATGTGCTTTGAAACTGTAATCTTAAAGAGCCAGTCCCTGCAGAAGGACATCATATGAGAAAGAAAAAGACCCTCTGTGAGATGAATTGGCACAGGAGCTGCAAGTATGGACTCAGACATAAAAATGATTGTGAAGATGCTGCAGAGTCTTGTTCTCTTGCACATAAAGTTAGTATGTGTGGAAACCGAGTCAACTACACCTGACAACCCAGTAATTCTCAACTGGGGCAGTATTGCCCTCAGGGGACATTTGACAATGTATGGGGACATTATTGAGAGTCACAACTTGGGGACAGGAGCAGGAATATGCTATTGGCATCTAGAGGGTGGATATAGTGGAGTTGAAACCAACTCAGCTACACAAACAACTGTTTAGAATTGACACAGCCCACTGAAATAACACAGTAGCTACAAGAATGGACTCAATAACAGAAGAACCATGTCATTTTGTTTTGTTTGCTTGCACAATAGGTCAGTGTAAGTTGAAACAGAATCAACTACACCTGACAGCAGCCCTGTGGTTCTCAACTGGGGCAGTTTTGTCCCTCAGAACATTTGACAATTTCTGGAAACATTCTTTTAGTGTCACAACTTGGGGACCTGAGCAGGAATGTGCTACTGGCATTTAGAGGGCGGAGGCCAGGGAGGCTTCTAAATATCCTGCAACAGTTAGAAGCACAATCCCCTACAGAATTGTGAAGTGCCGTTGAGTCAGTTTCGACCCATAATGACCCTGTATAGGGTTTCCAAGGAGTGGCTGGAGAGCTGAAACTGCCGACCTTGCAGTTCAAACTGATTTTGTAGTCCAGTGCTTTAACCCACAGCACCACACCAGGACTCCATCCCAACAGAGGTATCTGGCCCATAATTCCTATATCACCATTTTTGAGAAACCCTACTTTAGTTACACTTAGCCACAGCACCACAGAAATTACAGGATTTATTATTTTTTTTAATCAAAATTCAAAACTTCAAATTTTGAACAGTTTATAATTCATTAAGGAAAAAAATTCCAGGTAGGAAAACTAACTATTTCACATCTAGCAGTATCTACCCTCACAGGCAATAAGAATGAGGCTAAAATAGGAAAAAGCATCCTGTTACAGGCTTTCCCTGAGTAATTCCTGTTACTGAGGCCAGTTTTCAAATGATTTGCAACATTAGAATGGGGGCTATTTCTCTTTCACCACTTGATTCTGATCTTTTTTTCTGTTTTCCCTGCTCATGTTCTGATGATCTAAAATCTGGTTGCACTGTAGCCTTGTAAAACAACAATCTATCTATGACCTAAAAAAAGGAGCAATTGTAGAATGATGTTAGCCTGACATCTTAGGCACGGCATGCGCAGTACTGACTTGAAGGGAAGTACCACCTGCTGAGTCACTGGCATTACCTCCTGTTACAACCTGTGGTTTCCATAGTGATGTCTCAGTGAATTGCACACAACAGAACCTGACTAGTTAAAGACATGAGCAATTTCCTGCAATTTGGACCTTTGGCTAATCTAGAAATGGGAGTATGATTTTGACTATGTATAATGTAGCTATACCAGTCAAAATCTTGAGAATAAAATGCACTTTTCATTAGGAATGAAATGCATAAAGATGTCTTAAGAAATGAAGTGGTTAGGGTGGAACCTTAAGGGAGGAATAAGGATGGTGCCAATGTGAAAGGGTTACTCCAGAGGATAGAGAAATGTTGACAAACAAAAAAATATAAAGGATTTAGTGTAGTCCTTTAGGGAAGAAGAATTTTATCAAATGTGTTGTTATTAAATCTTGCCACTTAGTCACTGCTACAACCATTACTTTTAATGGAACCAGAGGAAGAAAATTGCTGTTCTTCTATAATGCCTACTTACCTTATTTTCATAAAATAAAGAAAAAAGAACAATCAAGTTCCCCCATCCGCTACCCATTTGATGATGTGGATGTAAAACAGTCTTTGTGTCTGTCCCTTTTGCCCTCCCTTCTTGCCTGTCTGCCTGTCTTTCTCTCCCCCTCTTATCTTATGTGTTTACAGTTATAGAATAGAATAGGGAGATTTTTTAAAAATTAAATTTATTGTAACAAACACATACCAAGGAGAATTGTGTCATGGATAAGAAGGGATGATCAAGAAATCAGATATTTTGTTTTTTGAGAGCATCATGGTCAGCTTGGTTGTTTGACCTACAAATCCAAAATTTGTGGCAACCCTGTTTACATTCATAATTTAAATACAGCCTTTAAGCCTGTATTCAGTTTATTGGTGAAAGGAATTTCAAAACATAATGGATTAGTGTTGCCCAGTGTTTTGGTATGATGACTCTCCTACTAGTGCTAAAGTTGCATACATTCTAAAGCAAAAATTAAGTTTGCATTGAGCCCTATTTAAATTATTGATGAGCTAGGGTTAAATCAAGGTCACGAAAGTTTTCATTGACTGAATGAATAATCTGTTGGATAAGCATTCTCTCGTTTAGTAAACAGTATTGAGCCCCAGCTATGTGCATGTATGTTTTAAGTCAACAGCAGTACTGGCTTTATGCCTGAATCTCTTCAAAAGCACTGAAAACAGTTTTCAGAAAAAATTCATTATTGTGCTCCATCCCCAAAGTTTCATCTTCTTCTGCGTTCCCTCTCTAAATGTTATACCACCCATAGCAGCACCCCAGACAGAACCCTGAATATAAGGACACAAATTTTACTAATAATAGTAATAACAGCATTAGCAGTTAATGCCTATTGAGCAGCCTCAACACTGCAAACGCTTACATGCACATAATTTAAATTACTTTTAATTCTCCTAAGAACCCTAAGTGGAAGGCCCTATTATTAGCCATACTTAGGCTTTATACTCTGAACTCACTCAATCTAGAAAAGATTCTAAATGCACAGCTTGTCAGGAGGTAAACATGAAAACAAGGCATTGCAGTACATGATGCCTTAGAATCGCTAGAGCAGCACCTTCCTGCTGGGGGAGGAAGAAGCCTTCCAGAGGTGAGCAATGTTTATCAAATGGCAGCTTATCAAATGGCAGACTGCATAGGTGAGTAGAGACACAGTAGGGATGTTTTCAAAATTAGACTCGGGTCCTTCATTCAGATATGTCACTATTAATGAAAAAAAGCAGTCCCCGCAATGCTGTGTTATCTGAAACATATTGCACTGTGTCAAATAAGAGATTTGGGCTAAACAGAATAGATATGGGAATATAAATTTCATTAAGTTCTAAAGGTTAGTGGATCAGAAAGCATAAAATACATACACAGGCCAGTGGGGAGAAAGAGTGAGTTTTGGGTAAAGCTGAGGATGGGTGTGAGAGGGGAAGCAGAGGCAGGACAGCATGTGTTGCAGGTCCTAGTGGGCAAGCTCCCAACAAGCCCATCCAGCATTGACCAGAAACAGGTTTCCAGCAGGTGCCAGCATACATGCCTGCGCACACACAAAGGAGTGAGGGAAGGCTGGCAGAAACAAGAGTATACCCCAAGTTTTTACCCCACAATTCACCCAACCAAAGGGGGAAATGACTTCTTTTAGGGCCACTTTTAAAAATACACCCAAACTATTTCATGATTCCAACCCTTCTCCGATCCTCATCCTAAGTAAACATCTTTTGACAGCAAACCAAAAAGATGGAAAATATAAGGACTAGCAGTATAATTGTGTGGCGCTGTGGGCTAATGCGCCAGACTGCAAAGCTGTTTGAACTGCAAAGTCGGCGGTTCAAACTCACCAGCTGCTCCTTGGAAACCCGATACAGGGTTGCTATGGGTCGGAATCGACTCAAAGGCACTTAAAACAGCAGCAGCAGCATAATATACATTGATTTGAATATGCTGTAGTTTTGTTGTGGATTAGGGGGTGATTTTGTTGAAAGGAATGATATTGTCCTCAAGGCAGTTAAGAAATTTTGGGGGAGGAGTATCACAGAAACTCAAAACAGGAATTCCAGGCCAGGGAAGCCAGATGGGCAGGGCCAGTGTCAGTTGCCAGTGGACAGCCAGGAGGAAACGAGACCTCTCAGGCATTTGCTGTGTGCTCACTCTACCAACTGACCGCTTCTCCTTGCTCATAATTTCTACTCTTCTATGACTTTAGCTCTTTATGTCCTCAAAACAGCTGTCACAGTCTAATGTGTGTTTTCAGTTCTTAGTCCTGGTGTGGCACTGTGGACTAATGCACTGGACTGCAAGGTCGGTTTGAACCGCACAGTTGGCAGTTCAAGTTCACCTGGAACTGTTGTGGGTCGGAACTGACTTGACACAACAACAGTGCCCCATTTATTGGCCACTTGTTGTTGTTGTTGTTGTTAAGTGCCTTCGAGTCGGTTCCGACCCATAGCGACCCCGTACAGGGTTTCCGAGGGTGTAAATCTTTACGGGAGTAGAAAGCCTCATCTTTCTCCCGCGGAGCAGTTGGTAGTTTCGAACCGCTGACCTTAAGGTTCGCAGCCCGATTCGTAACCACTACGCTACCGCCACTTACCTCCATGTATTTCCATTTAAATTCCCGAAAGAGGAAAGAACCTCTAATGAGCTTGGGTCACCTGTCTTGGGCAGAGTCCTTTGTGGCAGTTGTGTGAGAGGCCCGGGTGAGCAGCTTGTCATATCCATCTTTGAGCATGTGCCAGGCTATGCACTGTAGGAGGGATGCTTCCAGAATAAGCTGTGGAAAAGCAAGTCCTCTAAAATACCTGCATTTCAGTAAATCATCAAAATAAGTAACAATATCCTATCAGAATTTTCATATGGAGAAGGAGGGAACAGATTAATCATAAATTAAAGGGCACAGGAAGAGGAAGCTGGTGTCAACCTTAACCCATTTGGGCTGTCTGTGCCTTTCTTGTTGATCAATTCAAGGTCTCCTGATGATCACTCGGAAACCTCCCAGGCTCAACTCAGTCTTGCCTCTGTTGTTGCTGACGGAGGTAATGGGACTTGGAACTCAGCTAGGTTCCCTAGACCCTCAGAGGCTCCCCAGGATTGGATGTAGGTCCCAATTGCTGTACTTTCCTTGAGCCCCTGTGGTAAGTAGTGCTGTGGAGCTCTAACTAAGCCAGTTGTCACCAAGATGACTGACTTGTGGCAGTCTCCTGTGTGCGTCACAGTTGATAGGAGATAGATTAAGAGGACTTGCTTTGGGTACATCTGGATGGACTCCAGTCCTGCTTTCTGGCACAAGTGGACACTTTGGTTCATGCCTTGTCTTGCTCATCAACAGACCGACCTCTCAGCAAACATCCCCTTGTGCTTTGACCCTACAATGAATCCCTGAATCCTACCTGAGTTTATGAAACCCTTGGCACTGCTGAGACCACTGTAGCCCCTCATCAGCCAGGCCAGAGCTCCTCCCTTATTGCTGAGGTCCCAGTATGCCTTGCCTCTGAGAGGAACACAAATTTTGCAGACTTCATAAATACTTCAAAGGGAATTTTATCTTCACCTTAGCAGGGACAAAATAGAAACTCTGTACAAAGGTGTTGTTTTCTCTTGCTAACACGTTCAGGAAGACTTTTTTTTTCCCTTGATTTATATAAGTTTCTGGTGGTTTTAACACCTTGACCTTCTTGATGAAGAAATTTGTTTCCCTAAGGATTTCTTAATCAAATATCATAACATTAGCTACTATTGTAAAAAATTTCCCTTAAACAATTAGAATTGGGAGAGAATGTAAGCCCAAATATTGAGTTTGCAATAATAGCAGTATCATCCATTTCTCAAAGCTATTGTTCTCAATATTTTATATTTTTATTAAAAAATTCATTTTGGATTTGCCTATGTTATGACAGTACATAAAATACTAAATATAAGTTTCTATCTCAAATATAACAAGCAACTGGAACAAATACATTTCAGTTTAGTTTCAATTCTGAAAGGAAATAGGTCAGGAAATTAATTTGTAAAAAGCAATCTTGTTAATTAGATTCTTTCCAGGTGAAATGTGAAGCTTTGAATAGCATTATCTATTCTGACTTATAATGAATGAATTCAATTTCCATTGTAATTAAGAAATTTCCTATTCATCTTCCTAGGACTTCCAAATCACTATCATTAATTTTATGAAGAAAAAAATGTGAAATGTTTCCTAAAGGAAGCATAAGGAGACTTCAAAAACTTCGTGGAAAATTCCATTATCTTTTAATTCCATTTTCCATAGGCTTTTTAAAGCACCCTTATATATACTTATTTTAAAGTAATTTTACTAGTCACGCTTTGGTTAAATTAGAATAAAAAAAAGAAGAAATTAATTACTTCAAATCTGTTTATCATCCATAATAACCAATTATGCATGTAGTATGTGAATAGTGAGTATTCTTGTGTTATATGCTGCTACACAAGACCTCTTTAAAACCTTCAAGAGCAAAGGTGTCAGCTTGAGGACTAAGGTGCACCTGAGCCAAGCCATGGTATTTTCAATAACCTCATATGCATGTGAAAGCTGGACAGTGAATAAAGAAGTCCATAGAAGAATTGATGCATTTGAGTTATAGTTATAGAGAAGATTATTAAAAGTACCATGGACTGCCAGAATAATAAACAAATCTTTGTTAGAAGTTCTCCTTAGATACCAAGATGACAAAACTTGGTCTCTCATCTTCAGATATTATTAGGAGGGACCAGTCCCTGGAGAAGGACCTCATGCTTGGTAAAATGGAGGGTCAGCGAAAAAAAGGGAGACCCCCAATGATACAGATGGCACAGTGGCAGCAGCAATGGACTCAAGTGTACCAATCATTGTGAGGATGGTACAGTACCAGGCAGTGTTTTGTTGTGTTGTGCTATGGGCTGGCATCAACTCAATGGCACCTAATAACAACAACATTCTCTTTAGGACTCAGTCATTTCCTATGTGAAATGGGCATATTAACATGTCTCTATCAGCACTATGTATTAAGCACTGGACTGCAAAGTCATTTTGAACTGCAAGGTCATTGGTTCAAGCTCACCAGCCACTCCTCAGAAACCCTACAGGATCAGTATGGGTGGGAACTGACTCGACGGCACACAACAACAACAACAACATACCTTCACAGAGCTGAGGGTTTCTAATGAGATCCTGTAACATCCTGGGCCAGTAGAAGTCTTAATGTTTACTTCAGGATCTAAGAATCAAAGTTCAATCAAAGATAAGGTAGGCCTGGGTGGTGTTTGGTACACTGTTGGCAAAATGGTTAAACGTTTGGCAGCTAATAGCAGTTCAAACCCACAAGCCACTCCCCAGGAGCAAAGACCTGGTCATCTCCTTCCATAAAGATGCCAGCCTGGGAAACATGCTGGGCAGTTTAACTCTTTCCCACCACCACCACAGTCACTGGTGTAGCACTGTGTATCGGCACTGTACTGCAAACCCCAAAGTCAGCAGTTCAAACTTAACAGCCGCTCCTCAGAAACCCTCTACAGGGTCACTATGAGTCAGAACTGACTCCACAGCATTTAACAACAACAACAGGGTTACTGGTGTAGTGCTGAAGGATAAGCGTTGTTTGAAGGTCAGTTTGAACTGCAAGGTTGGTGGTTCAAACCCACCAGACACTCTTTGGAAACCCTATACAGGGTCATTGTGAGTCAGAACTGACTAGACGGCACTTAACAACAACCACACAGGGTCATTTTGAGTCAGAATTGACTACGTGGCACACCACAATAACAGGTGGTGTTTGCAATTTGTGTGGGCCACTAGACATATATCTTGGCAGAGTTTCTTTGTGTCCTTTCAAATATTTCTGAAATACTTAATGGAAATTCTACCCTTTCATTAAAATAACAACTTAATAAATTATCATAAGCAATGTGCAGTGGATATTTGTCCTTTTCTTGGCTGCCCAGCATCTGTTTGGATGGATTCTCCACTGTGTAAGTCTTAGAAGCAATGGAGCCAGACACTTCCTTTCCCCATTCTCTTATGGGCAAAGCTAAGTGGATTTTCCTGCCTAAGACTTTAAAGCTGGAGTTAGTGAATTTTTTTGAAGCTGAGGTGGTTTGGAATTGGCACATGGTGGTTCATCCAGCAACAGCTGACTCAGGCTGGCCAAACAGACCGTTTCTGCAGTGGGACATTGGCCTGGATCCTGCTCCCCAAACTTCCCTGATTCTTATCAAATTTCCAGCCTTGTATGGAGTCCAGACTGGCCTATCCAGTCAGCAGCTATTGTATCCCTTTCCAACAAATCCCTTTCCTGCTGAAGTGAGCAATAGTCTGTCTCTGTTTCTGCAACCAAGAACAATCATAGAGCCCTTAGCCAATTATTTCATTAAGAAATTACCTCTTAGTAATTACATTAGGAAATATTCTAATTTATTAGTTTTTCGTAAGTAAAATTTCTTTTCTGAGAATTAGTTTTCTTTTAAAAATAATTGAGTGGGTATACTGCAAAGAATGGTGATCCTGTACAGTCTTTGATCTGGTGTCTCCTCCCCATCTGGTTTGGATGGTGTAATGTATGTTTTGGTTAGTTTGTATGTCGACTTGGCTAGGTCGTATTGGTTGCTGTGTTCTGTGAATTTGATTCCAACTCATAGCACCTCCATAGGCCAGGAAGTAGAACTGTCCTCTAGGGTTCCCCAAACTATAATCCTTGTGGAAGCCAACTACCACATCTTTCTCCCTCCGCGTGGCTGGTGAGTTCAGTTAACAGCGGAATGTTTAATCACTGCACCACCAGGGCTCCTTGGCTTGGTCATGTTGTTGTTGTTGTTGCTAAGTGCTGTTGAGTCAGTTCCAACTCAGCAGCCCTATATAGGGTTACCGTAGAGTGACTGGTGGGTTTGAACCACAAACTTTGTGATTCACAGTTCAGTGCTTATCCTACAGTGACAAACCAGGTGATATAACTCAGTGGCTCTATAAGATAAACACTGGGCTATAAACCACAATGTCCCCAGTTTGAGCACACCAGCCGCTCCGTGGGAGAAAGATAAGGCTTTCTACTCCCGCAAAGATTTACAGCCTCGGAAACCCAACACAGGGTTGCTGAGTTAGAACCAACTCCACGACACTTAACAACAACAATAATACAGGTGATGCTATTGAAAGTGTTTTGTAGATGTGGTTAACTTGTCAAGGAGATTAGCCTCTCTGATGTGGGTGGGGCAGAACCGAAGATTTTCCAGAGAAGAAATTCTGCCTCAATACTGCACCATGAACTTCTGCCTGAGTTTCTAGCTTTCTGGCCTGCCTTCCAAATGCCAGACTCAAGACGGCAACATCAACTCTTGCCTGTGTCTTCAGCCTGCTGCCTTGCCCTGCAGATTTCAGACTTGCCAGCTCACCAGCTCCTACAATCACACATAAGCCAATTCTTTGAAATGAATCTCTCTTACTCTCTCTAATAGATATAGATATATCCTCTTAGTTCTGTTTCTTTGGAGGACTGCGTTGATACAGATGGGAATATTTTTGTCTGATAATGTTGTTAGGTGCCATCAAGTTGATACCGACTCATAGCGACCTTATATACAGCAGAACGAAACACTGCCCGATCCTGGGCCAACCTTACTATCCTTGCCACGCTTGAGCCCATTGATGCTGCCACTTGGCCAATCCATCTCATTGGGGATCTTCCTCTTTTTCTCTGACCCTCCACCTTACCAAACATGATCTCCTTCTGCAGCGACTGGTCCCTCCAGACGATGTCCGAAGTATGAGAGACGAAGTTTGGCCATCTTGGCCTCCAAGGAGCATTCTGGCTGCACTTCTTCCAACACAGATCTGTTGGTTCCATGGGCAGCCCATGGCACTTTCAATGTTCTCCTCCAACAACATAACTCAAAAGCATCAATTCTTCTATGGTTTTCCTTATTATATACTATCCAACTTTCACATGCATATGAGGTTATTGAAAATACCATGGCTTGGGTCAGGCGCACCTTAGTCCTCAAGCTGACATCTTTGCTCTTTAACACTTTAAAAAGGTCTCATGCAGCTGATTTGCCTAATGGAATACGTCGTTTGATTTCTGCTTCCGTGAGTGTTGATAGTTGAAGCAAGAAGAATGAAGTCCTTGACAACTTCAATCTTTTTTCCATTGATAAGAATGTTGTTTATTGGTCCAGTGGTGAGGATTTTTGTTTTCTTTACATTGAGATGCAATCCATACTGAAGGCTGCGCTCTTTGATCTTCATCAGCAAATGTAAGTCCTCTTCACTTTCAGCAAGCAAGATTGTATCATCTGCATATCGCAGGTTGTTAATGAGTCTTCCTCCAATCCTGATGCCATATTTGTCTGATAATGGGACTGTGCATTTCCCACTATCTTTTTCTTGGCAACTCTCTCGCTCTTATCAAGGTCATTTTTCCTCTTCTCTCAACTTTCACCTACTCTGTCAATATTCCTGCCACTGATTCACTGATTAGCCCCAGTTGGGCTACTGTAGGGAGACATAGCATAAAGGAAAGAAAAACTGTGGCCAGCGTTTGGGAAGGGGAGAGGAGCAGGAAGGAAAGCCATTTATTCTTCCACTTTGGTAAATGTAACTTGTCTACATTCTTTAGCAACTTTCTGCTTTCCGTCTTGGGGTTGAAAAATGAGACAAGTGGCAACATTGAAAAAGGAAAGAAATCCATACTGTTGTCACATTTTCCTGTTCTCTGCCTCTTATTTCCAACTAGACTCTACCTATGTTTGGTGTTGATTCTTTAGCATATAAATTGCTAATACAACTACCAGTTGCCATCAAATCGATTCCAACTCATGGCAACCTGTGTGTATAATGGTAGAACTGTGCTGTATAGACTGGGTTTTCAGAAGCAGGTCACCGGGACTTTGGGTGTACTCAAGCCTTCAACCTTTCAGTTAGTGGCTGAGTGTTTAAACCATCTATGCCACAGGGACTCTAGCACATTAACAATATCTAGCATGGTGGTGGGGGTGCTTATGTGCCGTGGAGTCAGTTCCGACTCATAGCCACCCTGTATAGGGTTTCTGAGGCTGTAAATCTTTATGGGAGCAGAAAGCCTCATCTTTTTCCCACAGAACAGCTGGTCGTTTCGAACTGCTGACCTTGAGGTTAACAGCTCAACTTGTAACCACTATGCTACCAGAGCTCCTTAGATCTAGCAGGTGTTATTGCTGTTGCTAACTGCCACTGAGTCAATTCAATCTCATGGTGACCCGTGAGTAGAACTGCACTCCCTGGGGTTTTCAAGGCTGTCACCTTCTACGAGTAGATCTCCAGGCTTCTGTGCTTCTGGGTACGTATGAACTACCAACATTGCAGCTAGTAGTTGAACACATACCCATGTGCAATCCCCAGGTACTAGTTGATGCTTAATTTGTGTTTGTTGAATAAATGTGATAGAGTTTTTCAACACCATTTATATAAATTCCTATGCTAGGTATGTTGTTGCTGTTGCTAAGTGTCATCGAGTAAGTTCTGACTCATATCGACCCTGTACAGGGTTTCCGAGGAGCAGCTGGTGGTTTTAAAGAGCCGACCTATGATTTGCAGTCCAGGGCCAATCACAGCACCACACCAGAAGGCTTAAAACAAGTACTTACGAACTGGTTTGGGAACGTCATCAAATTTCACAGCTCATTCTTCTATTACAAAACGTATGTCGGGAGTCAAACAGTGAGCTTACAAATAGACTCTTGCAAGGAAGTTTCTGATAGTTGGAGACTGTCCTTCCAGTGGAAACTTTTTCTTACTGAAAAGAGTAGGTAGGTAGAACCTTCTTCTGTAACCACACAGCCCTTCTCTGCTAACTGCTCAAAGGACAGGAGCCATGCCTGTCTTATCCTATATGTCTACTCAACAACCTGACCTTTTTGTTTCATCACATCCACTGAAACACCCTTTTTCCCTAAATCCAGAGAAGTAAAGGTCATTCTTTTCATCCTTTTTCTCATTTTGATCTCTCATAGAGAAATGTATCCCATATTTAACATCCTACAGGTCTCTAATCAACCTGTTTCAATAAACTATTTCTAAAGACAAACAGTATACCAGTTAAAGCCATGATCACTCAACTTAGACTGTTTAGGTTCAAATCTTAACTTTGCCAAGCACAAGGCTTACAACCTTGCAGAATTTAGTCAACTTCTAGCTCTGATTAAATTTTCCCATCTATAAAATGAATGGCTTGCCTCATAGAGTTGTTGGGTATTAAATGAATTAATACATGTCAAATACTCAGGACAGTGTTTGGTATACAATACATGCTACGTAAGTATTTGTGTTATCATTTCTCAAACAAACTCTGTGCAACACAGACAAGCAAAGTTAACTCTCTGAGAGCAGAGATTGTGTGGGTTTGTTTTCTTTGGTTTGCCCTATGATAAGCACAATGTCTAACTGGTACATTAAGTACATTGTTGTTTATTTAAGTGCCATTGAGTCAGCTCAGACTCTTGGCGATCCCATATAGAGTCTTTCAAAGACCATCAACCTTACGGTTCAAACTGACCTTGTGGTTCAGTGCTTATCCTA
The DNA here is from genome assembly GCF_000296735.1 of Chrysochloris asiatica. Lineage (NCBI taxonomy): Eukaryota > Metazoa > Chordata > Mammalia > Afrosoricida > Chrysochloridae > Chrysochloris > Chrysochloris asiatica. The sequence goes on from NW_006408519.1 coordinate 3,374,689, forward strand.
CTGCACCACACCAGGGCTCCCCAGTAAGTATGAGGAACTTTAAAAAGTTTGTGGAAAAGTGGAATTAAAAGATAAAGGAATTTTTCCACGAACTTTTTGGAGCCTCCTAGTATTTGTAGAAGGAGCTCTGGTAGCGTAGTGGTTACGAATTGGGCTGTGAACCTCCAGGTCAGCAGTTTGAAACTACCAGCTGTTCCGCAGGAGAAAGATGAGGCTTTCTGCTTCCGTAAAGATTTACAGCCTCGGAAACCCTGTACAGGGTCACTATGAGTCGGAACCGACTCCACGACACATAACCACCACCAGTATTTGTAGAAGAAGTGTAAGGATGACTGAATGAATGATTCTCATTCATTAGACATCATGATTGTAGAGAACATCAGAGAAGAAACAGAATTTTTACTGAGAATTTCCATCAACACTCCTACCTTACTGAACATGGGGTAGTAATCACTTCTTTGCAGAACTGTCGTGGGACTACAGCAACAAGAAAGTCTGTAAAATCCATGTCCAGGACCTCATTAATCGTCAGCTATTATTAATTACTCTCTGAGCTTGGAATCTAGTAGGTCTACTTGTTCTTTTCTCTGGATTTCTATATTAGATTCTTAGTTCGCCCCCCTTGCCTGATTCCTTTGTTATGACATTTGTGAGAAGATAATCTTATGTCTTCTTGAACCTCTTATCATTGTTATAAAATCTCTCTGAAAGGTCCACAGACTCCCTTGCCTTCAATATTAGTGAATATGTTCTATGTCCTGTGTCTGCTCCATTCTTAACGGATATTGAGAAGATAGAAGTGATTAGCATGTACTTCCCAAACATAAAACACTGTACTGTAGGATGTTTGCCAAAGGGATTAATATATCCAGGGATCTGTAAAAGAACTTCATGAAGACCTTGTCTATCTCTCAACTTTAATGACTAAGATTGTAGATACAATGAAAATCTATAAATAGCATGTAAAAGCAAGTTTATTAAAGTCTAGGACAGTCGTATTACCCATCTGTACACAGTGTTTTCTTTCTTCAGATGTTTTGATAAATGGAAAGAAAAAAAACGGTTGCCATGGAGATAGTTAAACTATGCCCTTTGGCTAGCAGATTAGAAATCCATTTAAACCTAGGAGAAGAGAATGCATTTTGCCTTTAAGTCATATTTAAGGACAATTTTTATCACAGTTGTAACCCAAGTTATAAAAGCTCAACTGTTAAGCCTATAGACATTGCATCTTATGAAGACTTTTGTTCTTTGGGTAAAATTTATTTGAGCATTTATAAGCAAATCTTTAAAATGACCATTTGTTGCCTTGGAAAATATATTTTGAAAGTTTTTCTTCCTCAGATAATATAAAAATCTTCAGCATCTAGTCCACCAAATAGTTGGCTTTATTTATTTTTAGGCTCATATTTTATTTTTCGAATCATTTGTCAGAGGCAATATGTAGTATCGCAAAGGATGCACCAACACAGGAAATGCTTATAAAACATGGAAAACTCATTTAATAACTCATAGTGCATAATCAGTTAGCAGGAAGATTTGTGGATGGCACTACTCAGATCCTTATGTAGTCAGTTAATCTGTTCTTCAAAATTCAGAAAGTAATTACAAATCCACAGCCAAGAAAATCTGCCAGTTGATGCAAGCATTTGCTGCAGGGGAAAAATTTGTCAAGGTTAAGCTTATTTTGCCTGGTTGGGTAAGATAGTTCTGTGGATAACAAAAAGGAAGCTAAATTTTTTTGTAAATTGGATGAATTTTGTGTCATCATAAATCTGACTACTGTTCCCTGAAATATTGTAGCATAAATCCATTTTCTTAGTGAGATAACTTAAAAGAGATTCCTATGCCCTGGGAAAATAGTAATTCCGCTTTTTTTTTTTTTTTTCTGTCATTTAAGATTCAATCACGACCTTTCTTTGCCCAGGCTAAGGTTTCGATAATTACTTCCTTCCCCTATCCTGGTAGTGACTATTTATATCATTGTGTTTGTATGTGTGTGTTTAATTGAGCGTTTAAAGGGAGGAAGACTAGCAAGAACAAAGTACCTTGCCGAGTATCCTGAACGCAGAACAGGACCCCTTAACATTGTAAATTTGGATGAGTAAAGTATGACAGCTCCTTTTTCATCTAAGTAAATTGTCACAATAGTTCATTTTCCATCTTTGGCAGCCCCCACTTCTTTCCCTTGTTGTAGTAAAACCAAATGGGTCAATATGCATGAAGATCCTTTCGAACTTGCAAAGAAAAGCCACTGATCATCTAAGGTAGAACATAATTTTCTTTTTCTTGAGAAGTGAAAACTTAAGCAGCTACACACTTCCTAAGTTAGCAGAGTTGAAATAGGAGTCATACTTTTACATTAGGTATAAAATAAGCTATTTTATTTCATCATCGAAATTTCTGTTTGATATGTGTGCAAGTCTAAAATCTATTCCCAACTTTTTCTCCATTCCCAGCCCTCCACTATAGAGGTTGAAAACGCTAAATATTTTCTTTCTGCCTCCCTTGCAGTTAAGGGTTGCCATGTGGCAAAAGCAGATGTCTACTGTCAAGTTTCTGGAAAAGCTTTACTTTCCTAATCAAGAGACAGCTACGGTTGGTGTCACCTTTTAAAAGTCTCCCTCTACCCCACCTTCTTTACGCCTTAAATGTGAATGTGATGCCTGCTACTCTGTTGTTATTGTGTGACGTCAAGTTGGTCCCAACTCATAACATCCCTGTATAGGGTTTCCAAGGAGCAACTGGTGAGTTTGAACCACCGGCCTTTCAGTTCAAACCAACCTTGAGGTCTAGTGCTTATCCTATAGCGCCACACCTGGTACTATGTTGGCCTTTTTTTTTAAAAAAATCATGAGCCCAAAAACATAAGACTCAGGATAGTGAAATGGAAATATAGAAAAGGCCAGGATTTTTGAGGATATTATTCAGAAGGAGATCTAACCTCCTATCCCCTCACTTTTAACTAGCTGAGACAAATAAATCTCTATTAGTTTAAGACACTGTTAGTAGGGTACCACCCTAAACATGTCCCATATCTTCTGATCTCAGAAGCTAAGCAGGGTTGGGCCTGGTTAGTGCTTAGATGGGCGACCACCTGGGAGTACCAGGTGCTGTAGGCTCTTTGCACCTGCACACAGCTCTGGCCTCACTCTTGAGAGTCCCGGTGTGGCACTGTGGGTTTAATGGTTGGACTGCAAGGTCGGTTTGAACTGCAAGGTGGGCAGTTCAAGCTCACTAGCTGCTCCTTGAAAACTCTATGAGATGCTATGATTTGGAACCGATTCAATGGCATTTAACAACACCAACATAGTCAATTACCTTGCATAGCACAAAGGGTTAAGTGCTTGACTGCTGGCAAAATGTTGGTGGTTTAAACCCACCCAGAGATAGCTCAGAGGACAGGCCTAGAGATCTGTGTCTGAAATGTCATAGCCTTGGGTTATGAATTGAATTGTGTCCCCCCGAATACATGTCAATTTAGCTAGGACATGTTGCTCAGTATTCTGTAATTATTCTCAATTTTGTAACCCGATGTAATTGTTCCATGTGTTGTAAATACTCACCTCTATGATGTCAGTGAGGCAGGATACATTCTACAGGATGAGGTTGTGTCTTGAGTCAATCTCTTTTGAGGTATATAAGAGATTAACTAAGTGAGCCAAGCTCATAGGAACCTCAAACCACTAAGCAAAGAGCCTGGAGCAAAGCATGTCCTTTGGACCTGGTTTGCCTGTGCTAAGAACCTCCAGATCTAGGGGAAGCTTGAAGCCAAGACATATGGAGATCTGTAAAGGGCGCTGGGACCACAGATGTCGAATAGAGGCAAGGACCTTCCCCCAAAGCCGACATAGAAGGACTTCCCCAGAGCTGTCACACTGAATTTGGAATTCTAACCTCCTACACTGTGAGAGGGAGTCCTGGTGTGGTGCTGTGGGCTAATGCGCCAGAGTGCAAAGCTGTTTGAACTGCAAGGTCGGTGGTTCAAGCTCACCAGCTACTCCTTGGAAACCCTATTAAGGGTCGCTATGGGTCCGAACCGACTCAACAGCACTTAACAGCAGCAGCAGCAAACTGTGAGAGGGCGTCCTGATGTGGCGCTATGGGTTAATGCGCCAGAATGCAAAGCCATTTGGACTGCAAGGTCAACAGTTCAAGCTCACCAGCTACTCCTTGGAAACCCTATTCAGAGTCACTATGGGTTGGAACTGACTCGACGGCACTTAACAACAACAAAAACAAACTGTGAGAGGAGTCCTAGTGTGGCACATGTCCCTCAAGGTCAGTTTGAACCACAAGGGCAAAAGTTCAAACTCACTAGCCGCACCTCAGAAACCCTTTCTATACAGCACTTAATAACAACAACAAACTATGAGAGAGTCCTGGTATGGCAATGTAGGATAAGCACTGGACTGGTAACCACAAGCTCAGCAGTTCAAAGCCACCAGCTGCTCTCGGAAACCCTATGCTATTGTTGTTGTTAAGTGCCATTGAGTAGGTTCCGACTCATAGCAACCCTGTATAGGATTTCCGAGGAGAGGCTGGTAAACTTGAATTGCCAAGCTTGTGGTTCAAACTGACTTTGTAGTCTAGCATATTAACCCACAGTGCCATACCAGGACTCCCGGAAGCCCTGTACAGGGTGGCTATGAGTTGGAACTGACTAAACAGCATACAACAATAACAAACTGCGTGAGACTAAATTTCTGTTTGGTAGAGCCATCCATTTGTGATAGTTCTGTTATAGCAGCACTGGATAACTAAGACACCTTGAGAGCCCGATGGAGCAGTTCTACTCTGCACATATGTGGTTACCATGAGTTGGAAGTGGTTTGAAGGCAATTAACAACACCAGTCAATTCGTCTTCCTAATGGATAGTAAAAATCTCAGCTTGAGTTTCAGTTTGAAAAAGAAACTCCGAAAGCATAGGTGACTACTTTTCATTTTATCTCTTATCTCTCTTAGATAAGATCTGTACTAATCATTAGGAGGCGTCTGGTGCTGTATGATAAGCACTGGACTGCTAACCGAAAGGCTGATGGGTTTTGAACTTCCTACCTTTCAATTCCGGTGCTTATCCTAGAGCATCACACCAGGGCTCTCTGACATGATCGCTAGGGTGGTAATAATTTTTAACCGTTTTTGTTATTAGGTGCCACTGAATGAGTTGTATCCCCCCAAAAATATGTTGAAGTCCTTACAACTGCACCCTGAATGTCATCCTGTTTGGAAATAAGGTTTCCCTTCAAATATGTTGTTGTTGTTGTTGTTAGGCGCCACCAAGACAGTTCCAACTCACAGCGACACTAAATGTAACAAACAAAACACTGCCGGCTCCTGTACCATCTTCACAATCGATCGATATTTGATTCCTTATTGCAGTCACTGTATCAACTCATTAAGTCGAGTGTCTTTCTTTTTCTTGCTGACCGTCTACTTGGCATGATGTCCTTCCCAGAGACTGGCCCTTCCTAACTAATAACATGTCCAAAGTACATGAGATGAAGTCTCGCCATCCTTGCTTCAAAGGGAATTCTGGCTGTACTTCTACCAATACAAGAGTTGTTGGTTCTTCTGGCAGTCCATGGTAGATTTAATATTCTTCATGAACACCATAATTCAAAGGCTTCAATTTTTCTTTAGTCTTCCTTATTTACCATCCAGCTTTCACATGCATATGAAGCAGTTGAAAATATCATGACTTGGGTCAAATGTTCTCAAAGTTACATTTTTGCTTTTTTAACTTCAAAGAGGTCTTTTGCAGCAGATTTGCCCAAAGCAGTATCTTTTTTTTTTTTTAATTAAATGTTTTTATTTTGCATTGAGTGAAAGTTTACAGGGCACATCATCAGCTTCACATTCAACCATTCATATAGCTTGTTTCATTACATTGATTATTATCCCCACCATATATCATCAGTTTACAGTGTTTCTCTCTATCCTCTTTAGCTTTTTTTTTTTTTTTTGGGATGGGGGGGAGCAGTATCTTTTTTTGACAACTTCCTTCTTTTCTCTGCTTATCATGATGTAATTTATTGGTCCAGTTGTGAGGATTTTTGTTTTCTTTACACTGAGTTGTAATCCATACTGAAGACTGTAGTCTTTAATCTTTACTATTAAATGCTTCAAGTCCTCTTCACTTTCAGTAAGCAAGGTTGTGTCCTTTGCCTATCACAGGTTGTTAATGAGTCTTCTTCCAACCTTGAAGCTACATTCTTCTTTATATAGTCCAGTTTTTTGGATTGTTTGATCATCATACAGAATGAACAAATATGGTAAAAGGATACAACATCAAAAGACACCTTTTCTGGTTTTAAACCATACAAAATCCACTTATTCTGTTCAATCACCTGTCTTTTCATCTATGTACAAGTTTGGTATGAGCATAATTAAGTGTTCTGGAATTCAAGTTAAGTCACCTATATTTTTTTTTTTAAGTTTTTATTGTGAATTATGTGGTAGTTTACATGGGAGAACATTAGCTTTACATTCATCCTATCTTATTTTGTTTCATTGCAATGATTACAATTCCCTGCATATATCATCAAAGAGCCAAAGGGTCTACCCCACAAGCCTGCCGCCTGGCCATCAACACACAGACCCTCTCCCTCTCAGAGTCTAGAGTCCCCAGCCACTCCATCTCTCCATGTCACCGTCTCTGCCTCCATCTCTGGCATTGCTGCTTCTCTGGATAGGGTCCCATACTCCACTCTTCTCCCTTGATGGTCCCAGGGTCCTCTGCTCTTGGACTGCAAGATCAGCCACTCCCCTCCTTTTGTTACAAAACATCTACCTTTAAATTAGCAATGCTCACAATCAGTCCTGATAGCAATTATTCACTATTGAACTACAAGAGTCTTATCCCCATCTCCTTTCACCAGCCCCATCCAGACAGGTTGGAAACCACTCAGTGAAGATTCTACCTTCCCCCATACCCTCTGAAATTAGGCTCCCTCTTGAAAGCTTGTAAGCCAGTCACTTCATGCCATTGTAGCCCTGCCATTTTGGGTAGCCAATGTCTAAATTGCCCATCCCTGTGAACCCTGTGTACCAAGGGAGTGGGAACCATCCTTCCTGTAAAGATTCCTCTTTTGAGCTACTACATCTGTAAGTCACCTATAATTTGATATGATCCACACAGTGAAACATCTTTGCATAATTGATAAAACACAAGTAAACATCTTTATGGTATTCTCTGCTTTCAACCAAGATCCATCTGATACCAGCTATGATTTCCCTCATTCCATATCCTCTTCTGAATCTGGCTGGATGTACTACTACAACCAGTCTGAATTCTTTTTAGCATAATTTTCCTTGCGTGTGATATTAATAATATTATTTAATAATTTCCTTATTCCATTGGAACACCTTTCTTTGGAATAGGTGCAAATATATATCTCTTCCTGTTGGTTAGCTATGTAGTTGCCTTCTAAATTTGTTGGCATAGATGAGCGAGTGCCTCCAGCACTGCATTCGTTTGCTGAAATATCTCTATTAGTATTCTGTCAATTACTGGAACCTTGATTTGTGCCAATGCCTTCAGTGCAGCTTGGATTTTTTCTTTCAGTACCATCGGCTCTTGATCATATGTTACTCCCTGAAATGGTTGAATGGTAGCTAGTTCTTTTTGGTACAATAACTGTATAGTCCTTCCATCTTCTTTTGATGTTTCCTGCATTGATCAATTTTTGGCCTTCAATAGTTCAATTCCAGACTTTAATTTTTTTCTTCAGTTTTTCAGCTGGGGGAATGCATAACGTGGTTTTCTAACTCCAGGTCTTTGCACATTTCATTGTAATGCTTTACTTTGTCTTCTCAAGCTACCTTTGAAATCTGTTCAGCTCTTTTAGTTCATCATTTCTTTCAGTCACTCTAACTTCTCTATTTGAGAGCAAGTTTTAGAGTCTCTTCTGACATCCATTTTTATCTTTTCTTTCTTTCCTGTCTTTTTAATGACCTTTAGCTTTCTTCATGTATGGTGTCCTTGATGTCATCCCACAGTTTGTCTGGTCTTCAGTCATTAGCGTTCAATGGGTAGGATCTATTCTTGAGATGGTCTCTAAATTTAGGTGGGATATATTCAACATCGTAGTTTGGCTCGCATGGACTTGTTTCAATTTTCTTCAGATTCAACCTGAACTTGCATATGAGCAATTAATGAGCATATACAGTCCACCCCTGGCCTTGTTTTTTTTTTTTCTTTTAATGTTTTATTGTGCATTATATGATAGTTTACATGAGAGAGCTTTAGTTTTACATTCATTCCATCATATATCATCTCATTGCCATGGTTCCAATCCCCTCCACGCATCATCAATCAGCCAAAGGGTATATCCTAGAAATCTGCCCCCTCCCTTTCCACCCCCCACCCCTAGTTTTCGGCCCACTGTCCCTTTCCCTCTCTGGATCCAAAGTCCCCCGCTGCTTCATCACTCCACGTCATCATCTCTGTCTCTATCTCAGGCATCTCTGTCTCTGGGTAGGGTCCCGCTCTCGGCTCTTCTCCGTTGATGCTTCCACAGATCTCCGCTCCTATCCTGGAGAATTAATCACTCCCTTCCTTGTTACAAAACGTCTACCTTTGCATTTCCAACCCTCACACTCCGTCCTGATAAGCATTATTCACTACAGTATCCCGAGTTACCCATCTGTATTTCTTTTCATCAGCTCCACCCAGAAAGATTAAATTGTACCCAGTGGAGATTCTGCCTTCCTCCATGCTCTCTAGCACTAAGTTCCCTTTTGAAAGCTTGTAAGCCAGTCACTTCTTGCCTTTGTAGTCCCCCCCTCCCCATTTGAGTATCAAATGTCCCAGTTGCCTATCTCCGTCCACTCTGTGTGTGGAGGGAGTGGGAATGTTTCTTGCTGTAAGGATTTGTTCCTTCTTTTGAGTTGCTGCTCCATAGGTATAGGTCAAGTTCATCAGATTGTATCAGCTCACTCTTTTTTTTTTTTCCTTCCCCTTTTCTTTCTTCTCCTGGATGAGCTCTGATCATCCAGTCATCCGGTCCAGGTCACGTGGGTATCATCTGCAAGTGTGGGCGCTCCTGTGCTCATGCTCTCTCTTCCTCAGCCGGTGGCTCCGCTCTCCTCTCGAGTCCTCCATGGCCACACCACTGACTCTGGGCCCAAGAGTCCCCAGGCCTCCACACACTGCTTGCCAACCAGGTTCCCAACTGGGTCCACATGGCCTTGTTTTGACTGATGATATTGAGCCTCTTCATTGTCTCTTTCCAAAATGCAATTTATTTGATTCCTGTGCATTTCATCTGGCAAGGTCCGTATGTATTGTCAACCATTTATGTTGTTGAAAAAGGATCTGCAGAAAGTAACTGGTCTTTCAAAATTCTGTTACAAGATTTCCCATGTCATTTCTATCATCAAGGCCATATTTTCCAATTAGTGATCCTTCTTCTTTGCTTTCAACTTTCAAATTCCAATCTCAGTACTAACAATCCATCTTGATTGCCTGTTTATTCTAGAATGCGGAAGTTGGTAGTAATCTTCAATTTCATCTTTGGCTTTAAAGGATAGTGTGTAAATTTGAATAATAGTCTTATTAACTGATCTTCCTTGTAGGTGTAAGGATATCAGCCTATCACTGAAACCATTTTTTTTTTTTTTTTTCAGGCTAGATCTTGAAATGTTCTTTTTGAAGATGAATGTGATACCATTTCTTTTCGATTTGTCATTTTCAGCATAATAGACCATATGATTGATTCAAAATGGTCAATACCTGTCTCATTTTAGCTCACTAATGTCTAGGAGTCCTGGTGTGGTGCTACAGGATAATGCACTGGACCACAAGGTCTGTTTGAATCGCAAGGTTGGTGGCTCAAACTCACCAGCTGCCCCTCGGATAGCCTATACAGAGTTGCTATGGGCTGGGACCAACTCAATGGTACTTAACAACAACAACAACAATCAGGGATCAGGTGGGCCACATTGATTTAACATACTCAGGTATTTTTCTGTGTAAGTTCATGAAACTGGCTTCTATAAAGTAGAAAGCTCATCCTGCCTGTTAGGACTCAGTTCTTCTGCTCCAATTCTGTATCTCACATACCAGAACTTGCTCTCTTGGCAGACTCGTCTGTTTTTAGCAGAACGGTCTACTCTACAATTCTTCCAGAGCACTTCTCCTGTGGACTCCTCCTAGTCTTAATCAGCACTCTACGGAATGGTAGATGTGCTTCTATGATTTCTAAGTTGTCAGCTGCAATGCCATGTACCTATCAGCTTCATCATCTGACGCTATCAAGTTCCTCATGATCTCTCAGTCATTTTAGACAGTCATGTTAATGTCACCTGTTCTGAACACATTCTCTATCAGTTATTTCTTATTTCATCATTTCTTATTGCTATTCACCAGACACCAGCTATACTGTGAGCACACACACACAATAAGGATTCTTCTGAAAACATAGCCTTTATGATAATCTGAAAAACTATGTTAGCTCAGTGGGTTGTATACATCACTACTAGTCTTGGAGATAAAAACGTTTCACGCTGTTGATTCTGGCTTCAAAGTTTCATGTCACATCACTCAATAACAGTCATCAACTGCTGTTTCAAAACTTGAAGTTTAATTCACATAACATGAAATTAACCATTTTAAAGTGTGTGGTTCAGTGGTATTCAGTGCACTCACAATGTTGTACAACCACTGCTTATATCAAATTCTAAAATATTTTTATCACCCCAAAAGGAAACCATATTCATTAAGATGTCACTCTTCCCTTGTCCCTCCCCAAAGCCTAGAGCAACCACCAATCTGCATTTTGTCTCTATGAATGACCCATTCTGGATATTTCATAAGAACAGAATCATTTCATATGTGACCTTTTGCATATGACTTCTTTTACTTTCTCCCAGCTGCTCTGCAGGAAAAAGATGAGTCTGTCTGCTCCCATGAAGATTTAAAGCCTCGGAAACCCTGTATAGGGTTGCTATGAGTCGGAACCGACTCCACGGCACACAGCCATACTTCAAGTAATCCAGTCAATTCAATAATTTATGATGAACCAATGAGCCCGCCAAGGAAAGGAAGGTAGACTGCAAGACCACTGCCATCGAGTCAATTCAGTAGGACAGAGTGAAAGAGCTCTTCTGGGTTTTCAAGACTAAATCTTTATGGGAACAGACAACCTTATCTTTCTCCTGTGAAGTAGCAGGTGATTTTGAACTGGTTACGAGTTGGGCTGCTAACCTCAAGGTCAACAGTTTGAAACTACCATCTGTTTCATGGGAGAAAAATGAGGTTTTTGCTCCCATAAAGATATACAGCCTCGGAAACTCTATACAGGGTCGCTATGAGTTGGAACCGACTCCACAGCACGCCACCACCACCCACCAACCTTGTAATTAGCAGTCCATTGCTTAAACCACTATACCACCAAAACTTCTTTAGAGGAAGGTTGTTGTTGTTGTTAAGTGCCGTCGAGTCAGTTGACCCTTAGCGACCCTGTATAGGGTTTCTGAAGAGGGGCTGGTGAGCTTGAACCGCCAACCTTGTGGTTCAAACCGATTTTGCAGTCCAAGCATTAACCCACAGTGCCACACCAGGACTCATAGAAGAAGATAAAGGTACTTAATTTTCTCCTGTTTTTTTCTTTCTCCAAAAGCAAGAAGCCTGAAGAAAAAGTGAGTTGTCAGTGCATTTAGCACTTCTTTTCTTATATACAAAGGACTACATTACTCTGGTAGCGTAGTGGTTACAAATAAGGCTGCGAACCTTAAGGTCAGCAGTTCGAAACTACCAGCCACTCCACAGGAGAAAGATGAGGCTTTCTGCTCCCATAAAGATTTACAGCCTCAGAAACGCTGTAGAGGGTCGCTATGGGTCGGAACCAACTCCACGGCACTTAACAACAACAACATTACTGTGGAGTCCTGGCGTGGCACTGTAGAATAAGCACTGAACAAAAGGTCAGTTGAACCTCCAGGTCTGTGGTTCAAACTCACCTTGCAGCTCCTCGGACACCCTACACAGGGTCACTAAGAGTTTCTGGAACCAATTTGATGGCACTTAACAATGACATATTACTGTAGAAAAAAATATATTTTTAGGGTTTCAGGAGGGATCTGTGTATCACTGCTAGTGATGATTTCAACTGGTATATACATAAAGAGCTTTGATTTTGAAGGTTATGCATTTCTGTTAATGTGTGTCAGAAAGAGATCTAACAAATGTATTAAACTCAAGGCATCATAGATACTTTTACTTATGAAGTTAAATGTATAATTTTGAGAAAATTAATTGCTTTATAAAATTATATTAAATAATCAGTATCGGTGGTATGAGGATATGGTAAAGCTGGTGAAGGTGGTACCCAAAGGCCATTGAATTTTCTTCTTATACTGAAGTTATAAAAATTGGAAAGCATCATTTATGCAGCATGATCTTGACAGCTGATTTGATAGATCTAACGAATTAGTCTATTTCCTAACTGCTACATCATTTCACTGGTTTAGAAATGCTTACCCGTCAATCGATTGATATTACAAAGTATAAACTTCATTTGGAAAAATGCTTACTGGGATAACCTCTTCATGGGACGCCTTCTCCCAGTTTTCCTCTTCACTCAAGCATTCAGGTTCAGCATTTATCTCACAATGCACTCCCTCCCTCTGATTCTGCTTCCTCCTAGCTTTCTCTTATCACTCCGTCAGCCTTGCTTTCTGTTCACCCACTCCTGAGCTGCAGCTCTCTTAAAACTTCCATTTAGCAATTTATTTTCCTATCTGGCACTAAATGTACATTATTTTCCTCATTCATGACATTCCTATCCACTCCTCTTCCCAGCTCTTTCTGCCTACTGCAAGACTTGGTGAAAATAATGACAACAAAAATAGTTAGATGTAATTACTAGCTATTTTTATAAAATTAAGTGTAGCTTGCCCCTGCTCTATTCTAGGTATATTCTAACTTAATAATTGACACTGGTCTTCCAAAGTCAAAGTGTCCTCCTATGTGGGGAGCCAATAAAGCAATTATCAGCTTGCTCTCTTGGCTTCCTTTTCTCAGGACTGAGGCAGATTTCCAACCCTGCTTCTGTAGGGCAGAACAACAATGATCTGAGGCATTTGACAATACCACGAAATAAGCTACAGTCTTTTGAGAAAACCAATGACTTTCTTAATTGGCCTAAGAGATAGCAGCCCCATTTTAGACATGTTTATAAACCACTTGAAGTGAGTCATTTCTGTAGATAGGATACTCTTATCCTATTTTTACTAGCTTCCATCTCAGAACCTGACCTCTTCTTGACCCCAAATTTTGGAGCTATGTCCTATTTGGAGCCTTGATAACCCTCTACACTATTTTCTGCAATTCCTCAGCATCCCTGTGTACTCCATGCAAAGCCTTCCTATCTTTACTGAGGTAAAGCATCTGATTATCAAGTGATCATTGCTAACATGTTTTGGTTGATTATGGCTTGTGATTAAAAACTGGGCAATCTTTCCCAACGAATGTGTGGATTTTAGGGTATAGTTGTTGCTGTTGTTAAGTGCTGTTAAGTTGGTCCTGACTCATAGCAACCCTGCATAGGGTTTCCAAGGAGAGGCTCGTAGGTTTGAACCACTGACCTAATGTTTAGCAGTTCAGTGCTCATCCTACAGCACCACACCAGGTCTCCTTAGAGTATAGTACTTTTGTCTCTATGAAGGCAAGAGTAATTGAAATACGAGCAGGCTTTATGTGTACCAAGAAGGATCAAATAAAAAGCTCTGGGAGTACTGGGGGAGATCAGAGAGAAAAAGATGGTTAAAATGAAGTGTATTTAGATACTTGAGGAATGCCCAGGAAATACAAGAAGCTAAAAGGGAGAGAAGGTTATAAGAATGCTAGGATGGTCCAGTGGGAAGTACATTAGCTTTATACAGAGCAGTTATCCATAAAAGCCTTGGAATGACAAACAGCAGCTTAATCACTTCATTTAAACAGACAGAAGGAATCTTGAGATGAGAATTTGATAAAGAGGTGTTGGATGGAATTCAAATAGAACTGCTCAAGCAGTTTTTGAAGGTTGCAGAGAGAAACCTTTTTTCCTTTGAGGGAGTATTTGGTAGCTAGAACTAGGTTAAATTACTAGCTGACCTGGTAGTAAATTTTGAGTAACAATCTGTTAAAATTGGTTTTAATGAGCTCAGAAACATCAAGCTAGTTTAAGTAGCCAGACTCTACCCCTATCACTGGATAATCTGTATCCTGAAGCCCCTCATCGCACAACAGAGCCATGTTGAAATCTAAATGACTAACTGACCCACTGCACTGAGGGAACAAGACCCAGGAAGCAGGGGAAACAAAGGACAAACATCATCAAAGGAAATATCGACAGTCTCCAAGCAGAAAAACTTACTACTCACAAAATTCTAGAAAATTCTCTCTGTGGCTTTTTTGGGTTAATTTTTTGTCCCAAAGTATACAGATAATTATTTTAGGATGTGGGATATAGCTAGAACCATTTAAACCATATTCTGTCTATTCCTGAGAATGAACTGAGGTGGATCAAAATGTACTTTCCAATACACTCTGAACTTCAACATATAATAAAAATATAAGTATAGTGCTTTATATTAGTTTTCCTTCAAACCAGATTTTCTATATATTAGAAATTAAGCCAAAGAAGCACATGGCCAAATTCTTCGTTCTCTATTTTCTACCATCAGTGCTCCATTCTTCCTTATAGCTAAATGTTTCGCTTGCTGTTTAAGTTTAATGAGCAGCTACATGCTGTTTTTTATTGTGATAAAATACATATAACAAAATTTGTCATTCTAAATGTATAATCCAATAACATTAGTTACACGAACAGTGTTGTGAAACTTCACCACTATCTATTTCTAAAACTGTTTCATGACTTCAAACAGAAGAAACTCAGTACTCATTAAGCAGTAGGGTCATACTTTCTCTACCCCAGCCCTTGGTAACTAGTACCATATTTTTATGCAAATAACACGTGCCTTCTAGGTTTGTTTGCCAGCCACTACCTGCCTTCTCCCATATTCCTGTAGTTTTGTAAATGTGCTATGCTAATTTTTATAGCAACGTTTGCTGTAATCTACTTTTGTCTCTATGCATTTGCCTATTTTAGATATCTCATAAATGGAGCAATACATTTGTCCTTTAATGCCTGACTTATGTGAAAACAGCAAACTGTTTTCAAAATCCATCTATGTCATAGCAGTTATTAATCTTTTTGACTGAGTAATATTCCATTGTATGTTGTTGTTGTTGTTAAGTGCTGTTGAGTTGATTCCGACCCATAACGACCCTGTATAGGGTTTCCAAGGAGCAGCTGGTGAGCTTGAATTACTGACCTTGCAGCAGTTTTATATATATAGCATATTGTTTATTCATTCATCTATTGATGGACATTTGGGTTATTTACACAGTTTGACTATTGTGAATAGTGCCGCAATGAACATTGGTGTACAAGTATCCTTTTGGATTCCCGTTTTGATGTCTTTTGGGTATATACACCTAGGAATGGAATTGTTGGATCATAAGGTAATTCTGTGTATAACTATTCGATGAACAAACTGTTTTCCACAATAGCTGAACCCATTTTACATTCCTACCCACAATATATACTGGTGGTGCTGTAAGATAAGCATTGGACTGCTAACTGCAAGATCAGCAGTTCAAACCCACCAGCTGCTCTGCAGGAGAATACTGAGGTTTTCTGCTTCCATAAAGATTTACAGCCTTGGAAACCCTATACAGGTGTAAGTCAGAACCAACTCCATGGCATATAACAACAACAACCCACAATGCAGAAGGGTTTCAACTTCTCCTTATCATTGTTATTTTCTCTTATTACAATTGTAGCCATCCTAATGGGTTTTGATTTGCATTGCTAATGACTAATGAAGGAGCTTTTGTGGCACAACAGCTAAGAGCTCCATTGTTAACAGAAGTAAGTGGTTCAAACCCACTGGCCACTCCCTGAGAGAACAACAGGAACTACTAATGTTAAGCACCTTTTTATGAGCTTATTGGCCATTTGAATGGCTTCTTTGGAGACATAATGTCTATTGAAATCCTTGGACTATTTTTTCTTTTTATTAAATGGCTGTTTATCTTTGTTGTTGAGTTGTAAGGATTCATTATATAGTTTAAAACCTAAAATCTTATCAGATACAAGATTTGCAATTTTTTTCTCCCATTCTGTGGGCTGTCTTTTCACTTTCTTGTGAATGTCCTTTGATGCACAGAAATTCCAGCATCTGTCACACAACTTTTTACAGTTGTACAACTTATTGACAGTAATTAATCAACTGTGCAACCCTGCCCTTAATCAATGTGATTTTCCTATCACTGTAAACTAAAGCTCTTTCCCTTCCCTCTTCTCCCTAGTAACCGCTAGTCAACTTTAGTCTCTATATATTTGCCTGTTTTATTTTTTTTATATAAATGAGATCATGTAATATTTGGCTTTTTGTCATTGCAATGTGTTTTTGCTGCTTATGATTCAGGTTACTTTTAAATTGCTTTGTCTCAATTTAATAAAACTTCAAATACATTTTTCTCAGCGTTTCCCTTCACCCCCCAAAAATGCCAATTCTGAAGTAGGCATGTCTCCAGTTTGTTCTAGAGCGAAACTGATAAATGAACCCAGCAGTTAACATAAACCATTGCCCTTGTGTAGGAGGGCACAGTAGAACAGCTCCTACAGTAATCTAAAGGCAGTAATCTTTATAGAGATTCTACCTGGTGATGCAGTGGTTAAGCACTGGTTGGCTTTTTGAACCCACTAGTCACTTATCAGGAGAAAGATGAAACAGTCTGCTTCCATACAAATTGTTGTGGTTGTGGAGTTCCATTGAATCAGTTCCTACTCATAGTGACTATGCACACCAGAACAAAACACTGCTCAGTCCTGTGCCATCCTCATAATTGTTATGTTTGGACCTGTTTTTGCTTCCCTTGTCAGTCTAATTTGTTAAGGGTCTTCACTGGCTCTCTACTTGACCAAGCATGATGTCCTTTTCCAGGAACTGGTCCCTCCTGATCACATGTCCAAAGTATGCGAGACTACATTTTTAAGGAGCATTTTGACTATACTTCCAAGACAGATTTGCTTGTTCTTCTGGCAATCCATGATGCTTTCAATATTCATCTCCAACATCATAGTTCAAATGCATTGATTCTTCTATTGTCTTTGTTACATGAATGTGAGATAATTAAATTGCTTGGCTTGAGTCAGGTCCTCAAAACGACCTCTTTGCTCTTTAACCTTTAAACAGGTCCTTGTGTAGCAGATTTGCCTAATGTAATATGCTGTTTGCTTTCTTGACTGCTGCTTCCTGAACACTGATGATGGATCCAAGCAACATGAATTCTCTGACAACTTTCAATCTATTCTCTATTTATCATGAAGTTATTTATTAGTCCACTTGTGAGGATTTTTGTTTTCTTTACATTGAAGAGCAATCCATACTGAGATCTGTGGTCTTTGATCTTCATCAGTAAGTATTTAAAATCCTCTTTGCTTCCAGTAAGCAAGGTCGGTCGTGTCATCTGCATATTGCAGATTGCTAAGGAGTACTCTCCCAACCCTGACAGCACACTCTTCTTCATATCCAGCCTCTCAGATTATTTGCTCAGCATACAGATGGAATAAGTATGGTGAAAGGATACAACCCTGGCGCACAACTTTCCTAATTTTAAACCATTCAGTGTTCCATTGTTCTGTTAGTACAACTACCTCACGAGCACAATAGAGTATTCTGGGATTCCATTCTTTGCAATGTAATCCATAGTTTGTTATGATCCACACAACTGAACGCTTTTGCTTAGTCAATAACAAGTACAGATATCAGCCTTCTTAACCCTCTGGGGAAAGTTCTACTCATTTTGGGATTTGAAAAAAGTTTTGAAAGTTATTAAAATAAATTGACTTGGCTGGTAGACTCAGCCCTCTGAGTGAATAAGGAAAACTGGCATGTGACACTATGATATCTTGGAAATAAGAGACCCTTGTTAAGTGTCAGTAATATCTGGCATCTGAGTCAGGGACATCCACCAACCAGATAAAGGAAACCTGGGGATACCGCTGAATGTTGTTGTTGTTATGTACCATTGAGTTGGTTCCGACTTCTAGCGACCCTGTATAGGGCTTCCAAGGAGCAGCTGGTGGATTTAAACTGCTCACCTTGTGGTTCGCAGCCCAATGCTGATCCTATATCACCACACCAGAAGTTCACCCTCTGAATGTTGTTGTTGTTGTTAAGTGACACCGAGTCGGTTCTGACCCTTGGCGACCCTGTATAGGGTTTCCAAGGAGCCGCTGGTGAGCTTGAACTGCCAACCTTGCAGTTCAAATGGCTTTGCAGTCTGGTATTAATATACATTAATATGTATTAATATACATTAACCCATAGCACCACACCAGTAGACTCTTATTCAGTGCCTTGCCCCCATGCACTGTGATGGGATAAAAGCTCAGAAGAGGGCATCAGGGCTTGATGAGAATTTATAATATATCCTTGGATCAAGAAATGTAGACAGGATTTAGCATGAGCATATGCAAGCCAGGGCCTTGATAGGGGTGGATGGAAGTGATGGATATGGCTGTTTTGAGAGGGAACAACCATCTTAAGTTCAATATCCGTCAATCTTCTCTCTGTACTTTCTCAGTTTAGCTTCCTCTATGTTTTCCGTTATAGTATTGCAGCTGCCATGTCTTAAGTTAGGACATTGTTGAAAAGAAGCCACGTGTATGGTTGAGATCTACAACCCTTAGTCTCTAAGGCAAATTAAATAGGAATTCAAGTCCCCCTCATGCTTCCTCCACTCGCTTTCAGATGCACTTCAAGTACTCAGGTTGTATGTAGTCCTCCTGTGACTCCCCCCCCCCCCACCACCAAAGGGCCAAAGGGTCCCTGCTGTTCATCTGTGTATCCTGTCACTGTGGGATGGCCCTGTTCCTACTATTACAATGGGGGTGGGGGGAGGGAGAACCTGGTTTCTGGCAGCTTAAGAATAATCAGAAACTTTGTTCAGAGTTATGAAGAGATCTGAGGCCTTTAAGCCTGAACTCATTTCTCTGTAATATCACATCTAAACTAAACATGTAATCTCTTCTAGGATTTGCATATACAAGAATCATTGGAGATTTTTCTAGAAAGAATTAAGAATAAGACCAAATTCTCATGTTGAGCTGATCAAGTCAGAATCTAAGCTTCAATTGGGTTTTATTGTTGTCATGGTTACCTTAAGTGTACCACCCATTTGACATTCCAAAGACAGGTGACCCAATGTAACACAGAAATTATCAGGCGATATCATTAATATTTTATGCAAGTAAAATTTTGTTAAATATAATTCAAAAAATGGTGGCAACAGTGTACTGATAGGGAACTGCCAGAGGTTCAAGCCAGATTCAGATGAGGACATGGAACAAGGAATATCATTGCTGATGTCAGATGGATCTTGGCTGAAAACAGAGGATACGAGAAAGATGTTTAAACTTTATTGACTATACAAAGGCTTTTGACTGTGTGGATCATGACAAGCTACAGACAACATTCTGGAGAATGAGTATTCCAGAACACTTAATTGTGCTTATGAAGAACCTGTACCTAGACCAAGAGGCAGTTGTTCGAACAGAACAAGGAAACACTGAATGGCTTAAAATCAGGAAAGATGTGTACCAGGGTTGTATTCTCTCACCATATTTACTCAATATATATGCTGAACACATAATCCAAGAAACTGGATTATATGAAGAAGAAAATGGCATCAGGTTCAGAGGAAGACTCATTAACAACCTGAGATATGCAGATGACACAACCTTGCTTGCTGAAAGCAAAGAGGAATTAAAATACTTAATGATGAAGATCAAAGACTATAGCCTTTGGTATGGCTTACACCTCAGTGTAAAGAAAACAAAAATCCTCATCACTGGATCATAAACAACATCAAGATAAATGGAGAAAAGATTGAAGTTGTCAAATACTTCATTTTGTTTGACTCCACTATCAACACTCAAGGAAGAATCAGTCATGAAATTAAAGGAAATGTTGCATTAGGCAAATCTGCTGCACAAGACCTCTTTAAAGCAGTCAATAGCAAAGATGTCAGTTTGAGGACTAAGGTGTGCCTGACCCAAGCCATGGTATTTTCAGTAGCTTCATGTGCATGTGAAAGTTGGACAGTGAATAAGGAAGTCCGTAGAAGAATTGATGCATCTGAATTGTGGTATTAGAGAAGAATATTAAAAGTACCATGGACTGTTAGGAGAACAAACAAATCTGTGTTGGAAGAAGTACAGCCAGAATGCTCCTTAGAAGCCAGGATGGTGAGACTTTGTCTCTCATACTTTGGATACATTATCAGGAGGGACCAGTCCCTGGAGAAGGACATCATGTTAGGTAAAGTAGAGGGTCAGTGAAAAAGAGAAGGTCCCACAACTAGATGGATTTGCATAAAGTTGCTATGAGTTGGACCTGACTAGACATTACCTAACAACAAGAGTTACCTTAAGGATTCCTAGTGGTGCAATGGTTAAGCACTCAACTGCTAACTGAAAGGTCAGTGATTTGAACCTATTAGCTTCTCTATGAGCTGGAAACCTTATACAGCAGTTTTACTCTGTCCTGCAGGATCCTTGTGAGTAAGAATTGATTAGACAGCAGCAGGTAGTATTACCTTAAGAAGCCAGGGAGGCACAACAATAACGAAAAAGTCTGTGGTTCAAACCACCTGCTCCATGAAAGAGAGATTTGACTATCTGCTCATGTAAAGATTATAGCCTAGGAGGCCCTATGGGGCAGTTCTACTGTGTGTATTGAGCCGATAGGAATCAGAAGTGAATTGATAGAACACAACAACATCAGAGTTACCTTGTACTTGGGGTGAGTCCTGGGGTTCCTGATGTTTTCTCAATGTTTGTGCCCCACTCTCAGCTTTAGGCCTTTCCACAGGGAGGGTCTTTGTCCATGCTCTTGTTTTTCTCCCAGGATAGATTGCTGTGACTTCTCACTTGTGACTTGGAGTCTTGGCAGGCCTTGTGTTCCTGGGTCTTGTGGGTGGAGTGGTCTCAGTGATCCTGTCCCTCCTTCCATGGCTATCAACTGCCTTGTATTTTTAGCTAGTCTTGTGAGAGTTAGAGCTTCCTTTTCTTTCTCAGAAATAAGTAAGAAATACCAAACAATATTCATGTGGGAGACAGCCCACAGTTGTTTCCTGTCCTTTCCAAAGGGTAGTAAGTTGTTTCTTTTACCATTTTCCTCAACCACAATGGATGTTCATATATATCATGTGTGTGTGTGTGTGTGTGACAGGATTTGATTCACCTCCCCCAACAGTTTTAGGCTTTTATTTCATAGGGAAGAAGGGGTCCTTGTGAGGTTGCCTGCCTTTCCTATGGCAAACTCATTCTAGTCTCTTTCACTTTCCCCTATTTATGCAAGTTTGTGGAGAAGAACTGACAAGTGGGTGCAGACTCCCTTTGAGACATTTCTCTGCTACGTCCAGATATTACAAACTCTTGCAATCTCAACCTACAGTCTTTATGTAGGTGAATTTTGAAACAATACATGTTTCAAAAATTAGCTCTATTCTTCTTAACTTGAATGATATGTTCATGAGTTGTTTGGAGGGCAGCAGGTAAAGCTCTTAACTGATAACCTAAAGGCTGGCAATTTGAACCCTCCAGAGTCTCGAGGGAGAGAGATGAGGCAGTCTGCCTTTATAAAGGTTTACAGCATTGAAACCCTAGGTGCAGTTCTGCTCTGTCCTACAGACTCATCGGCAGTGGGTTTGGGCTTTTGGTTTAAGGCACCTGTCGATTCTACCCTTCCTTGATCACAAGTGAACCAGTGCTCTCAACCCATCCGCCTTTGGAAGTTTGTCTTTCCTTGGACTTCAGTATCTTAGGTTGCCACGTGACATTATCTCTTCAGATTCAAGAAAAGCTATGATCTGTTGATTCTATAGCTTTAGGTTCCTGTTAGGTGGAAACAAACTCTTTCCAGTTTTCTACATCCTAAGTGGAGGTGTAATTATGTTCATTTCAAATACATTTTTTAAATAGAACTTTTTATTTTATTTTGTTTCATTTTTTTAAGGTTTTTATTGTGGATTGACTGAAAGTTTACAGGGTAGATCATCAGTTTGACATTCAACAAATCATACACCTTGTTTCATTACAATGATTATAATCCCTTCCATGTAAAATCAGTTAACAGTATTTCTCTCTATTCACGTTAGCTTTTTTTTAAAAAAAAAAAACAAAACAAAACACTCAGGCATATGTAATAATTTACACCTCTAAAGGGCATATTCTGCAAGTCTGCCTTCTGTCCACCAGCTCTTAGTCCCTCTCTTACCATGAATCTAGAATCCTCAGCCACTCCCCCTCTCCATGACCCCATCTCTGCTTACGTCTCTGGGCGTCGCTGCTTCTCTGGATAAGGTCCCACATTCTGCTTGTGCTCTTCTCCCTTGATGGTCCTGGAGTCCTCTGTTTCTGGATGTAAGATTAACCACTCCCCTGTTTTTGTTACAAAACTTCTACCTTTATAATTGTGATAGTCTCAATTAGTCATGATAATAATTATTCACTATTGAATCATACGAATCTTATCCCCATCTCTTTTCACCAGACCCATCTAGACAAGATGAAAACTATTCAGTGGGGACTCTTCCCCCCCACCCCACCCCATGCTCTTAAAATAACTTCCTCTTTAAACCTTGTAAGCCTGTCACTTCGTGCCTTTATCGCCCCCTCATTTTAGGTAGCCAGTGTCTAAGTTGCCCGTCCCTATCTACCCTGTGTACAGAGGGGATAACATTGATAACTTAATGTGAAGACTCTTTCCCTCTCTGTTGGTATTTAGAGTTACTACCTCCATGA
>NW_006408519.1:3398880-3421656 GCF_000296735.1 Chrysochloris asiatica
ATTGAGTTCAGGGTGACACTGCCACGTACGTCATTCTCTGGTTGTTGTCTGTTCTTGTTGGTTTTCAGTCCACAAAACTTCTTTAGGATATTTTTCATAGCAGGGTTGGCTTTGGCAAAATCCCTTAGCTTCTGTTTATCCTGGAATGTTTTCTTTACACCATCGTATTTGATTCACAGTTTGC
The DNA here is from genome assembly GCF_000296735.1 of Chrysochloris asiatica. NCBI lineage: Eukaryota > Metazoa > Chordata > Mammalia > Afrosoricida > Chrysochloridae > Chrysochloris > Chrysochloris asiatica. The sequence continues at coordinate 3,399,065 of NW_006408519.1, forward strand.
TGGGTAGAGGATTCTTGGTTGGCAGTTTTTTTCTTTCGGGTTTTTTATGTCTCCCCTTAAATACATTTTGTTTGGGCAGGTGGAAGGATAAACAAGCAGATCTTTCTAAGAAGTATGAAGCTGCTACTAGAACAAAACATGAAAATTCAGGCATCTCTGAAGATGTGATGTTTAAAGCTAGTAGAGCAGATGATTTTTAGGGAGAGAACAAAGTGGGAGAAAAAGAACTGATGTTTGAAGACTCAGAATGAAATCACTGAACTTACTGTAAAAAAGAGTCAAGTCTGTGTTTATGTGTGTTTGATAGGAAGTAGGTGGGTTAGACAAAATACTAATTAATACTTTCCTTATAGTCTGCTGTCATTCCAGTTTTATATTTTATTTCCTTGCTATCTGGTCCTTTTGTTTCAGCCAACTGTTCATAGAGAATTATCTGAAATAATATTCTTCTTTCTTAGCTAGTTAATATCGACACAGTCTGGCTTTATCGGCAAAGGAAGAAATCACTATTTCTTTTCCTTTTAAATTCCTTTAATTATTTAAAGTTGTGCTGCTCCAAATAGCTAAAGACTAATTAAAAAAAAACCAAATGGTAATTCATTCATTTCCTCCGCCAGAGCCACATCGCAGCCTAAGGGCTCAGGATGGCAGCAGCATGGGGTTAATTCTGGAGTCACAGACTGCGTGCTGGAGAAGTATTAGCTTTGCTGCTCATCTCTTCTGGGTATAGAGTGCCCACTAATCGCAGATACAGAATGACAGATGAGAGTTATGCTTTCAGTGGGGAAGTAGGTATTTTGAACAACATTAAGGATGATGAAGGCGAGGAGGATTAGGCTGAAATGAGCCCCCTTCTGACAAGGCCCTTAAAGGATACACATACAGCATATAACAAAGGCAGTATCCACTGTCAAAAACAAGGTAGATCACCAAGCATCTGCAGTGGCCTACTAGTTTCTCAGCAATAGCAGCATCCTATGATAATTAAGGTAATTAAGGCTCTGGATTCTGAGTTTAAATCCTGGCTGCACCACTGACTAGCTGTGTAACCTTGAGAAGTTATTTGGTCTTCCCACATTTCAGTTTCCTCTATGTTATATGTTGTTACTGTTGTTAAGTGCCATTGAGTCAGTTCTGACTCATGGTGACCCCGTATAGGGTTTCCAAGGACTGGCTGGTGGGTTTGAACTGCCAACCTTGAGGTTAGCAGTCCAGTGCTGATCCTACAGCATCACAATAGGAGTCCCTAACGTTATATGGTGATAGTGGTTATGTGCCGTAGAGCTGGTTCCAACTCATAGTGACCCTGTATAGGGTTTCCAAGGCTGTAAATCTTTAAGGGAGCAGAAAGACTCATCTTTCTCCTGTGGAACAGCTGGTAGCTTCAAACTGCTGACGTTGAGGTTACCAGCCTGATTCATAACCACTATGCTACCAGAGTTCCTTTAATGTTATATATTTATTGTTGTTAAGTGCTGTCGAGTTGGTTTTGACCCATAGGGACACTGTTGTATAGGATTTCTGAGAAGCAGATAGTGAGCTTGAACAGCTGACCTTGTGATTCAAACTGACCTTGCAGTCCAGAGCATTGACCTGCATTGCCACATAGGGATTAATAATTATTGGTGTGGGTAAAAGATCAGGCTTTCTATTCCTGAAAAGATTTACAGCCTTGGAAACCCTACCCAGGATCACTATGAGTCAAAACAGCCTCCCGATACCCAGCAACAACTGACATCAGTAACCTTTCTTGAAGATATGCGCTGCACACAGGGGTAATTCACTCATTTCTTTATATATATTTAACCATCTGGAAGATGAGTTAGGAAAAAACATCCAGCGGGAAGTAAGCACTAGAAAAGAGTGAAGGATAAATGGACAAAGTGAATAGGTTGGATACATGCACTGTTGGAGTTCCAGACGGAGGTAAGAGAAAATGGGGGAGATGGGGGGAAAACTTAAGCAGTCTGACTTCAGGGTCTACATTCTAAACCAGCCCTATTCTACAGACTTTACATATATTAACATATTAAATCATCACAAACACTTCATGAGATAGGTACTATTATTATCCCCTTTTTGTAGCTGAGAGAGGTAAATTTACCTGAGATTAATGACTGTATTAAGGAGCTCTGGTAGTGCAGTGGTTACAAATCAGGCTGCTAATCTCACAGTCAGCAGTTTGAAACAATCAGCTGTTCCACGGGACAAAGATGAGGCTTTCTGCTCCCGTAAAGATTTACAGCCTCAGAAACCCTGTACGAGGTTGCTATGAGTTGGAACCAACTCCACGGTACATAACAACAACAATTCGTTGTATTCGTTTTCTAATGCAGCTGTGACAGAAATACCACAACTGGGTGGCTTTAACAAATCAAAATTGAGTTTCTCATGGCTTAGGAAGCTGGACTCTGAATTGTGGACACTGGCTCTAAGGCTTTCTCTGTTGGCTTTTGGCGAAGGTCCTTGTTTCTTCTCAGCTTCCTGTTCCCTTGTTCCTTGAAGACTTCATGTCCCTTGGTGTCTATCTCATCCCATCTCAGCTTGCTTCCTTTGTTGATAGCTTAATCTGGTTTTTTTTTACATATCAAAAAAGATAGACTTAAAACACATCAGATACTAATCCTGTCTCATTAACAAAATGAAGAAAACCCATTTCCAAATGGATTTGTATCACAGGTATTGTTGTTGTTAAGAACCTTCTAGTTGATTCCACTCAGAGTGACCCTATATAGAATTGTGGTTAGTAGTCCAGTGCATGCCCTACAGTACCACACCAGGACTCCTACCACAGGTATGTTGTTGTTGTTAAGTGCCTTCGAATCTGTTTCACGCACAATGACCTTGTGTAGAGTTTCCAAGGAACGACTGTTGGGTTTGAACTGCTAACCTTGCAGTTAGCAGTCCTGTGCGTATCCTACAACACCAACTAGGACCACAGGTTAGGATTTATAACACACGTTTTAGAGGGATCCAATCCAATCCATAACAATTACCATACAAACTCAGGCAAATCTAGGTCTAACACCCCTGTCATAATCATCCTGTATACTGTATATGCTCTCAGGAATTGTAACTGCATCAGAAAGATCTAGTGAGAACTAAATGAGGTATTATTTAAAATCCTTAGCCTAGTGCCTCACATGCACTCAATTTATTATTATTATTACTATTATTGATTGTCCTCTGATGTTCATAGCTTACTGAAAGCATGGGTTGCGATTGCAGTGAGGTGGGAGGAGCAGGGATGTGTAGAACACCGTTTTAAGTATGATATGCTCTGTAAATATAGTGGCATCAGAAACCATCCAAATCCACAAGCATGAAAGAGAATCACCACCATTACCATAGAGCTGATTCCTATGAGGTGGTGGTCAGATGTACCTCCCTTCTCCATCTTTTTTCATCCATTCTGACACCAGCCGTGCTCCCACGGCACTCTGTACTTCTCTGCTAAATTCAATAATTTGTTGCAATGACCACACAGAACTCATGGATCACATGCATGATAATGGGGTTTGTTAGGGAGAAAACACATTACAACTCAGAAGCAGGCTCAACTTGGCAGCTACAGGAATAACTTATGAGACTGAATACACCAATCAGGACAGATTCCAACCAAGATAGTCTCAGCTCTTTCCTGAATGTGCCCACAGGCATGCACTTGTTTTGGGCCCAGCCTCTGCTACTTGGACTCAATTCAGCAATTGGTTTTGACTCTACTATTAAATGCCTGGAGGCACCCGACTCTTCCAGCAAGCCTCCTGCCTAAAGGCACTGGACTATCTTGATGTGAGCTAGAAAGTCCTTCTCGTTTTCTCACAATGGTATCCTGGTTCATTCCTGCTCATACTGTTACCACTACCATGTGCCATCTGTGTGCTGTCCCTGGTGTTACAGCTCTCTCTGTTATCTGGGTCTAGGAGGTTCTCAGCACAGGGACTTTGGGTCCAAAGGACGTGTTCCACGCCACGTTTTTCTTTCTGCTGATGGTGAGGCCTCTCTCTAATCTCTGTGGGATTCGCTTTTATATACCTAGCAGGATAGTAACACTAACCAGTCCCTTTGGTAGGCCACAGTCACCTTATTTGCTTAGTAAACTTTCTAATCCCTGCAAAGATTTTATATACCTTAATTGCATAGCGAACCATCTAATCCTTTTGCAAGATTGTGGCCTAGAAAATTACCTTGACAGAACTACAAACCCAGGGCCAGAAATACCAGATACTAGGGGCTTCAAAAAGTTTGTGGAAAAATGGAATTGAAAGATAATGGAATTCTTCCACAAACTTTTTAAAGTCCTCTCTTCTAAAGAGAAACCTGCTGCATTGTAGTCTTGCTCTGAGGAAGGACATACAAAATGATTTGCTAGAAAATCCTTGCATCCTTATTCATCATAGCCCCCTCACCAACCTTGCCTTTGACTTGTTGTTGTTGTTAAGTGCCACTGAGTCAGTTCCAACCCCATAGCGACCCTGTATAGGGTTTCCAAGGAGCAACTGGTGAGCTTGAACTGCTGACCTTGCAGTTCAGTCAACTTTGCAGTATAGCGCATGAGCCCACATCACCACATCAGGACTAGGTGTTGTTATATGTAGTTGTCTAACTCAAATATGTAAGGTAACTAGATACCAGAAATATCGTAGGGGAAGGGAAAAGGCCGCAAATCCTTTTCTGGGGTTTTAAAAAAATCAATAAAGTTCTAATTTATCTTAGCTGACAGCAAGCTACCAAATGACACTAAGACATTTGTAATAGAAGGAAACATTTATAACTCTTACTTTTTCCAAGTACTCTTCTTAGTGCATATGTATTAATTTATGTGTTCCTCAAAAGAGCTCTATATTATTAGGTTTTTAAACTGCTTCTTCCCTGTTCAATCATGGCCAACTTCTTCTGGAAGATGGTGGCCAACCATTCTCCACAGTCCTGGAAATAGTCCAATCTCCCAGATCAGGCTCCTGTCAAGAGATGCCAGAAATGGATCTCTATGCCTCTTCTGAGTCTTTGACGTGCAACTGTATACTCACATTTTATCCCTCCCCCTCCAAAAATCAGGTCTGTTCCAATTTCAGTGTGTTGGCCATGACTGAACTGATCTTAAGGTCTATGCTTTACAGATAGGAACACTAGGATACAGTGCCTATGGTCACAATGTCTGGTTCTCCCTATTTCAGAGATGAGAAAACTAAGGCAGTGTCCAAGGCCACACGATCTGGCTCCAGAATTGAACTCTTCCCCTTGCTCTTGTGTAAGTACTAACTTTAACACTCTTCCCACATTATTAATGGCTCACATGCCTCATGAAAGAAACAAAAGATTAAGTGCATAATTTAAAAGTACAGAGAAAAGTTTATTAGGCAATTGTTCAAAGTTCCTCCTAAATTGGCGATGTCACCCATCTCTTTTTGATTCTGCACTTTGATTCTTTTGCTTAAAATGTTTCAATCTTACTTAAGATGAGATTCTGGAAACAAAAGTGCTGGACCCAGGATTTGGCATAGCTTGCTTGACATAGATGGAAAGAAGTGTCTTTTTGATGTCCTCAGCCAAGACTGTGAGTACCAGTCAGGCAGTGGGAGGTGGTCGGTGATGTCACCTCTGCCTATTATTGTTCCTATGGCAAACATTGGAATCCTGGTGTAGCACTATAGGTTAAGCACTGAATCACAAGGTCAGTTTGAATCGAAAGGTAGGAGGTTCAAATCCACCAGCTGCTTCTTTATAGGGTCACTATGAGTCAGAAATGACTTAGTGACACTAATCAACAAGGCAAACATTTAGCCTATATTGACACCCAGCGACAACTTTGTTTTACTTTTGTTGGGGCCTTAAGAGATGACTTTCTTCTCAATTTATTTATGATGAAATATATATACTCATTTCTCACTTAGGATCCCTGGTAGTGTAGTGGATTATGAGCTGGGCTGATAACTGCAAGGTCAGTAGTTCGAATCTACCAGTTACTCTTCAGAAGACAGAAGACAGAACAGGGTCACTATGAGTTGGAACTGACTCGTTGGCACACCATCACCACCATCACATTATATCATGTGGACTTCTGGTGTGGTACTGTGGATCAGCATTGGACTGCAAATGACAAGCTCTGTAGTTCAAACCCACCAGTTGCTCCTCAGAAACCCTATACAGGCTCGCTATGCTCCAAATTGCCTCAATGACACTTAACAACAACATTTCTCACTTAAAGAGCCCTAGGGTTGCTGTAGGATAAGCACTGGACTGATAACGCAAGGTTAGCAGTTCAAGCCCACCAGTCACTGTGGGAGAAACATGAGGCTTTCTGCTTCTGTAAAGATTTATCACCTCAAAAAGCCTATGTAGGGCCTCTATGAGTCAGAAGTGACTTGATGGCAGTGTTTTTGTTTAAATTTTGTTCTGTTGTTTATTGGACTCCTCATTTACTGACTCTCTTGGAATCTGGTATTTTATATCCAACAATGACTCAAATCTATGATCTGACTATTATGCACATTAACAATGCACATCTGGTGGTAATGAGCCCTGAGAAGCGCGGGAAGGGTGACACTGGCTGTGAAGGTTTAGGTTGTGTCAACTTGGCTTAGCCATGATTCTCAGTGGTTTGGCAGTTACAGGATGACATTTGTCTGTTATGTAATCACGTGATTTGACAGTTACATATGATATAGTTTGATAGTTATGTAATGATGCGATAATCCTCTATTTTGTGATCTGATGTGGTCATCCTCCATTTTCACATAAATGATCTCTGGAACATGAGGAGTTGTTATATGGCAAAAGACCAAGCAAGCAGGATCTGTAAAAAAAAAAAAAAGAAGAAGAAGATTTAGGGAATTTGCAGGACTTACATGTTCTCCCTTTTCAGCGCAATCAACAGCTTATTCTCTTTTTGGAAGGGGAACAGAAAAACACCATGTAACTTGCTGAATAGCAATAGGCAATAGTCACAGTCTGCTAATCCTGTCTGCTTCTTCTGAGAAGAAAGGTCTATGAGACACTGTCAGGGAAGATTCTAGGCCACTCAGAGGAGATTTTGCTGAGGGTTTTACGTAACCAAGCGTTTTGCTTGTTTACTACTTTGTGGTACTAGATTGAACAGCTGATATGCAATACATTCATTAATGCATTTTCCCAGCTTACAACCAACTTAGATATTTTTTGACATTGCATCCCATAACATAATTTAAAAGTATAATTCATTATACTTTATTAAACGTTTTTAGTAATATTTTTAAAGGTATTAACTAGGATTAAAAAGTATGATGGGATGTATAACTGTACAGCATCTCATTGGATAGCAGGTATTACAAATGTGAATTTATCAATACTACTTTTATGCTGGCATCCTGGTGTGACACTGTGGGTTAATGCACTGGACTACAAGGTTGGTTTGAACCTCAAGTTCGGTGGGTCAAGCTTACCAGCTGCTCTGTGGAAATCCTATACAGGGTCACTATGAGTTGGAACTGACTCGATGGCACTTAACAACAACATCAACAAACTTTTCTGCTATTAGTGAATTCTTTGAAGGCAAGGCTTTTGTCTTATAGCTCATGGTGGTTCTAACACAGTATCTTGAACACAGTAGAAATTTCGTTAATATTTATTAACTGGTGATAATTAAATGAATGGATTTAGTACCATCCACAACTTGATTGCCAGTTGTCATAATATGGTGGCTTGTTGAAGCTATGCAACTGGTATTTTAAATACCAGCAGGGTCACCCATGGTGGACAGGTTTCAGATGAGCTTCCAGACTAAGACAGACTCAGAAGAAGGAGAAGAAGACTACTCTGAATGCATAACCACTGAAAACTTTCTGAATAGCAACAGAACATTATCAGATATAGTGCCCGAAGAGGGAAGCATTATGAATAGCTCCAAGATTATAGTCAGATTGAATGTCAGAAGATAAGCCCCTCAAGTTGGATGACACTCAAAATATGGCTGGAGAAGATCTGCCTCCTCAAAGTAGATTGACAGGGATGACGCGAATTGTGGAAAGCTTTTGGATCCTTCATTTGCTGAAGGGGCACAACTCAAAAGGAAGAGAAACAGCTGTACACATCCATTAATAATCGGAACAGGGAATGTAAAAAAATATAAATCTAGGAAAATTGGAAGGTGTAAAAAATTAAATGGAAAGCATAAAGATCGATATTAGTGAGCTAAATGTACTGGTATTGACCATTTTTAATCAGACAATCACACAGTTTACTATCCTGGGAATGACAAATTGAAGAGGAATCACTTTATATTCATCATCAAAAAGAACATTTCAAGATCTTTCTTGAAGTAAAATGCAGTCTGTTACAGGCTAATATCCATACAACTACAAGGAAGACCAATTAACACTATTATTCAAATTTATGCAAGTGATGATGAAAGTGAAGAAATCTAACAACTTGTTCAGTCTGAAATTGATCAAACTTGCAACCAAGATGCATTGACAATTACTGGAGACTGGAATGCAAAGGTTGGAAACAAAGAGGAAGGGCCTTGAAAAATATGGCCTTGGAGATAGAAATGATGCTGGAGATTGAATGATAGAATTTCACAAGGCCAATGACTTATTCATTGAAAATACTTTTTAAAAACCATATGTTGTTGTTGTTATGTGCCGTGGAGTCATATAAAAGGTGACTATCTACATGGACCTTACCAGATGGAATACATAGGAATTAAACTGACTACATCTGTGGGAAGAGATAGTGAAAAAGCCAAATCAAGGCCAGGAGTCAACGGTGGAACAGACCATCAATTGCTCATATGCAAGTTTAGGTTGAAGCTGAAGAAAATTAAAATAAATCCATGAGAGTCAAAATAAAACTCTGAATATTGTTGTTAAATGCTGTTGAGTCAGTCCCAACCCATAATGAAAAGTGGCTGGTGAGTTTGAACTGCTGACCCTGTGGTTCAAACTGACTTTGCGGTCAGTTGCTTATCTTATAGTGCCACACCAGGACTCCAACTTTGAACATATCCCACCTGAATTTAGTGACCATATAAAAAACAGTTTTGATGCATTAGACACTAATGACAGAAGACTAGAGGAGCTGTGGGATGACATCAACAACATCACACAGGAAGAAAGCAAAAGGTCATTAAGAAGACAGGAAAGAAAGAAATGACCAAAATGGGTGTCAGAAGAGACTCTGAAATTTGCACTCAAGCATAGACATGCTAAAGCTATTGCTAGAAATAAAGAAATCAAAAAGCTAAACAGAAAACTTCAAGGGGGACAGCTCAAGAAGACAAAGTCAAGTATTATGATGAACTATGCAATGACATGAAATTAGAAAAACAAAAGGGAAGAATACACTCAGCATTTCTCTAGCTGAAAGAACTGAAAAAAAATTAAAGACTTGACTTGCAGTATTGAAGTATTTATGGGCAAAACAGAAGGTTGACAGTCCAAGCTCACCAGCTGCTCCTCAGAAATTTTATACAGAGGTTGGAACCAACTCTACAGCACTTAACAACAACATGGGCAAAATACTGACTGATTCAGAGGATATTAAAAGATAATGAAAGATATACACAGAGTCACTATATCAAAAAGAAATGGTCAATGTTTAATTTTCAAGAGGTAGCATATGATCAAGACCTGATGGTACTGAAGGAAGAAGTCCAAGCTGCACTGAAGGCATTGGTGAAAAACAAGGCTCCAGGTATTGATGGAATACAAATTGAAATCTCTCAACAATCTGATGCAGCGCTGGAGACGCTCACTCATCTATGCCAAAAATTTTGGAGGAAAGCTACATGGCCAACCAGTTGGAAGAGATCCACATTTATGCCCATTCCAAAGAGAGGTGACCCAGTGGAATGCAGAAATCATTGAACAATATCATTAATATAACATGCAAGTAAAATTTTACATAAGATAATTCAAAAACAGCTACAACAGCACATCTACAGTAAAGTGCCAGAAATTCAATCTGGAGTCAGAAGAGGTTGTGGAGCTAGGGATATCATTGTTGATGTCAGATGGATCTTGGCTGAAAGCAGAGAATTTCAAAAGGCTGTTTACTTGTGCTTTATTGATTATGTAAAGACTTTCAACTGTGTGTATAATGACAAGCTATGGGTAACATTGTGAAAAATGGCTATTCTACAACACTTAATTGTGCTCATGAGGAACCTGTACATAGATCAAGAGGCAGTCATGCAGACAGAACAAGAGGATACTAAATGGTTTAAAATTAGGAAAAGTGTGTGCCAGGGTTGTATTCTTTCACCATAGTTATTCAATCTGTATGCTGAGCAAACAATCTGAGAAACTGGATTATATGATGAATGTGGCATCAGGATTGGAAGAATACTCATTAACGACCTGCAATATGCAGGTGATAAAACCGTTTCTTGCTTTAAGCTACCAGGACTTAAAATACTTACTGTGAAGATCAAAGACTACAGCCTTCAGTATGGATTGCATCTCAGTGTAAAGACAATGAAAATTCTCACAACTGGAGCAATGGGCAACATCATGATAAATGGAGAAGAGATTGAAATTATTAATTGCTTCATTTTGCTTTCATCTATAGTCAGTACTCATGAAAGCAGCAGTCAAGAAATCAAATGACACATTGCATTAGGCAAATCTGCTGCACAAGACCTTTTTAAAGTACTCAAGAGCAAAGATACCAGTTTGAGGATTAGGGTGTTCCTGACCCAAACCAAGACATTTTCAATAACCTTATATGCATGTGAAAGTTGGACAATGAATAAGGGAGACGAGAGAAGATCTGATGTATTTGAATTACAGTGTTGGAGAAGAATATTGAAAGTACCATGGATTGCCAGAAGAACAAACAAATTTGTGTAGAAGGAAGTACAGCCAGAATACTTCTTAGAAGTTAGGTTGTTGAGACTTCATCTCTCATACTTTGGACATGCTATCAGAGGGGACCAATCCCTGGAGAAGGCCGGCCCTCATCAGAAAAAGAGGAAGATCCCCAACAAGATGGACTGGCACAGTGTCACAGCAATGGGCTCAAGCATAACAATAATTGTGAGGATGGCACTGGACCAGGGAGTGTTTCATTCTGTTGTGCATAGGGATGCTATGAGTCAGAACTGACTGGATGGTACCTAACAACAACAACAGTACCATCACCATGTAAGTTTCCAATAAGTTTTAAAGCATAAATACCCAAATAACAACATTATAATAGTTTCAAAGAGAATTGAAATATTTTAATAGAGTTTGGACTATGGAATAAGTATAATTTTGAATTTGTTGAGATAATATTGTAATGATTTGAAAAGAGCAAGACACGGTGGTTGCAAAATGGGTTGAATTATAGCAATGATTGTGAGAATAGCACAGGACCACACAATAGTTAGTTCTTTTGTGAATAGGGTTGCTATGAGGTCAAACTGACTCAATGGAACCTAACAACAACAACATCATGCACTGCCTCTACTATTTCCTATATTTTTGTAACTTAGAAACCTGGAATAATTGATAAAAAATGCTATCAAAGACAATGGTAATTGATTAATTGAAACTACCGAGAATCACATTTTTCTAATCTTTATGTATCTCCTAGGTATCACCTTCTCGTCCCTCCAAATTTTGGAACAATTTATTTGCATTAGGATGTTTTCCCCAAACATTTCTTCTGTCACATTCCTCAGATGTCTTTGTAACGCTCCAACCCACAATTCCACCTGATCTCAAAAGTACTTTTATTTTTAACTCTTTTAAGGTTTCCTCTAACTGAATTTTTATAAAATCTACTTTTTTCTATCTCTCAATATTATTTCAACTTTTTAAAATCTCATCATCTCAATTATTATCAAATACTGGAAGCCATTAGAGAGTTAATTGTCTTTGTACCAATCACCACAGCACCATGCGGAATAGAAGTTAATTATTGGGCACCATGGGGATCTATAATTTATGACGATGGTAATAATGAAAGAAATCCTGATTTTTAGTCCTGTTTGGCTAAGATTTTACCATCATTTTTGCAATTTCCTTCTCTTAGGAAAACCATATGAATTGATATGCCAAAGAATAATCTTATATATTTGGTAAAAATGTTACATGCTGAATCATAATGTAACTCCCTCCACCTTTATTATTATTATTTTTAAGCATTTTATTGTGGTTTGAGTGAAAGTGTACAGAGCAAATTGGTTTTCCATTCAATAATTCATACACATTTTGTTTCTCCTCCCCACTTTTAAGAAAAGTTAAAACACAGAATCTTTTGAGTCTTACTCAGTGAAAATTCTACCTGGAAATATCAAGGAGGAGAAACAGGTAAATCACCTTAGTTCTTTCACCTTCATTTCATCTTCTCCTGAGGGCTCTCTCACTTTGATTTATGCGGGCTCTGACACATAACCAGTCCATGGAAACCGAAATGAAACACTGCCTGGTCCTCCACCACACACATAATTATTGCTAGGCTTGTTACAGCTACTGAGTCAATCAGTGTGGTTGGGGATCCTCCTTTTTTTTTTCTTGCAGACCCTCACTTTATCTGTCTTGGAAGAAGTACAGCCAGACTGCTCCTTAGAAATCAGGATATTGAAACTTCATCTCTCGTACTTTGGACACATTGTCAGGAAGGACCAGTTCCTAGAGGACATCATGCTTGGTAAAGTAGAGGGTCAGTGAAAAATAGGAAAACCCTCCAAGAGATGGATTGACACAGTAACAGCAGCAAGAGGCTCAAACATATTGACAATTGTGAGGATAGCACATGACTGAGCAGTGTTTCAATCTGTTGTGCATAGACAGGGTCACTATGAGTCGGAATGAACTCAACAGCACCTAACAAGAACAACTACTTACTAAACATGATGTCCTTCTCCAGGCGCTGATCCCTCCTTGTAACGTGCCCAAAGTAGGTGAGACGAAGTCCCATCCTCCTTGCTTCTAAAGGCACATTCTGGCTCTATTCTTCCCAGACAGATTTGTTTGTTCTTCTGGCAGTCCATGGTACTTTGAATATTCTTCACCAGTACCATAATCCAAAAACATCAATTCCTCTCCCATCTTGGGTTAGGGACACATTACTCTTCAAACTGACATCTTTGTTCTGTAACATTTTAAAGAGGTCTTTTGCAGGAGGGAGAAGAAACAAGGGATTTTTTTTTTTTTTTTAAATGTTACTAGATATTAAGGCATAACAACAACAAATCCAAAAGAAAATAGTTTTAAAATTTTATAAAATGTATATATTTTTGATCATAAGATCATTATAACCATTCAGCAACTCTAAAGGATTAGTTTGGTTTTGTTACCATGGTTTCCTTTCATTTCATTCTCTGCCTCCATAGGACAGGACGTCTCATTTGCCATCACTAAAGAGTGGTTTTCTTAACATATTTCATTATTCTGGGATCATGGGTTAGTATCCTGGCTTAACCATACCAGGCTAATTAGGATCTTCGAGTTTCTACTCTCAAGTTATTGTTGTTGTTAAGTGCCATCGAGTCAATTCCGACCCATAGCAACCCTGAACAGGATTTCCAAGGCTGTAAATCTTTATGGGAGCAGAAAGTCTCATCTTTCTCCCGCGGAGCAGCTGATAGTTTCGAACTGCTGACCTTGAAGTTCGCAGCCCAATTCGTAACCACTACGCTACTCTCAAGTAGATGAGCATAATTTATCCTTAGTGGCTTACTGAAATTATGATAATGGACACAAGCAGTTATCCAAACTTCTCTGCTTTAAGTTAACTGATGAGGCAACCACTGAAGCATTCTGTGAGGAAATAATCTAAAGAATTCTTATTTTCATCCTCACCACAAAATGACTTTGAACCTATTCAGGAATCCTGGTATGGCACTGTGAGTTTATGGGCTGGACTGCAAGGTCAGTTTGAATTGCAGGGTCAGCTGTTCAAGCTCACTAGCTACTCCTTGGAAAAGCTATATAGGGTCACTATGAGTCAGAACCGACCCAATAGCACTTAACAGCAACAACAACAATAACCATAACATACAATAACAACAGAGTAATCCTCTCATGGACATGCATAGGCAATGAAGAAGAAAAAATGGTATTCTTGGGGTAGAAAATTTCTAACTATGTTCTTAATTAAAAAAGAGTTTAATCATTTTTCATTTATAAAATAAAACCAGAAAGTTAAATTAAAATGCTTTTTTGAAAGTGAGCTAGAATTTGGAAATGCAAAGTGATGTATCATCAATTCACCTAATCAGATATAGTCAAGATTTTCACAATACTTACATTAACAATAAAAGCTCGAAGCAAAGATAAAAATAATTCCTCAACCTTCTAAAATATCTATAATTAGATAGTTTTCTGTCATGTACTGAGATTTTAGAATCAAAACATTGCCTTCCAACTGATGGTTTATTTAGTAGTTCTTATTCCTGGTGTGGAGTCCTGGTGCGGCATGGTGGGATAAAGCACTGGACCACTAGGTTGGTTTGAACCACAAGGTTGGTGGTTCAAACTCAGCAGATGCTTCTTGGAAAGCCTATACAGGATCGCTATGAATTGGAAATGACTTGACAGAACTACACAACAACAATTCCTGGTGTGGCGCTGTAGGATAATCAACTGCAAGGTCAGCATTTCAAACTCACCAACTGCTTCTGGAAAATTCTATACTGGGTCTCTGTGAGTTGGAACCAACTCCATGGCACTTAACAACAACGAAAACATTGATTTTAAATTAAATTTAAAGTTTTCTGGGAATTAAATGAAGTTTAAAGGTACTATTCTAGAGAATCGGCCATGTCACATATTTTCAAATGGTTCATAATCCAGTTGGGGAAGACAGAACAATTATTAGAACTAGTACCTAAGAATTTTTTATTTTTTTAAGATTTGAGAAAAGGAAACTACAGTACTTATTTGTATGTTGTTGCTGTTGCTAAGTACCCTCAAGTCTATGCTGACTCATAGTGACCCTGTAGAGAGTGACTGAGTAGGGGTTGGTCAGTTTGAACTGCTGACCTTGCAGTTCAGTGTTTATCCTATATCTAACTCTACACCATATATATTCTTTATGAAATCTTTTTAGAAATGAAAGTTGTTTTCTTTACATGTAATTAATTCTCACCTTTATACGTTGCTATGTTGCTCTGGTGAATTTAACTTTATAAAGAGGCTTCATTTCATTTACCCTCATTAATAACATATTTAATGGAGAGAAAAAAGCATTAGGTGAGTGCTAATGAGCTCAATTTATAAATAAATGATTGCATCATAATTAGACAGCTGTTCTTGCTTTTGAAGTGCACCGATTCAAGGAAAATGTTTCTTAATATTTTAGGTAAGTAATATCTGAATTAAAAATGTGAACTAAAACACTGAAATGTCAACCATCTGCAAATCTATAAGCAACAGTTGCACTGTGAAGCCTTTATCGCTAGACACAGATACCCAAATTTCAAGTCATAAAACTTCACTAAACATATAATGTGTGGTTTCCATCAATAAAATATTTGGTGTACAAATAGCAAAATATTTTTACACAAAGTAATGGGCTCTGTCATCACTTCCATTTGCAAAGGATGAAGACTGTCAATAATCAGTCCTGTTTGCAAGTGCTTTGGGGCTCTAATAGTTAGGGAAGCAATAAAAGGGTCAAGGTAGCAATTAGGAAAGAAATGAGTTTGTTGTTTTCTAGCTGCCACTTGAGGGAAAACAATTGTGAAGATCCAAAGGAAAGAAGGAACTGAGATTGCGTGGGCTAAGATTTGAGAAAAACTTGTGGCAGCATCAATATAATTATCAAACACAGTTATTAGGATATTGCAGTGACTTCAAACTCAAACTTATTCAGAAAGCAGAAATGGGATTCTGTGGGTTCCTTTATTAGGGAGTGAATTTATCTGAATGCTTTTACCCACAGATCTAGTGCTTAACTTGTTACTTTCTACCTAGGGATCTTCTAAGAGCGATGCTATTTTTCCCCCACCCATTTCTTTTCTTTTAAACACCCAGTCCTACTTTCCAAATATACAGCACTGAAGCCAGGCTAAACTATTTTTTCCTTCACTGAGTGCTCTCTAGGCAGCTTGGAATTTAGTAAGAATACAATGGCCCTACATTCAAGGAATTTATAACCTATAAGTGGCATCACTAGCAGGGAGTTGGGGTACGGATTGCACCCAGTGATAGTGTCAGAGGGGTAACACCAAAATGACTGTATATACAAATTTTTGCAGTGCTTCAGCAGAAATGTTTTATTATTAGTTTGTGGTTCATATTAATACTATCTGAGAAATATTACATTTAAACAATTTAAGTACTTATCACATATTATTTTCGGACTAAAATTGATAATAAACAATCTGAGAATTCTATATGGTCTGGTTCATGGGTAGGGGCGACCCCAGGAATTACCATATTCTAATAATGCCAATGTCATCTATACAAGGAAGTGAAGCCCAAACGCATTGTCCTCAGTCTGACCCATGACGACTCCATGTGTTACAGGTAGAATGGCCCTATAGGGATTTCATGGCTGTAATAGTTATGGAAGCAGACTGTTGGTTATTTATTGTTGTTAAGTGCTGTCAAGTCAGACCTGGCCCATAGCGACCCTGTATAGGATTTCTAAGGAGCAGTCGGTGAGCTTCAACTACTGACCTATGTTGTTGTTATTAAGTGCCATTGAGTGTGTACCGACTCACAGCACAACAGAATGAAACACTGTCCGATCTTGGACCAACCTCACAATTGTTGCCATGCTTGAGCCCATTGATGCTGCCACTTTGCCAATCCATCTCGCTGGGGGTCTCCCTCTTTTTCTCTGACCCTCCACCTTACCAAACAGGTTTCCATCTTACACAAGTTCTGACTTTTTGTATATCAGTTCTTTTCATAAATCCCCCTACTTTTTGAGACTACACTTACCATTTTGTTCCTTATGCTCTCTTGAGTGCGAATTTTGTCTGTGAATCTCAAGCCATATCATTTGCTCAGTTTTATATTTCACAATATATTATCATGAAAAAGTAACTTGTTGTTGTTGTTAAGTGCCTTCGAGTCGGTTCCGACCCATAGCGACCCTGTACAGAGTTTCTGAGGGTGTAAATCCTTACAGGAGTAGAAAGCCTCATCTTTCTCCTGCGGAGCAACTGGTAGTTTCAAAGCACTGACCTTAAGGTTTACAGCCCGATTCATAACCACTGCACTACCAGACTTAGATTAAAAATTTTATAAATAAGTTATATCCATGAAAATTAAGAAAAAGAAAGGTCAACATTCTTTTTTCTGCCAACACAGTAAATGTGTTTTTTTCTCCAACATATATTTCCACCCTTTCACTATTATGTGTAAATCATGTGATGTCAGAGGGCCAAGCAGATCAGGCTCCATTGCTATGGTAATTAGATCAGGTCAGCCTAACCTAAGTCATCAGAACATCCCTACCCTGGTCATAGGGATGAGTGAAAGGTGCTCCAATCAGAAGTTTAGAATGTCTGGTGAATGGATGGGGAAATAGACTAGCACTGAATATAGAAAAATCTCTAACTGTTTTTGTCAACCATATTGAAATGAGTCATTGCTAAAGTAAAGTCAACATCATGGAAAGTAAAGCATATATATAGACTAAAACCTATTGTTTTTAGGTGCCATCAAGTCAGGCCTGGCTCTTAGTGATAAAACTAAACACTGTCTGGTCCTGCACCATCCTTACAATAAATGTTATGTTTGAGTTGATTCTTGCCACTGTATCATTGCATCTCATTGGGGGTCTTCCTCTTTTTTGCTGACCATCCACTTCACCAATTATGATCTCCTTCTCCAGGGACTGGTCCCTTCTGATAACATGTCCTAAGTATGAGAGATGAAGTCTCGCCATCCTTGTTTCTAAGGAACATTCCGGTTGCACTCTTCCAAGACAGATTTGTTTGTTCTTCTGTCAGTCTATGGTGGTTATTGTTGTTAGGTGCCATGGTGTCAGTACCCTATGCACAACAGAACGAAACACTGCCCGATCCCGGGCCAATCTCACTACTGTTGCCATACTTAAGTCCATTGATGCTGCCACTTGACCAATCCATCTCGCTGGGGGTCTTCCTCTTTTTCCCTGACCCTCCACCTTACCAAACATGATATCTTTCTCCAGTGAATGGTCCCTCCTGACAATACGCCCGAAGTATGAGAAACAAAGTTTGGCCACCCTGGCCTCCAAGGCGTACTCTGGCTGCACTTCTTCCAACACAGATCTGTTGGTTCTTTTGGCAGCCCATGGCACTTTCAATATTCTCCTCCAGCACCATAACTCAAAAGCATCAGTTCTTCTATGGTCTTCCTTATTCACTGTCAAGCTTTTACATGCATATGAGGTTATTGAAAATACCATGGCTCGGGACAGGTGCACCTTAGTCCTCAAGCTGACATCTTTGCTCCTCAACACTTTAAAAAGGTCTTGTGCAGCAGATTTGCCTAATGCAATACGTCATTTGATTTCTTGACTGCTGCTTCCATGAGTGTATATTGTACTTTCAATATTCTTCACCAACACTATACTTCAAATGTACTGATTCTTCTATGGTTTTTCTTATTCGTTGCCAAATTTTCACATGCATATGTGGATCCAAGCAAAATGAAGTCTTTGACAACTTCAATCTTTTCCATTTATCTTGATGCTATTTATTGGTCCAGTTGTGTAGATTTTTGTTTTCTTATACAGAGGTACAATCCATACTGAAAGTTGTAGTCTTTGATTTTCATCAGTAAGTAATTTAAGTCCTCTTCACTTCTAGCATATTACAGGGTGTTAAGGAATGAAGCTTAGTCCCTGATAAAACTTAAGTAGGCTGCTATATCAACCAATACATTTTCCAGTTATATGACTTGATGAATTTCCTTATTGTTGAATCAGCTTGTGCTGAATTTTCCTTTACATAGCACAGAAAGTTTCCTAATAGGTAAAACATTCTTTATTTCATGGGGAAATTTTTAGAAAAGACCTCATCATTAAACTTCTGTAACTACTCATGGAAATCGCATAAGGCTTTAAATTTGAGTCTTGCTTATTCATTGCTTAAGTATGGGCAGTGAGTCTGCTATCATTCTCGACTTACTTACAAATGAGCTCATTTCCTCAGGGATTGTTCTGATCTTGAGATGTCTTCTGGGATTTCCAAACCTTAGCTTGTTTCTCAAAGGAAAATGAAGTTGTTAAGCTTGCCAAGATCTCACTATACTGAAAATATATGGAAGCAATCCAATTTTCAAATTTTCTCATTAATTCTTTGCCTACCACATTAACAAAAAGTAAAATTTCTTACCAGAAGATAAGGATTCATTTAAAATTAAATGAAGAATAATGACAGTGGAATGTTGATACAGTGACTTTCCTAAAAAACCATTTCCTCACATCATTTCCTTGCTTAGTATAAACTTCCCATTCAAATTTGGGTGCATGCCTTAGTAGTATGGATATCAATTGGAGCACATTAGAAAGCAGAATCTCATGACCCAAGGTGATTTTATGCACATTTATTCTCGAGTTCGAGAAACACTTTCCCAGAACAAATTACAAACTCCTAAGCAAAACATGTGAGAGTGTTGTGGTTCCATAGGAGAACACTGGACTGTGAGTCACAAGGTTGGCAGTTCAATCCCACCAATCTCTCTGTTGAAGAAAGATACAACCCATAGCAACCTTGTAAAGGGTTTCCAAGGAGTGGCTGGTGAACTTGAACCACCGACCTTGCAGTTCAAATGACTTTGTAGTCTGATGCATTAGCCCACAGTGCCACACTAGGACTCCATGTACTATAATGGACTGTAATTATTTTTGTATTTCTCATTCTAAACCATGAACTTTTTTAGGGCATGCACTATTTCATATACAACTCTGTTGTTCTCAGTAATCCTCACAACATGCTGGATGAAGGATGTTTTAGAATTGATGATTAAATAATGGTACTGCTTCATAAAATTATTATACTTGAAAGGTACACAATATCTAATTGATCACCTTGTGGAGGAGTTTTATATTATAGGAGGAATACTAACACCCCCAAAACTGCATGACTTTTCCAAAATCATTGCCATATTGTGTACACATCAATATTTTCTTTGTGTATACTATTCATTCAATAATATGTTGTTGGTGTTAGATACCATCAAGTCGGCTCTGACCCATAGCAATCCTATGCACAAAAGAATGAAACACTGCCTGATCCTGCACCATCTGCACAATTGTTTTTATGCTCGAAGCAACTGCTTCTGTGTCAATCCATTCCCTTGAGGGTCTTCCTTCCCCCCCCCCCACCGCCCCCACTAACGCTTCACTTTTCCAAGTATGATGGCCTTCTCCAGGGACTAGTCCCTCTTGATAACCTGTCCAAAATATGAGAGTCCAAGACTTGTCATCCTGGCTTCTAAGGAGCATTCTGGTTGCACTTCTTCCAGCACAGATTTGTTTATTCTTCTGGCAGTCCAGGGTACTTTTAATATTCTTTTCCAGCACCACAACTCAAATGCATCAATTCTTTTACAGTCTTCCTTATTCATTAAATATGATAAGCTTATTTTTCTCTCGTTGATATTGGGATGAATTGAATTTCCCTTGACAATGAAAATAAACACTCTAATAGACACATTATTCTTTATTTCTTCTGCTAAGCCTTTCTTCACATTTCCCTTGTGGGAAATGACAGGGCTCTTTTCTATCTCCCTTTCAGTTTAGTGTTATATGAAGCTAATCAGAAAGATAGTGAGGTAATTAGGGATGCAGTACCATCAGTACACAGCTGATAGTAAGCTTTGCATCTCCTTTCATCAGATCTAGGATGCAGTTTCTTGAATTTCAGTGTCTGGCAGAGTCAGGGACATGGACGAGAGCAACTGGATCAGACACCACCTAGATAAGACTAAAGTAATACCTATAGGCAGAGGGAGGCATTTAAAGTGTTCAGCAGTCAGTCAGTCCCATTGTGGAAAATAAACCCATCCTTTCCTTCTGAAAGCCACAATTCTGTGGGAAAACTTGGATTGCAGGCTATTCCTAAGCACTTACATCTTGATCAAGACTTCTACAAAGACTTCATACATGCCTGTTATCTTTTCCTACAGTTGGGAAACTTGCCAGTGTTTTAGGAGGATTACTCTTTATCGTCTTTTACTATGTTTCAGGTCTATGTTGATGACTTTTATATTAACTATTCTGCTTGTCTTACAAATTCCTAGGCAATTTGATCTACTTTTGTCATGAATGTTTATTGGAATATGGGATTGGTATTCTTGTGATTTTTATTCGCTATTTCTGGATTTCACCTGGGTTTAAAATCTTATCCTACGGGAGAATATAATCTGAACTAGTCAGAGTGATGTACTCTTTTCTAGTAGGGAATTATAGACTTCAATTTATTTGAGTCAACATTTATGGAATGTCTAGCATATTCAAAACATGTTGTTGTTGGTGCCATCGAGTCAAATCCGACTCATAGCCACTTGTATAAAATTTCCGAGGAACAGCGGGTAGGTTTGAACTACTGACCTTGTGGTTCACAGTCCACACCAGTAATCTATGTATAGCATAGTATGATAATGAGAAACAGGAGTATGATATAGATCTTTGCTCCAGGAACACACTATTAGCATTTTATAGATTTTCTATACCCCTTGCATATATTGGAATTATGGTGACTTTACAGAATGAGCACTGAACTGCTAACCAGAAAGTCAGCAATTCAAGCCCACCAGCTGTTCCAAGAGGGGCAGATAAGTCTCTCTGCTTCCGGAAAGATTTACAGTTTTGAAAACTTTATACAGGGTTGCTATGACTGGGAACCCACTTGAAGACACTTAACAACAAGAACAATACATATATTGTGCATCTCTACCTAATTTATATTATATTAAATATAGTGTGACCATATAACTTGGTGTACAAACTGGGATCTTTTGGGGAGCAAAAAGAGTTGCAATTAATAATTATATATGATCAACAGGTTAAATAAAGACTCTGCTGGGTAAATTGGAATAGTCTTAGGCAAACTGGAACATATGGTCACCTTAAGTAAATATTAGTTTCTGTCATAATGGTTTAAAGTTTTTTTTAACTGCTACAGTTAATAGGGAGTGTTTTAGTTACCTAGTATTGCTGAACCAAAAATACCCAAAAGTGGTTGACTTTAAAGAACAGTAATTTATTTTCTCAAAGTTCAGAATTCTAGAAGTCTAAATTCAGGGTGTTGGTTCTAGGGGAAGTCCTTCTTTGTCTCTTTTAGTTTCAAGTGATTTCTGGTAGTCCTGTGCATCCCTGAACCAGTAGCTGCATCTGCATGTATTGTCACATGGCATCTGTCTCTCCCCATTCTCTGTCACCCTCCATTGTATTTTTCCCCCTTACTTATCTGCTCTAAAATATTTGTTTAAAGTGTGGTGACTAGAGGTGTTGCTGACCCCCATCCATGTACACACCCAGTGAAGCTTCCATTCTCTTGAGTGTTGGAACCTCAAGAAGGTGAGAGCTGCAGTTGTGAGTCCCATCAAAAGGAGTGAGGAGCTATCTGCAAGAATCCTGTGCCTGGATTCAGGCAGACCCTACTCCAAACCTGCAGAGCCGGCTCTGGCCAACCCTGGATTAGCACTCATGAGAAGAAGAAGAAGCAGAACAGGTGT
>NW_006408519.1:3431220-3432306 GCF_000296735.1 Chrysochloris asiatica
AGAGAGACAGAGAGAGATAGATTATATGTGTATATATATAAAATCTAAATATGTATATAGACAGAAAAAGAGAGTAAAGTAGGGCAAAGTAAAGGAGGCTAGAGTGAACAGGGAAAGCGATGGCCAGAGTTTTAAATAGAATGAAAGATTTTAAGAAAAAGGAGTGAACCAAGTGAATATTTTAGTGAAGCATGTTCCAAGCAAGAGAACAGATAGAGGAAAGCCTAAAAGAAAGTAGTAAGAGAGGAGTCAGAAAGGTATGGTGGGATTTGTAGGTTATTTAAGGAGCTTAGTGCCTACTCTGAGTCTAATGCAGAGTCACTACAGAGTTTTCACGAATGGAGTGCTATGATATAATGTTTTAGGAAGATTACTCTTTTTGCTGTGTTGAGAAAAAAAAACAAAAAACTTAGAGTTATAAGGATGGAAGTAGGGAGACCTGTTAGTAGAAAATTTAAACATCTATTGTCTGGCAGCCAGATTTCTAAGCAGAATACTTGCTGAGTTGACTCTTCTGAAAATTCTAGTAATGATTTGTTGTTGTTAAGTTCCGTTGAGTGGACTTCGCTCATAGCGACCCTGTATAGGGTTTCTGAGGAGAAACTGGTGAGCTTGAACCACCAACCTTGCAGTTCAAATGACTTTGCAGTCTGAAGCATTAAAGTGCCACTCCGGGACTCCCTAGTAATGATAATTCTAGTTTATTATTTTAGTTTAGTTATATCTCCTAGTAACTCACCAGCCACTCCGCGGAAACTCTATACAGGGTTGCTATGAGTCAGAACCAAAGTCACTTAACAAGAAACCTAGTAATTTATTTAGTAGACTATAAGTAAAGAGCCCATACTCTTATGTAATAATGAACATATAGACTCACATGTTTCACTGGCCTAAAGTAACTCAGAAAGGACTTGCATTTGGGATTAGTTTGTGGTCTTTCAAGTGAACATAATGATCAAAATGATGACTTTCTTCTAAAGTTAAACAAAAGTATTACAGTTTCAGCTCAATTTCAAATGTGTTCATGCATTGAGGGATACACCTAAGTGAAATATAAAGCCACATATACCTATATGTGGCTTTATA